>NC_092824.1:48521972-48834829 GCF_023375885.2 Dermacentor andersoni
CCTGCCTGTCACGGAACGTCACAAACCGCAATAACTCGCCGCATCAAAGTGACGTGTACGTGGTAAAGATGCATTAATATGCCGAAAAGAACTGAATTTTCATCTGAATAGCCGCAGGCTGCCCAGTTCCTCAAGGAATAAACGATGGCTGCCACCGATCGCTAATGCACCGGCCACTCGTACCTGCCTGTTATCATGGGTTTATTTGCATATAACCAAGCTTCTTGCGTGGCCGTGTAAAGTTTTCGAGCACTTTCGGCAGGTTTACGACCTCGTTCTGCCAACTCTCCTTTGCGGAGGATCTATTTTAGCGTAATTCTTAAGCTTCCGTTGCATGCAACAGCGATTGTCGAAGAGCCACCGCAAGCTAAGTAAAGGAAAGCGGACCAATCGCATACGCCGTCCCCACCCTCTTCATCCGGTTATCGATTTTCAGTGCAGTCGCTCGGTCCCATCGAATCCCTCTCCACTTGAGCGTGCCAATTAGATAAAACAAGCCGCTCAGTGTAGGCAATGTTATTCGTTTTTCAAGAAAACAAAAGTAACCTCCTATGAACGAGGAGAGCGTTTGATTGGTCTGTTTAGACAACCCCGCGGGTGACCGCCCGATGCTTGCGTCGGCGGTTACGCAAATCTGACATCAGGAGATTGGAATAAAAACTTATTGGAATAGTTTTACGTTATAGGGCCCATGGAGTAGCAAATCAAACACTGTCGTTAACTGCGTCTGTGCCTTGATTCCCTTTGTAACAACATAATCATAGGAACATAGTCACTCTCCACTAACAACAAAAGGTTGCTGCCCGCGTTATCCCTAGCTTCACTTCACTTCACTTCACTTTATTTCCTTAAAGACCCCACAAGGGGGTGTTACATAAGGGGTGGGTTGTACAGAGGTGTTACAAATGCCACAGGTATTTAACAAGACAGGTATATGGATACACTTTGAATAAAACGTGATGGACAGGTGATTGAAACAATGTCGTGGGCAAGGCCATTCCATTCTGAAGCTGCGCGGCAAAAAAATGATGCAGAAAAAGTAGTGGTGCCAGGACGGGGTCGGGTGACTTGAAATGGATGGCCCGTGCGGGGGGATGTGCGAGCGGCGGGAGCGATGTAAGGTGGATGGCTGAAAGAACTGTGATAAAACTTGTGGTAAAGTGATAGTGTGGCGATCCTGCGGCGAGACGAAAGAGTGGGCAGACCAGAGTCATTCTTAAGGGATGACACGCTGATATCATATGAATAAGAAGAATGAATGAAGCGAGCAGCACGATTTTGCACTGCTTCGATAGCATTAATCAAATAAACTTGGTGAGCGCTCCAGATTGGTGATGCGTACTCAAGTTTGGGCCGAATTAGCGATTGGTAAGCCAAAAGTCTTATGTGGTAGGGTGAGTGACGCAGATGACGTTTTAGAAATCCTAACAATCGGTTAGCCGATGAAATGATATTCGTGACATGGGTGCGCCAGGAAAGATCAGGGGTTAGTGTTACACCAAGGTATTTATAGGATTCACTTGTTTCAACTGGTATGTTAGCGATTTTATAGGGAAATTGGAGCGGGTTTTTGCCGCAGTGGAAGGAAACTAATTTACAGTTGTTAGGATTAAGGGTCATTAGCCAGCGGTTACACCAGTCGAACACTTTATTAAGATCATTTTGTAGGGCTGTTTCGTCAGATATGTTAGTTATTTTGCGGTAGATAACACAGTCGTCAGCGAACATGCGGATGTTACATGATAAATTATTAGGCAAGTCGTTGATATATATTAGAAATAAAAGTGGGCCGAGGACAGATCCCTGCGGCACGCCGGGCGTTACAGGGAGCGAGTCAGACTTGACATTGTTCAGGGAGGCAAACTGAGAGCGGTTAGTCAGAAATTGGGCGATCCAGTTTAGAACGTCGTGTGGCAGATTTAGTTGAGAGAGCTTCATTAGTAGACGCTTGTGTGGTACTTTATCAAAAGCCTTGGTGAAGTCAAGAAAAATAGCATCTGTTTGTAGGTTAGTGTCGAGGTTAGCATTCAGGTGGTGAAGAAAAAGGGCTAGTTGGGATTCGCATGAGAGGCCTTTTCGAAATCCGTGTTGAGAGCGATTAAAAAAGCTGTTAGAATCAAGGAAATGCATGACCTGAGAGTATATGATATTTTCCATGAGTTTGCAGCACACACTGGTTAGAGATATGGGGCGGTAATTTAACGGACAGTCTCTGTTGCCTGCTTTGTGAACTGGAATGACCTTCCCACACTTCCAGTCGTAAGGGAGAATTCCCGAGGAGAGTGACTGGGAAAACAGTAACAGTAAAAATTCGGCAGATATCTGCTTAGTGTTTTTTAAGAGCTTGGAATTTATTTCGTCCGTACCAGTAGAAGATGACAATTTAATTTTTTCTATTAAGGACAGGATACCAGAGAAACTAATGCTTATGGGTGGCATTTCTGGTAGACTAGCGGAAAACAGTTCTGTTTCAGTAGGGTGAGGTTCATTTGTAAAGACAGACGAAAAGGCTACATTAAATATATTGGCACTTTCTGAACAACTTGCTTCTTGACCAGATTGATTAGTAAGGATAACAGGAGGGGTGTCATGTGGGCTTAGAATTTGCCAGAAACGTTTGGGTGAATCAGCAAGGATTTTTGGCAGGTCAGTGTTAAAGAATGAGTATTTAGCGTTGCGCACTTCTGTTAAGTATGCTTTTTCTGCAATGTTGTATTTGTCCCGTGCGCAAACACTGTTTCTAGTCTTGGCGACACGAAAAAGACGTTTCTTCTTGTTTTCAAGCGATTTTAATGACTTCGTAAAACAAGGTTTTTGGCGGGTGGGACGGAAAGTTACCTTAGAGATGAAGTCATCAGCTAATCGGTTCATTTTGTTTTTGAAGAGTGACCAGTTTTCGTTAATAGGTCGTTCCCAAAAACCATCTTGAAACGATGGAAAAAAGGCATTAAGTTCACTAATGATGGCCCCATAGTTCCCCTTGTCATATAGTCGAATTGTTTTCCTGCAAGCTTGGCGTATTTCGGGAACAAAGGCAAAATTAGCATGAATTACTTTGTGGTCACTTATTTCTTTTAGAAATGTTATAGAAGACAGGCTCCCTGGATCTGTTGTTAAGATTATGTCAAGAATATTGGCGGTATCGGAAGTGACTCGTGCAGGTTGTGATATCAGCTGAGTAAGATTAAAGTTTAGGCAAACGTCAGGAAATTCGTTAGCTTCTTTCGCATTGGGTGCTGGCGAGGTTAGGGTCATCCAATCGATATTCGGAAAGTCTCCAAAGAGAACGACGCGACAATTAGGGTATTTAGTCGAAAGTTTGGTTAAAATATTAATAAGTTCGCGTGAAAAATCAGGAGTGTGTCTAGGAGACCTGTAGCAAACTCCTAAGAGCACGACTGTGGTGCGGAACGACAGATTAACCATAATATTTCAAGGTCGGAGGATATTTTGATAACAGAACACGAAAGCTATTTGTTTGCAGCAATGAGGTCGCCCCCGCCGCGTATGCCGAGACGATCCTTTCTAAAAAGATTAAAGTTGGGCAAGTCGTATAAAACTTCGCCATCGGTGACGTCAGAGGTCAACCACGTTTCAGTTAGAATAAGTAAATTGCTACTGGATGAAGATACAAGGCTTGACACGTGGTGGCGTTTAGAAAGAAAGCTGCGAATGTTTGTGAAAATAATCGAAAAAGAGAGATTAGCTTTGTGACCAGGAGCGGAACCATTTAATGATTTGGGGTGGGGAGGGGGTAGCTATGATTTTTCTTCGACAGTTTCGGTTGCATCGTCGAAAACGTAGCGTTTGGAGCCCATAAATAATGTGTTATATCGTAAAAGAAAAGGACCAGATTTTTCTTTAGCAAAAGCGAGAAGGTGCTTCCGTGCGTTCCGAACGTGAGGCGAGAAATCTTCCCCAATGCTAAAACGTGTATTTTTGAGTTGAGAACCATTAGAGAGAACAGTTTCCTTGGTTTTAAAAGAGGTTAATTTTACAATTATGGGGCGGCACCGGTCTCGCAAGTGGCGACCAAGACGGTGGGCACGCTCTATTTCCTTAGATTCAATGGCTACATTGAAATGGTCCCTGCAAAACGCAGTGACTAGCTCCTCAGACTGAGCGTTGGTCTCGGATGGCGAGTCGTCCGCTATGCCGTAAAACAACAAGTTGTTTCGTCGGGAGCGGTTTTCCATGTCGTCAGGCCGAGTCTCCAATACCGAGACCTGTCGAGTCGTCTGAGAGGTGGTGGTTGCAACGGTGTCTAATTCCGTTCGGAGCGTTTGAAGCTGGTGGTAGTGCGATTCTAAACTGTCAATTCTTTTGCCTAGTTCGCAAATGGTTTTATCGGTGCTTCAATGTGCTTCCCACAATAACAAGTATAGAGTAGCCAACTGAATAGCGTCACTAACTCCCTCGCTGCCGTTTCTGCTATCTCCCTTTCTCTCTTCCGCATAGCAAATAATTGTAGAGCGGCAAGTAAATGCGAGTCAACATAGACGTCTTCCATCTGAAACGCAGCCGTTACTATGGAAAATACTTTTACTGCACGACAAGCTGTTTCTCAAGGTCTTTTTTCGTTTTTCTATACTGAACCGCCTTAAACGTAGTAGTATGTTTGTTATAGTAATTGCGCTAGTATGGTTGTAACAAAATGTTGTTCGAGGCAGACGTAGTAGAGTTAGTGTTGAACAAATGCGATTTATTCAAGGAATCAGCTGCTATGGTACAGTTTATAGTGAAAGCAAGAATTCCCAAGTGATATTTGAACAAATTTCACATTCATAATACTCCATAGTGTTGAAGTAAGGAAGATGCACTGGTGGATGGTGGGATGAATGTCATGATACCAATGGCGTGACATTGAAGGCGAAGGAATTGACGTGTGTGTGCTGTATTGGTATTTGCCCATGACGTAAGACAGCTCGTAAAATGACGCTGAATGAACGTGTAGTGCATCTCAAACAAAATAGGTAAATTAAAGGATGGCAGTACTTTAATAATATTCACATACCATGGCCTATCCTACATTTTATATCTGAAATGTGAAGTGAATACTTGAGATTTCCATCACGAAGAACACCAAGAAATGTGCACTGAGGAGTGCAAAGGAGGCGGCAGAAGTTGATACTCATTATGAATAGATGAAAGCGGGTTGTAGTTCGAGTGGAACAAACTGTGTTTTATTAGGGTTAATTTTTGTGCCAATAGCGTTGAACTGGTCGTGAATATTCCTGAGTTCAATGGTCAGCTTGCTATTTAATGTATCGATGCGCCTGCCACTTGCAGCTGTAGTTGTATGAGCTGCATACAAGTACAGCTGACTGTATGTTAAGTTTGCAGTCATTTGGTTATTATAACTTCTATATATATTGTTATTAGACTGGGTGAGGGAACAAACGCGAGTCAATGACATCTTAGTTGACATCGCGAAAAAGAAACGGGCATGGGCAGGCCATTTGATGAGGAAGGAAGATAACCGATAGTTATTAAAGGTTACGGACTGGATTCCAAGGGAAGGGAAGCGTAGCAGGGGGCGGCAGAAAGTTAGGTGGGCGGATGAGATTAAGAAGTTTCCAGGGACGACATGGCCACAATTAATACATGACCGGGGTAGTTGGAGAAGTATGGGAGAGGCCTTTGTCCTGCAGTGGGTGTAACCATACTGATTATTATTATTATTATTATTATTATTATTATTATTATTATAGATACGAAGACAAGGGGACCGAGTATTATACCTTGAGAAAAGCTTTTTCGGTCAAATCGTCCGCCTCGAAATGCGGCAGCTCTGACCGGGACCCGATCCCGCAACGTCGTGCTTGAAATGTGGCGGTAGAAACATGCCGTTATTTTGAGGCGAAGCAACGTTTTTTCACGACATTCGTTCATGCGTAATTCTTAAATTCTTAAATTAGATCTATTGTAGTTTACGTCCAAACCGCATAGGGAAGCACTAATATAGTCAAATTTATCGTTCAAGAATATCATGCAATATTATTGCAATTGGTCGATCATCATATTTTTGTAGCTTACTACATGAAAAAAAAATTGGTTGAATTACTGAGATCTTCAGCCGTTCTGGATTTTGACTGTTTGGAAACATACTTTGAACATAAACATACGCACATTTTGCAGAATAAAAAAATTGGGCTTCATGTTTCGTGCTCTTTTTATGTGATAACCTTCGGCTTTGCTGAGTGGAATTGCTTTAATAAACTTCCAAAGGTCGCTTTCCGTAGCATATCACTGAAAAGAGGAGTTTAAATTGCGCAACCTGTTTAATGTACCAGTGTGTTCAATGCTGCTGGTTGCTTCATCTTTAGAATAAAAAACAGAAACAGCGCGACACTGGACAAGCTGTTTCAGCAGTCTTCGGTGACGCTACGTTTACATTCAAGTTTTTGTGGAGCTCAAATTGAATCGTCTTCGTGAGGAAGACGATCCCATTATTGCTTCAGAAAAACTTGAATGACTTTGCCTCTAATTTGTTTGCTTGCCAAAGTGGTCTTCTCTATGCAGTCGGGAAATTCCCATTGAGGAAAATGTTTTGCTTTATCAAGATATCGCACTTGCTAAATCATGTGCCCCATTGAGTTCTGAAAGTAGGTTTGGTAATTATGGGCGGTGTCCTTCCTTCCCTAGCTTCAAACCTATGTGCTGCATCAATACAATCTGCCCTCAGCGAAGTGATATCGAGCTTATTCTAAATCTGAGTCTAAATACACGGGTGTTCTCGTATTTCGCCCCCTCACCGAAGAAGTAACGGGACAGGATTCAGGCTAAAAAAATTAATCAACGTTGTTCTTTCCCAGTCACTAACACAGGAAAATATTTATGTTGAGTGTTCGTTTGAAGCTACTTCTCTATGCATAATATATATTGTACTTTTTTCTATTATGTATCTAACTATCATTTCATGGCTGCTGCTCACAAGCGCCCTGCGCTTATGCGGACACGAAATGAGCAATATATTGTGAGCAGCTCAAATAAAGGTGAGTGTATGTGCGTATGTATGTATGTATGTATGTATGTATGTATGTATGTATGTATGTATGTATGTATGTATGTATGTATGTATGTATGTATGTATGTATGTATGTATGTATGTATGTATGTATGTATGTATGTATGTATGTATGTATGTATGTATGTGCGTGCGTGCGTGCGTGCGTGCGTGCGTGCGTGCGTGCGTGCGGAGATGGTACGGTGGGGATAGGAGAGGAGTGTGGAGGCGGGTGACCATGGCTACGCATGGTTCTTTGCGGAGTGTAGCGCATACGCTGACCGCGCTCTGTATCTTGGATGTATACTTCGGGGAGCACATATGCAGGCGAGCCGCAAAGGCTTGTGGCTTCGGTTGCACTGTTTTCCCGCGTGCCTATTGTTACATATAACGTAATGTCACGTGGCGTACAACCGATGAAGCGAGAGCCAGCCCCAAGAGTTTGATTCCAGATGCCGACGTTCTTCATCACACCAACTTTGTCCATGTTCGCCTTGGCTGACGTGACATCGTGCTTGCGAACTTCAATAATAAGTGAACGCTGATTGCAACGCATGCTGTCGATACATCTACAAACCTTACTATGTGCAGCTGTCTAATACATTGCTGTCACAATAAAATTCTTCTTCTTTTCGGCGAAAGTGCGGCGTTGTTTTTACAATCACTGCTTATTAAGCACGCACAGTTAAATGAGCTTACATAAGGGCTATTGTATTCAACCAACAAGCTTTATCTCGGTGACTGTGGTATTTGTTCAAGAACTGAGCACTAAATTCTGTAGTTCCACATTCTTGAAGCACGCTTAAAACGCGGCGGCACTACTCGAATACCTAGAGAGAGAGAGAGAGAAAGGAAGAAGGCAGGGAGGTTAACCAGACTGAGTCCAGTTTGCTACCCTACACATGGGGAGGGGAATGGGGAATGCCTGAGTCTATACTCAGGCACTCAAGTCTGTTGTCTTCAGGTAGTGAAAAAGTGGTCGAACTGCTTTCTGGGCTAATGAAATGTGAGGCCAGGCTCCCAATTACTTCGCTTCCGTAAATGGCCTGTCATTCAGTCTATTCAAGAAATACTGGAGAGTCTCACGTTTATTATCGAAGTGAAAACAGTGGCACAGAAGATGACTGATGGTGTCTTCACACTTGCCCTTAGCGCACAGTAGTGAATCCGCTATTCCAATACGATAGCTGTAGGTGTTGGTGAACGCTACTCCTACCACAGCCGACACAGCAGTGTTGCGTCACGTTGTGAAACGTTCGCTGGTACTTTCAGTTGCAGTGATGGGTCGAGGCTGTATAAAGGACACATTGAGTTCTTTGGTGTATGCCACTAACTTAACGTAATGGTACGAGCGAGGCTGCGAAGCTCTGTTGCAGCGTTGATCTTGCAGCGTTGACTATCGATAAAGGTATAAGGAGTGTCGGTGATTCAGCCTAGGCACATCGGGCAGCGTCATCGGCGAGGTGATTACCAACGACGCCACACTGTCCTGGCAGCCACTGAAATATGATATCATGTCCTCGTTCAGAAGCGCAATATCAGGTTTAGTTGATTTATGACACAAGCTTTTCATAATTGCCACGTCGTAAACTTCGCAAGCACTGGAGGGCTGCTTTCGAATAAAAAAATATTGTCCATTTGTTGGGCGGTTCTTTTTCAATGTATTCGACAGCAGCGCGAAGAGCGGCCAGTTCCGAACCTGTAGATGTCGTTACGTGTGAAGTCTTAAACTTGATGGCGAACGATTGAGATGGGAGAACAATGGCACCCGTAGAATTTTCCGAGGCGTAACCATCCGTGTAAACATGGATTCGGTTAGCGTATCAACAATGCAAAAGTTCCAATGTGATCTGCTTGAGAGCCGTGGTGGTCAGGCTAGCTTTCTTCACTATTCCTTGAACAGCAAGGAAAACAGGAGGCTTTTTCAAGCACCACATAGGGGATGGCATTCTTGTTGCGGATGAGTGCCTCAAAGACAAAGAGTGCCGGTTAGCCGCAATCGATCTGGAGAACGCTGCCTTGGGTCTTTTCTCAGGCATGCGAGCGAGATGGTGGTTAGGGACTCTGGATATAGGGTGAACAGGCGCCTGGAGTGCGTAGATAGCTATATAGGTCATTATTGTCTGGTCTCTCGCGGTGGTAATTGTTGCCACGGTTGAAGCATTTTGAGGTAGCCCCAGACATGTTCGAACAGCTTGGCCTTGAATGCTCTGTAGGACATGGAAGTTGGTTTTGTTAGCATTGGACAGTGCTCGTGAGCTATATCGCATGTATCCTAGGAAGAGTGTCCTGTACAGTAGAAGCATAGATGCCACGGTTGTGCCCCACGTTTTATCGGCAAGAAACCTTAGTATATGGGAGATAGAAGTAAGCCTCTTCTTCAAGTATGAGAAGTGGGGGCTCCGTGAAACGTCTCTGTCGATAATAACGCCTAGGAATCAGTGAATGTTTGCGTAGAATATTGGTTGGTGGTCAATAGAAATGGGGTACCAGGTCACGGGCTTGTGGGTATAAGCGACAAAGGCGCATTTTTCGGTCGAAATGCTGAGGCCTTAAGCACGCCGGTACGATGATGTTAGGGTCACTGCTTTTTGGAGCCGTGCACGCACCTGGACCGATGTAACTGCCGAGGCCCATTTGCATATGTCGTCAGCATATGTGAAAGGGTTACTGTATGTGGTAGAACGTCGGCAAGTCCAAGGATTGCAAGGTTGAACAAAGTGGGACTAAGAACCCCACCCTGAAGGACGCCATGGCAGGTGTAATGGTCAGTGGTTCGGCCATCTGCACTGTGCACAAAGAAGGATCTTTTGAATGGACAGCTCCGAATCCACCAAAACATGCGTCCTCCAGTTCCATTATTTACATCATTACATTATCATAGGCGCTTTTGACATCGAGGAAAAGTGCAACCGATATACGCTTGTGGTGTTTGTCTTGTACAGACGTGACGAGGTCGATGACGTTGTCAATAGAGGAACGGCCTCGTCTAAACCCAGCCATGGCCTCGGAATATACGTTGTGGAGCTCAAGATACCACTCTAGGCGGGTAAGAATCATTCTTTCCATGATCTTCCCAACACAGCTGGACAGCGCAATGGGTCGGTAGGACGCTAGGTCAAGTGGCGACTTTCCAGGCTTCAGGAGTGGTATCAAGCGGTTGGACTTCTACCGCTCAGGAACGACTCCGTCATTCCATGACTGGTTATAACATTCCAGATGTCTGCTTCGGCCATCTTCACCTAGGTCGCATAAAGCAGCGTATGTGATGCCGCCCGGTCCTGGCGACGATGAGCGCCTGCATGTGGCCAGAGCAGCGTCCAATTCATCAAATGGCAAGGACTCATTCAATTCTGGGAAGCGTGTCCCAGGAACCTCACCCAGAATTTCCATAATGATGGTGACCACACTGCCCTTAATCTTCACGCAGAAATCTTCGGCTGTATCGACCTTTGAGCGGCCTTGATGGAGGGCTAGGGCTGAGAGTGGGTGTTGTTGCTGTGGAGACGAGCCAAGGCCGCGCACCGTTCCCCATATGATAGACAGTGGCTTGCGGGGGTCAAGTGGCTCGCAGAACGTCTTTCACCGTTGTTCCTCCAGCCTGTCCATACGACGCTGAATTTTCCTTCTGTATGCGTCAAGCGACTCTAAGGTCATGAATTGACTTGGTGCGCCTGTATCGCCTCTCGGCCCTTCTGCGAATCGTTCGAAGTCGCTCAAGTTCCATGTCCAAATCCATACGTTTTTAGTGGATGTAAATTTCTACTTAGACGATTCCAGTACACTTGTAATAAGGTTCTCAACGGTAAATCCTTCTTTGCATGCCTCTTCCACCTTTGTCGTATATGTTCACAACCTTATATATACTTGTCGGGAAGTAGAAAAGGAGGAGCTTCCAAATCCAGTGATTCTTAAGTAGGTGGGAATATGGTCACTGCTATGAGTCTCGATGCCAAAGAACCATCGAACATTTTGACCAAGTTGCTGTGGCACAAAAGTCAAATCTAAGCAACTGCTATAGTTCGAACCACGCAAGTACATCGGACTGCCATCGTTCATAATGCTGAGATCATGGTCGGAAGCAAATTCCATAAGTTTCCGGCCCTTCGAATCTATTCTGGAGGTTTCTCGAGCCAAGTGATGAGCATTAAAGTTTCCCCTGATAATCCAGGGTCCTGAAGTCGCCGTCAGGATGTCTCGCAGTTGGTCGCCGTCGAACCGACTATATGGGGAGATGTAGGTGCCGATAAGGGTAAAAGGCCACTTTATTCTTTGTAATGCGGAGACACACGTATTGGTTTCCATCATGAGGCTGCACCGAGGAGGGAATGTAAGTTAGTTCGGTGAGGATGTAAACAATTACTTTGCTGGATTACCCGCACGTCCACGCCATAAAGGCTTCGTATCCAGAGAGTCTTGGCGCTTTTGACACGTTTGGTTCACATATTATCACTACACGAAATCGATTCGTAAAAACGTATTGGCGGAAACATGAAATCGGTGATTTAAGTCCTAAGGCATTCCACTAGAAAATCGTCGCTACGCACTTGAGCACGGAGTGAAGGCAGTGGAAGAGCTATTGTGCTTACGCAAGATTTCCAAGCACTGGGCTCAAGGCATCCAACACTTGCACGGCGCTTCGAGCTGTGGGCGTATTCGAGTTGCCCACAAACATGCGAATCGCATTTATCAAAGACTTGAGCATAGTTACAATTCGGAGATCAAGCTCTTTCAGCTCATCTGTATGAGGGGTGTAGCATTGTGGTGCCTCTCCTTGTTGGGGTTTTTTCCACAGGGCTTATCCTTGGCAGTGGTGGCCACTCCTCATCCACGGCATTCTTTTCAGCTGCTCCGTTATCTATACGCGGTTTAAACACATTATGCACTGGGATTGGAGCAGATTCACCAGCAAGAGGCTTTTCGGGACGCGTATACTTTGTGCGGAGAGCAGAATTCCTTGATGAGCGTCTGCGACGAGAACGACGTCGCCTGACGTCAGCAGCTGTTTCACGATGAGTCGACTGGTCTCTCACCCTTTTCTTCAAGATGGAGAGCTTTCGCTTAACTCTAGGACATTCCTTTGATGAGGCACCATGGGGCCCTTGACAGTTCGGACACTTATTAGTTTTTGCCTGGCAGTTGCCTGCAGAGTTTTGTGCTGCACAGCGGACATATAGCAGACTTTCCACAGACGGCGCTCACGTGACGACTTTCTCGCAGTTTCTGCACTGAAGCGGCTTGGGAACAAAGGCCCGGACAGCATGTCGGAAATCACCCACATTCACATGCGATGGAAGGCAGTCACCTTTAAAGACAATTTTCACGCCTCTGAAATTTTCGAGGTGGGCCACCTACAGTATGTGAGTCCCATGATTGGCAGCCTTTATCAAAAGTGGTAAATCCTTGCCTGAGATGGCCGCATCAATGTCATATATAACGCCTGTAGTAGCCTATTTTCCCATCGGGAAGCTGGTACGGACGTTCGTGCCACCGAGGACAGTGACAGCTCGCAGAGAATCTAACGCCGACGCTTGGGCGACGTCTACCGCGACAACATTCTTCCGAGGGTTGACTCGGATGTCCTCAATGCCATTTGGCAATAGCCTCTCGAGTTTCGCCGGTGCAACTTACCTGTTCAGGAACCTCATGTTATCGGAGGGTAGCACAGATAAGAAAATGATGGTGTACTTCGGCGAACTCTGCGGAGTCCTCATAGTAGATTTGTCCACAGAGGCCCTAAGCATCCGCCACTTTGCTTTCTGACTCAGGACAGTCACTCAGTCATCGTCGGAGCTGTCGTCGCTCTCGGTCAAGTATATCAGGGGAGCCTCATTGTCGCTCGAGAGGCTGTTGCGCTTCCTTGAGACTGCCGATGCGGGCGCCGCTTCATCACGTGGGAGTGCGGTTGGGTCCACTTCCATTCCCGTTGAGCAGGGAACAGTGTTCAACGGAAGAAAGCGAGAATTACCAGAAAATACTGGTGACGGAGAACAGCCTTTGTAGTAAACTCGAATACCTAATTTACTACCAAGGCTGTGGTTAACTCAGACGCTTTTTACTTCGTCTACGCTTTACCCTCAAGATGCACCTTTGAGCAATGTAATCAAAGTACCTTGTTTATTCCCCAAATTGGTGATGCTACAAACCGTGCAAACAATATATAAAAGGGACAATGCGTGGGCCCACTTTTCTTTGCTAATGTAAGCATGGCTGCAAAAGTTATAATTCTTGCTATGCATTAACAATAATATCAGCACCATTTTCGTTACATGCAAACTGGAATGTCGTAGCAATTTCCCAAGACGCTGAGAAACGCGGCTGCTAAATGCGTATAACTAGACCGATCACTTTCTCGCGCAATTTTTATAGCGATTGGAACTTGCGCTTTTGAAGCTTCGCTCGTTCCTCGTGTTGAGCAATTTATTATGGGCGTGTGCCTGCAGAAATGCTAGAATGAATAAATCTGGATAAACAATTAACAATTTCGAAGTGTTTAACGTGCACCTAAATCC
This sequence comes from Dermacentor andersoni, assembly GCF_023375885.2. Taxonomy (NCBI): domain Eukaryota; kingdom Metazoa; phylum Arthropoda; class Arachnida; order Ixodida; family Ixodidae; genus Dermacentor; species Dermacentor andersoni. The sequence goes on from NC_092824.1 coordinate 48,535,491, forward strand.
ATTTACTCAAGTGCTTCCTTTTTCTTTTTCACCCCTGTCAAAAATGGCGCGCCGTGGCTGCAATTGACTGGACGACTTTGAGCTGAGCAATGGAACGCCTTAGGCACTGAGCTATCGCGGTGGGTATCACACTAGCAAGTCTGCGAGGTTTAGCCACTTAGTTAATAGAGAGTTTTAGAAAAGGGGCCCCGAATGTTTTGGGGCGCCAAAGAAATAGCGTCAAAGCCACGGCGCATGCGCGAGAACAAGCTGCGTTTGGGTTTTGCGTTGTGCGCGCCATTTCACTGACTTGGTGGGAGCCCCAAAAGTTGCCCCAAAAGTTGCCCCAAAAGATTTCCGGAAACAAACATAGCGGCACCCATCGAAGCGACTGCTCTCACCTAGCAACAAACTGGGTTCGATTCATGGTAACGCGTTAAGATTGCAAGCTAGGAGAAGTGACCGTGCTTATCGCTTTCTCTCAACTAGCGTGCGTTATGAAGATTGATTCATTAGACCCCGCCGATTCCGAATTCCATTGTGGATTTCATGTTTCGTAGGCCTAACACGGATAAGCGTGGCTGGTGAAGGCACGTAAACTTGGTTTACTCAAAACTAAGAGCAACTAATTGTTTGCTGCTTAAACAATAACCTCGAAATTGTAAATAAACGTGAATACGCACAAGTCCATATAACTATCCCTGTAATAAAATGGTACATTTTATTTATTTATTCCTAATAGCTTTTCTTTGACGCCGTGGTGGCGCTGTCAGCGCAAGACGCTATCCACAAACTCAGAGCCCTATCCTAAACCTCTTCGCTCCTCCGTGCCCCAACGCTAACACCCGCAAAGCTCTTGTGGTGCCCCAATCTATTGGGGCCCCTATTCTAAATCTCTCTAATATAACCAACTCTAGGGGAAAACTCCCTAGAGTCGGTTATATTAGAGAGTCAATATGTCAATATGACAACAGATCAATCTTCTGGCGGCACGCATCCCGCAGCCAATACCTATCGAGTGGATCCCACGCGACCTTCTAAGCTTCCAAAGCCATGTGGATTCTGCGACTTGTCTAGCGACCTCTCCATCGTCACTGCCTCAGCTCTTTCACCTAGGTGATGCCACCCTCCTTTTAACAAGAAAGGATACCTCCGTGTGCGGTAAACCTCCCCCGCGGTCTTGCCCCTGCAGATAAGGTCGCGCTTCGGAGGATCCGGGTCGGGGTTGCCTTTACTCCTGCCGTGACTCAGAAGTGGCCGCACTTTCGTCCGTTATATCCTCGCCCTGAGTGTCCAGTCTGCAAGTCGCGAAATGCTGAATACGACATCCACCACCTGCGCTGGGTTTGCCCTGCACTGAAACCGACGATGCTCCCGTACCTCGCAGCAGCGGAACTTTCGCCGCATAATCCGAGCGATTACACTGCTTGGACGCAGGGACCACATTAGCGATCCCTCCCGGACTTCATTAGATCAGCAAATCTTTTTTCATTCATTTAATCATCCTTATTCACCCCCATGCCATACCCATGTATGCCCTGAGGCATCTACCACCACATTAAAAAGAAAATCCCCATACCACCCATTCAGTGACATCGGCGACTGCAAGGACCGTGCCATGTTGTTACTTCGCACCGGCGCGCAGGCGCAGACGACAAGATGCAATTCAGACGAGACGCGCAGTCAGCGCCATACAGGAGAGGAGGAGGGGACAAAGGGGAGGAAAGACGAGGAAGTTAGCCAATGTAAGTACCGGCTGGCTACCCTGTGCTGGGGAAAACGGTAAAGGGAATAAAAGGAGAAAGAAGAAGAGGGAAAAAATGTGGAAACCAGAAAAATCCTACAGTAACGCGATACTACGCGCTACAACATTCAAAGGCGGTCGCACAATTCGCATGTCCTTAAAAACTTCAGCAAAGCCCTTAAGGGCTTGAGTGCCGAAGCCCGTCTGGACCAGTGTCCTAGAGCTTTTTCCTCTGTAAAGGGGCGATTGTCCAGTCTTTTAAGCGCGGTTACGAGCACTTTTCTTGGCACTTTGTAACGGGGACAGTAACAAAGGAGATGCTCAATCGTCTCCTCGCTGCCGCAGGTGTCACAAGTAGGGCTGTCGGCCATTCTAATGCGGAATGAATATGAGTTCGTGAATGCCACGCCGAGCCACAGGCGGCACAGAAGTGTTGCTTGCGCTCGTGGTAACCCTGGTGATAGGCGGAGTAGCAGATGTGGATCCAATCTGTAGAGACGTGCGTTCGTGAATTCACTGGTGTTCCACAGATTCTGCGTAAGCTCGCGGGCGAGGGAGCGAAGACTTGTGGCTGCGTCTGTTCTTGACAGCGGTATGGGTATAATCTGGGCACCATCATGGGCCGACCGGGCAGCGTCATCCGCACTGTCATTTCCCGAAACTCCGCAGTGACCCGGTATCCACTGGTAGATGATGTTGTGTCCCTTCTTGATTGCGTGATGGTGGAGTAGTCGGATGTCTGCAACTAGTTGCACAGAGTGTTTCACACTATGATGGTGCGTTCGAGTGAGGCCTGCAAACGCATCCTTTAACGCAACTTTAAGATAATCTAAAGCTTTAAGAAATGGGCATCCCATCTTTTATAAAAGATATAACAAATGAGCTTCAGACATTTTTCATACGTACGCGCTTGTGTGATAGCTTTTGATGCATATTTTAAATATATTTAGCCTGACAGAAATGAGAGCTAGCAACTTGGCGGCGGCTTTGCGGTTGCCTGTTTCTTTTTAAATAGATATACTTTGATGCATTTAAACGTAAAATCATTACGACGCCGTAACCTTTGCGCGCTATCGAACTATGCGTCGATAACGAAACATACATTGCCAACATAAAAGAGGACTAGCATTTTTTTATCGCAGAAAAAAAATGCCTACATAAAAACATACGATGCGGATATTTTACGGAAGTATAATTTATTCCCCGTTTCCGTTTGTCGAATACCCTTAGCGATATCAAGAGACACTTACGCGGGGCTCCCAACGCACCCATGTAGTTTGTTTAACATATCAGGAGTGCGCTTTTCGTTAGGCTTCTGGCTCCATTGACAGTCGCAATAGCTCAATGTGCATAAATATTAAGCAAACACTGGATTCACCCATTCCTCAATATGACTATCAGCGTGTGCTGAATGACTGTTCAAAACCTTATGAAATGGTTGGCTGGTTAGCTCTGCTTCACGTGCAGTAGCATTGCAGTAAGTGATTGTACGTAATTGCGTGCCCACTTCAGGAAGCAACCGGATGAACTGATTGGCTGCTTTACCACTGCCCCACACAAATGCGATACTTTCGCTCGGAGTGATCGTCCCAGAATAAGTCGCGAATACAGGAGGCCGGATGCTTCTGCTTTATACACTTTCAGTTGAACTACTCACAAAAGCAAATCATTCAACTACAGAGATTGTGCCGCAAAGCATCGATTATTGAATCAGGCGTCAACAACATATGCTATGGCAGGCTCCTAGAAACGTACCCAGCCTGATCTATAGTTTGTCTCTTAAGACGGAAAATGCGTTAGGACGAGCAAAGCAATGTGACGAAAAGGAGGGCTGAGTTGTATTGATTGAAATTGATTCAATAAAATCTTTTAATATAGTTGACCATTATGTCGTATTCTTGCTATTATAGCATGCTGAGGCAGGTGCAGTGATAATAGATGCATTAATAATGCTGTAGACAAATTTTACTACATTGTTTATATATACTTTTGAAATTAGGCGGCAGTATAAAAGTTGAGTCATCAGAAAAAGAAACATGGTGTTAGTCGCCTCTTTTGTTTGTTCTGTATTTAGAGCCACTTTGCACGAAACCAATCAAAAGTCAATGTATTCGTGGATTTAGATATTATTACGATATCATCGTGCGATGCTCGAGAGACGAGCCGCCGCAAGAACGACTATGAAGTTGGTCGGTGCCCTTGGCGCGAGCGAGTGTCAGCCTGGCTGCCAGGCTCCCCCCGTCCTCACCACGGAACTCCGAAGTAGTCGGCACACTGAGCTTGTCACCATGCCTCCCGGTGACGAGCCCGCCTGTGCAACGGCTTCTGCTTGTCCGGCTGCTCCAATCGTCACGAGGCCACCTGTTCGCCAGCTTTCTCCACGACGCCTCCCGATCCGCCAGCAACCACCATTGTGATGATTCAGGCCGTCTTCAGAAAGGAATTTGAAAACATGGGTTTGAACACCGTGTGTTCCACCTCTCGACCCAGCGTTCCCCAGTTCTCTAGCGGCCCTCCTCATTCCCGGCAGTCCTTTACCGCCACATCTCGCCGCAACCCGTCCGAAAGCCGTACTCCTGATGACAGGCCGATCTGCTTCTACTGCTGTCGCATCGGCCACGTCGCCCGTCACTGCCGCAACCGATGGCCACCACCTGCTCAGACTTACGCCGCCACTTAACCCCACACCTTTGGACCTTCTGTTCTCTATTCCACCCGCCATTAACCCACTGCCGCTCATACCACTGCTCCGGCCCTTCGCTACAGCCACGCGCCCTCACCTCGACGCCATCAGTCTCGTTCGCCCCAACCCCGCCGCTTCTCTTCGCCGCCCATCGCCTCCCGGACCCAGCCGGAAAACTAGGCATGCACTGCAGCTTCTGGAGGTGAAGCTGCGTTGTCGATCGTGCCCTGAAATCCTCTGCACACGTTACCTACCAACAGAAACCTTCTTGACGTTGACGTTGACGGCTATCCTGTCACGGCACTCATCGATACAGGAGCCAGGTTTGGGCACGCGCTAGTTGGTATTCCATGGTATCAATCGTCACTTACAGCGCATTGGTTGTTGCTTTGTAGGGAGCGCTTTTGTCTCGGTGTCCCTTGATATATGTGTATGTTTCTCACAATAAAAATCAGTTGGAAGTCAGCGCTTGTCATCGTCGTCCTTTTTTGTCCCTCGTCATTGTATGCGCTGCAAGTGACGATTGATACAGGAGCACATCTTTCTATCATTAGTCCTGCCTTCCGACGTCGACTGAACAAGCTCCTCACCCCAGCGTCGGCACGCGTCGTCCGCGTTGCGGATGGCGGTACTGTGCCTATCATCGGCATGTGTACGGCACGTGTTAGCATCGCGGGCCGCCACACTCCTGTCCTCTTCACCGTAATTGCTCATTGCCCCCGCGACCTCATTCTCGGCCTCGATTTTCTGTCAGCACATTCTGCTCTTATTGACTGCTCTTCCAGTACCCTTCGCCTAGAGTTGCCGATGCTCGCAGAACCTTCTGACGCACCCCGGTGCCGCTTACGCCCCACCATCTTTCTTCGCCTGCCGCCAAAGTCAATAGCCTAGATTGAACTGTTGTCTTATCCATCAGTTCCTGATGGCGAGTACCAAGTCGCTTCGCTGCCCGACATTCCAATATAGTATGACGTCACCCTGCCTCACAGTATACTTACTATTACTGCGAACCGCACTCGCATGCCTGTCTGTAACTTTTGATTGGCAAAGCAAATTCTACCGCAAGGTATTTGCCTTGCCACCATTGATTGTCTCGGCGTTCAATGCGTGGCAGCGTTATCGACCGATGGTTCACGCAAACTTAGCGTGCCCCTCGCGCCAGCCTCGGGCGCCGATCCCAACATAGAGAAAATGGTTGCGACGGACCTGTCCTCTACGCAGGCTGAAGACCTTTGCGAAGTATTATCGTCCTGCCGCGATATTTTCGACTTCGACGATCGTCCTTTAGGCCAGACGCTCGCGCTCAAGCATCGAATTCTTACTGGCGATGCTGCGCCTATTCGCCGAAGACCGTATCGGGTTTCTGCGTCGGAACGCCGAGTTATACAAAATGAAGTGAACAAAATGCTAGATAAAGGTGAAGGAATAGTTGCGCTCCGAGGGTGAAAGGAGCCTGCTGGCGCAAGCGATAACACTGTCGTTGCCACGCTGGCGTTGGGCCAGTACTGCGCCGATTCTGTGACCGCTGGCATCAGCACGGACTTCGGTAGGTGCACAAAGATCGAAATGAGCCAGAACGGGAGGCGTTGTGAGAAGGTCGATTAGATGTGAGAATGCAGAAGCCTCGTTATCGCCCCACTGGAAAGGGGCGTCTTTTTTTAAAAGCTTGGTTGGTGGTCGTGCTATGGCGGCGAAATTTTTCCCGAAATGGCGGAAGTACGAACAAAGACCGCTAAAGCTGCGCACATCCTTGACACACTTCGGAACAGGGAAGTGCGTAACAGCATGGATCTTGCCTGGGTCCGAGTGCACTCCGTTCGCGTTCCGTTCAAAAGTGCCAAGAGTGTTACATAGACCAAACAGCATCACTTTCGATTGATAAAGACCGTCTGGTGTTACAAACGCAGTCTTCTCGCGGTCGAGATCGTCCACGGCAACCTGCCAGTAGCCGGAGCAAAGGTCAATAGAGGAGAAGTAGCGAGCACCGTGGAGGCAGTCAAGGGCATCATCAATCCGAGGTAGGGGATACACGTCCTTATTGGTAACCCTATTGAGGTGTCGATAATACACGCAAAAGCGCCATGAGCCGTCCTTCTTTTTACCACTACAACAGGTGACGCCCATGGATTGCATGACGGTTAAATAATGTTCTTAGCAAGCATTTTGCGAACTTCTGCGTGAGTAACTTGACGCTCAGTCAGTGACAGTCGATAAAGGCGGCGATAAATAGGAGGGGCATCGCCGGTATTAATGCGATGTTTAACAGCTCTAGTTTGGGCCAAAGGACGATCGTTAAAGTAAAAAATATCGCGGTAGTAAAACAGAACGCGGTAGAGCTCACGAGCGTGCTCGGACGGCATGTCGGACGCAATCATTTTCTGTAAGTCGGCGATGCTATAACTACGATTTTAATGAAAGGAAAGAAAATTTCCATATAAAGGCAAACGATGCGGATATTTTTATATAAATTTCTTGACTATCGTTTCCATTTGCTCAGCGTGCTTCGAGAACTCGAGAGATATATCGCGAAGAAACGCCGGAGATTTATGGAGATTCTGTAACATAGCATAAGTGCGCTTTCCATTGGCTTTCTGGCTCCATTGGCATTGACGTTCACCGATATCATGACAACATTACATACCACAGTTGTAAGCGTGCCTACGGGTCAATAAATTTCCTTGTCAGACAACATTGATCATATGCGAAAGCTTGTACGGAAAAATTTAGCAAACAGGGGCGTCATCGCTTTACGCACCAACACTTTTAGTGCGCGCTTTTTGACTGAGCAAAGACGAACTGATTGGCAGTTCGTTGTCGTGACCAACCTCAAATACCACATGGCAAAGAAGCCAGCAGGCAAAGGCGGCAGTATCGTAATCTGGCCTATAGAAGAGTACAAGAATGAGACCTCCAAACAAGTGAGCAACCACACGCAGACAAGAAAACTGGAATCTGACCCAACTTCGTACTGCAGTAGTCTTCTGCAAAGTAGGATAGCGGAGCTCGTATTCAGGGACCTAATCACGCAGTCTAAATATCGCTCCATGAGGCCCAAGAACAAAGAAGCAGGCCGCCTTTAGCTCCTTCCTAAAATACTTTTTACCGTAGCAGAAATCCCAGGTCAGCCTCTCGTGTCGAAAAACAACACACCTACCTATTGAGTATATAAATTCTCTAGTCCCCTCCTGTGAAAAATCCCCACCACACTTCTATCTTTTGTTCAAGACGCGCCCCACTTCCTTGATATTATTGAAGACATTAACACCAGCCAAATCCTTTGTGACCGCGCTATTCTAGTCACTTTAGATGTTCCTGCCCTTCACACTCAAATAACCATGAATGTAGGAATTGAAATCGAATCGAAATCCCTCACAGTCCCCAAACGCATGCTCGTGAAGTTTACCTGTCACGCCTTAGGTTTCTTCTCTCGCTAAATTATTTCGATTTTGATTCCATTCCCTAGCTGTAAACTTTGGACACCAGCATGGGAAGACTATTTGCTCCCACATGTGCCAACATTTTCATGGGACAGCTTTAATCAAATCTTACAAAATCGTAGCCTATAATATTTCAAACCTATCTACGTTACATTGACAACGTATCTATAATTTGAGAACACGGTACAAGCAAATTAACAAACCTAATTAGCCATTTCAGCCGCTTTCACGTGAGTATTAAATTCACTTCTCACCAGTGTCACAGTGAATCAAACTCATGGGAACAGCGGTCAACATATGAAAGGGAAAACTGAGAAGACACTTTGCGGGAAGCGTAAAGACAGCCAGCAACATTTAGGCTACAACAGTCATCACCCGCGACACCGCAAGCAAGGAATTTTTCTCGGACGAGTGAAAGGAATAAGGAGAATCAGTAACGAAGACAAACGTCATATCCACCACCTAAATGTCCATGAAGCAACGCAAGCAGAAAGAAACTATCGAAAACTTGTCTCGACAGAATTTATGACGACGCCACAAGATTGGAGAGGCAGTCGGAGTCTGTTAAAAAACAGGCTACACTCTAATTTACGAGACCCCCAGCCTTTAGAACAAAATATTGTGATGCCCGATAAACCATGAACATCCCGCAAAAAAATTACACAATATTATAAAGTACCGAGCGTCTCAGAAAATCGTTCTCGCTAGTATCAAGGGTTATCTATCGGCACAACAGAAATTTTAAAAGCATGTTAATGCACACAAAACTCAGCCAACATCATTACCCCGGAATGAAGCGTGTTGTCGCCCCAGGTGTAACACCTGCAGGCACCTTCAAAGCGACATTAAAAGTAAAAGCACCGAAACTGGTTACACACACGAAGTAAAAACGAGCTTTACTTGCACTAGTTCTGGTATTTCGTATGCCTCACAAGCTCAAAAGAAGCCACACGAGCATGGTGCACCGGATTCGCCTTGGTGTCGCATTTGCCAACCGTTATGGAGATATGACAGGTGCCAATGATACTAGCCGAAACTGTGAATGCTGTGAGGTGCCAGAAACACTTGAACATATAATTTGTGTTTGTCCCGCCTACGCGCAAGAACGACAGCAACTTGTCTCTTCCATTGCAAAGATCCATGAGAGACCGCTATCGGAGGAGTTTCTTTCAAGTCCTTGGCCTAATGCAAACAGCGCGGCCCTGGTAACAAGACACGCTATAGCTTTTCTCCAAGCCACTGGGCTGGACGCACGGCTTTAGAGAGGCCACAACTCTGTGAATTTGTATATACGAATAATCTTCATTATACCATCATCATTCATCAGCAATTTCCCTCCCCGTCCCTCTTCCCCAGTGTAGAGTAGCAGGCCAGAGCAAGTTAAAGCTCAGGCCGACCTCTCTGCCTTTCTCTAGATAAATTTCTCACTATATATGTTTTTCTGTTCCTTTTGTCAGAAACAACATATTGGTGAAGCTGGACAATCAATGATCGTCCGGTTAAACGGACATCCCGCGGACACAGATAAAAAGGTTCCCAAAGCTGTCGCGACCACTTCTAACAATCAGGTCATAACTTTGATTAACTCAAACTCTACATCCTACAGTAAAATTTCCGTTCTGCGTGACACAGAAAATACTTAAAATCATACCTAATCCTTAAGTTCAAAGTATTTATCTATTCTTATTTATTTCAATACCGTAATAAAATCATAGAGTACAACATGGTTACAGATAGCAAGGCAAATAACAAATTATAGTAGGTACAATATGGAGCATTTACAAAGAAAAGCAGAAGAGCACTTCAGATGTCATCTCACGATCAAGAGGTATACCATAAAAAATGTTGATTTCATGCATATTGATGGAACTAGGATTACTGAATGTTGACTCAATCCAGATGCCTCAGCAGCTCGTTCTAAATATATGACACGTCAGTAAGATTAACTGTTTGTTACGTCAGATCATTTCACTCTTATACTGACATGTCAAATGCCGAGTTATAATGGTTCAGTATTCTTGCGAGAATTGGCTGTACTTTGAGGCGACGATCTCTGCGTCAAGAGATATGATGCGCCGGCAGAATATTCCTTGATGCAAAATCAGTATTCCTGTAGCACAAAGAGTGACACAATGACAAAATATATATCCTGCTTCGTGTGTCAAGATTCGAGAGTAAAGTCTTCGCTTCAATTCCGTTGCACTTGGATAAGTTAAAAATGCTAATAAAATAAACCTGGCTGTCCTGTTCTGCACAGATTCAAGTTGACTTGCAAGATCACGCTATTTGGGTGCTATACTACGGAAACATATTCTAATGTTGACCTAATTAGTGCTGAGCAGGCATATAGCTTCGTTTCGGCATTGGTCGCCGGCAAACGACGTTTTAAAAGACCTAATTTTTAAAAACTTTATTTGTAATATTCTATATGAGAACTTTTCACGTTAGGTTAGTCTAGAGGTGCACACCCTGATACTTAAATGACTGAGTGTTTGCAAATATTCCGGCATTCGCAGAAGTATTAGTGAACATGGGAAACGTCATCTGCTTTGTCTTCTAGATGTTGATCTCCACTTTACACAATTTGCACGACAAATATAAGCAGGTTATATGATCCTGCAGGAGCATTACTTCAAGCGGGTTAGTTATTTGACTGTATATCACACAGCTAGTTAAGCCTGTTGCAACCGATATGCATACACGTTTCAAGGGGAGCTTTAGAATATATCCGCTATGCTAAATTTGAAGCTATAGGCAACAGCACAGTTATTTTTCATTGGCTACGTTGCTTACTGTTTCTTTTTCCTTTTCTTTCCTTGCTTTTTTATTTTAATGATAATATTATTCCATTTTAATAATTTTTCACGAGCACCATTTTTTGCCGTTTCTTTTAATCTCTCTGTCAAAAAGACCATAGATCACTGGCCTCTGCTCTTCCTGCTCCTACTTGCACCCCCCTGCTCTCCATTCAGGTACCTTCGACGGAGAAGCACACGGCCGGCTCACACACGGCCGTGTCTCATACACTCTCGGCGGTTGTCTCGCCCACCCGCCTTGCCCTCTCTCCCCTTTAGTAGAACGCTACCTATCGACCGTCTTTTAATGGGTGCCGCCATATTGCATACGCAGTGCCGCCATCTATGGGCATTCGGCATATTGGCTTGGGCGAGCGCTTCGTCTTGTATTTCTGGTGTTTGTTTTAATGCTCGGATGGTACCTTTGGTATCACTTGGCGTCTTGTGGAAAACGGTTTTGCGAGACGTACTGAAATGGTTTAAGTCGGCATGGCTGGACTTTCTGCAGGTGTTGAGGCGGATGGAGGACGCAGCGCGATGTGGGCGCGTGTGTTTGAACCTACAGTCAGCCTCGGAGATCAATGGTGCATTTCAGAAAATTTCATTCAATAATGTGACCTTAGAGCAGCATTCTTCTTTAGTTCTATGATGCGGTTTAGGAGATACGAAACATATACTATGATCGTAACAGCGTGGGTATCGTTCTGCTAGGGTAGAAGTTGTGCTGTTATACTTTGAGGAGCGTTCAAATGGTTAGATGTACATTGCATTGCGTGACTACTTGGTCCTCATCCATGAATAAAATAGTTTTGGTTAGTAATAATAGCATACCTTACAGTGTGGATTACACTTGTCCATCAAAGCGACCATTTACGAACTGCGCTAGCGTCCGAAGCAGTGGTAGGTGGATTATAGATAACTATGCTCTATATAATGCATGGTCCAAGCATGCGACATCAACATTTATAGATCTGTAAACGCTGTGCGGTGCCACCATGCGAGGTCTTATTGCGGCGTTAGTCCATTTTCGCTCTCGCTCTCTCTTTTGAGAAAGAGGTTGATAACGTAATTTTCTTTTCTGTTTTGTTTGTCCCATTCTTTACAACGCACTAACACGTATTACGGGAATGCTGTCCTCACAAACAATGTCGCATTATTTTTATGCGATCGCTCTCGGATATTGCGGCTTTACAGGGAAAAAAGGCAATGCCGAAGCAGTAAGCTTAAATAATTTATCATGCTGGTTCACCAACCACAGGGATTGCTGTGCTAAACAGCGCCATCGGCCTCATACTGGAGGCTAGCGTAAACTTATCATAGTGACTTCAAGTCTACTATACTTAATATGCGCGAGAATGATGCCGCTGTATCACAAATATTTGATAGCGTCCACACGAGCATGCGTTCGTTTACCATTGGTAACCCTCATTCTAATTCAGTTACTTCTTTTAGTCATCAAATAAACGTACCTTGTTACATTATCTGACAAACAAGCTTGACATACCAGGCAGCCGTGAGCAGTTGCATTATGCGGGAACTAAAGCGTATACAGGGATAAACATACGTGCATATGTTACCATATTCCATGAGTAAGCATCCTGCAGCATTCCTATCGTTTTATTTTATCTCTTTCTCCCTTCAGGTACACCTCGATCACCGGAGCCTGGAAGGGTTGCGGATTTGCTTACCTCTCCTGTAAGTCCTGCCTCAGCTTTTCTAATACAATAAATTTCACATTCTTTCTCCTGGACGCGCTTTCAAGGGGCCTTCATTGATGCTAAAAGCTGCTACTCAGCTGCTCTATTAGGGCAGTCTATGACGACTCTGACATAGAGAGCTAGAGAGACGCGCATTTTGTATATCTTTTTAGATATACGGGTAACATAAACGCCTATTTTGGCGATTGTGACATACAAACGCCTATTTTGGCGATTGTGACATACAAACAGTATTTAGGGCTTAATATGATGCAGTTTTATACTGAATAACATTGCAGGTTTGCCCGCTTTTTCGCGTAACGTGAATGTCTCGTGGCGTCTGTTACAACTAGTCGTTTAAGTTTAAATGGTTAAACGGGTAAGGGAAACTGGTACGACGGGCATCAGATGTACCCCGATAAATTAAAACTTAGCCTCTACATAGCGATGACCACCTCTGACGCTAATGCCAGGGAGTCACGCATGGGTAAATTTTCAGTTTCCCTCTGGCCGAATCGGGTCCGCCTTGCCTTATCACCACTAACAATGGAATAATTCGTTTTGCAGAACACCCATATCTGGCCATGACAGGATTGAGTAAGCACAATCTTGTAAGCAAGGTGCTCGTATTTTAAAACACAGCCCTTCGCCCCAGCGCGCACATTGAGTGAGTTTTAAGTGTCGCTGCAGATGCCCTCACGAAAAAAACGAGGCAAGGTTCTCGTAGAAAGTTTCACAAAAATTTTAAGATAAAGGTAAACAACGTGTCGGGCGAGCTGATTCTGCGTAGTGAATTTGTGCAATGATGGATGAGAAATGAGGTTATGAACTAACGTTAAATTATTTTTTTTATTTTAAGGCAGTTGCTTAATTATTTTCGTGGGGCAGCGATGGAGCGTTTGGTAACTGTAATCAAAGCGATTTTTTTTCAAAGGAAGTCGCACTGATCTGTCGCATTATTTTTTTAGCGTGTAGAACTCTGGAGACCGGACACCTTCAAAAACAGGGAGCAGCAGGCCGTACGAAGTGCAGAATATTTTTCCTTTTTCGTGCAATTTCAATGCGCACAGCTCACTCGCTTCACAGAGTGGTATAAGGTTTGTAAACAGGGATGAAGTGCCTCAGGCAGGCTGGCCAACGTTTCGATAGGAGGACCTATCTTCGTCAAAGGCGGCCTCGTCATCCTCGGCGTGTTAGTTTTAAAGGGTTAGTGCAGTGACGTCACGTGCGGGTGTTGTCGCTGGCGGCTAGTTTTAAAGAGAGAGATTACAAGAGGAAACAAGCGCTGTCGTCCGACGTCTGTGAGCTTCATTCTCAAGACGAGGGGACAAGAGCGTGACAGTGGGCACGCGGGGAGAAAAGAAAAGAAATAGAAGCAGAAAAAATACAGACAGTGGAATGTGAAGCAAGCCACTGCACAAGTGAAACAGTCAACACAAGAACAGTTGGAACACAGACAGTGGAATGTGAAAAGAACCAGAAGACACACACAGCAACAAAAATGACATCAACCACCGTGCAAACAGACACAATGGCAACAGACAACAGAAAACCCACCACCGAAGTCTACACACAGACCCCCACACGCCTGCCTGCACACACACAAACTCAAACAGAGACCGAGATCGAATTAAGCCAGGCATACGATAATAAACCGGCAGAACAGAAAAACACCCCACGCAAATCTGCCCGCAAGAAGACAAGTAAATGACAGACATCGCAAATCAATAACTCTTCAATGCCACGAAGCACCAAATTCCTACAGGCTAGAAAACTTACGAAAAAACATGTGAGCTACACCTCCCATCTGAAAACCTACACAAGCTGCACAGAGAAAAATATAATTCCTAAAGGCCTAACACTCAAGGCTGTACCAGCTCTAGGAACACTCCCACCACACCATCGCGCAAACTGGCAAACAACATTACATAATGCCTCACTTTCACTTTTGAATATCCTCAAAGAACACTGCGAAGAGCAAATCGAAACTTTTAACCACAGACTTAGGAACATAACCCTGACACCAGATGAGAAGAGAGATTTAGAACATTACGGCGAAAAACAATCTAGAAAATTGGTTCAAAAACAAAGGAAAAAAGCAAATTTTAATCAAAAAACAACCTTCCAGCCAAACAGCCACCACACACAGACAAGAGGGACCTCGAGCTTAGAAGTACCAGACAGGAAGGAAATTTCCACAGAACTAAACCGCTCCAATGATATAGACATTTCTAAAACATTAAGTCAAAAAGAAATAGCCGTACTCAGCAAGGGCTTAAACTTTTGCCCCACGAACAACACAATAAATGAATTCGAGCTTCACGAGGACCTCTCAGAATTCTCCCGATGAATGCGTATCCGACACTTTTTTGCAGACACACCAGACACCGGGACGACACCACTTAGAGCCCAATCCACTTAGACTCCCGAACCAGAACAAGCCATAGAACTTGACATATACCTTAAAACTATCACTAAAGAAATTATAAGCCAATCCAAGACATCTAAGCGACCTAAAAACATAACTGCGTCGGAGAGTCATATCATTTCAAATCTGAGCTGCCGGAATGACATTGTTATTAAGGAAGCAGATAAGAGTGGAAGTATAGTTATTTGGCCAATAGAAAAATACAAGCACGATGCTTACAGACAACTAAACAACCCAGAACATTACCGCAAACTAGATAACGATCCGACATTGTCCTACACCGTGACAATTACCAACAGGCTGAAATCACTTTTGGCTGATGAATTGATAACACCATCAGAATACACATTTCTTAAACCAAGCAACAAAACTGCCGGACGTTTTTACCTCCTTCCGAAAATTCATAAAATTTCATCCACTGAACTATACACTGCTATTATCCCAGGCCGTCCGATAGTATTAAACAACAACACCCCGACAGAGAGCATCTCCACATTCCTTAACCACTACCTTGGTGACTTGCCAAAAGCACTTCCGTCATTTGTACAAGATACGCCCCACCTTCTGAGAATTGTAGAAGACATTAATACTAAAGGCACACTACCGCACAACACAATTCTCGCAACACTAGACGTCACGGCGCTGTACACCAACATTCCAATCCCTGATGGTTTATCTTCGATAAAACAAACGCTGTCTAAACACAGTGCACAACACTCTACTGAAGTCTACCTGTCTCTCCTTGAATTAGTTCTCACACATAACTACTTCGAATTTGAAGAGAGTTACTACCTACAGATACATGGTACAAGCATGGGTACGCCTTTTGCACCAACCTACGCGAACATATTTATGGGGATTCTAGAAACAGATTTCCTATCGCGCTGCACTTCCGAGCCCCACACATACCTACGATACATAGACGACATACTCATAATCTGGGGACATGGTCAAGACAGTCTAGATAAATATGTAGCCTTTCTAAATTCTGTTCACCCAACAATAAAATTAACATCAGAATCCTCAACTGAGCGCATAAACTTTCTGGACACAACAATATACATTGACAATGGTGAACTAAAGACAACGCTGTATAGGAAACCTTTCGACAAACAACAGTACCTAGAATGTACCAGCCACCATCCCAGACATTGCAAACAAGGCATCTTTAAAGGCCAAGCCACACGACTACGTCGCATTTGCGTTGAAATCCAAGACTACATAGATAGACTCGATCACCTTAAAGAAACGCTATCAAACAGGAACCACCCAAACAGTGACCTTCAAACAGCTTACATCGCTGCAACCAAACTTGATCGAGCCGAGCTCCTCAAGCCCCGCCCGAGGATCACAAGAACAACAACGCCTCTTCTTACTACTAAATTCTCAAACACACTCCCAAACGTGAATAACATCCTAAGTAAATACTACCCGATTCTCACCAGCAACCAGAAACTTAAGAAAATTTTTCTCGACCCTCCCAGTGTGGCCCACAGACGCAACACTAATTTTAAAGATGTTCTTGTGCACGCCAAACTACAGAAAAAGAAGAAGTTGGGAACCAATCCCTGTGGCCGCCCCAGGTGCTCTACATGCAAACACATTCAATCTACTACTACAGTAAAAAGTACAGCGTCGAATTACACATACAAGGTAACTTCGGCTTTCACCTGCACATCAAGCAACGTAGTCTACTGCCTAGAATGCGCCGCTTGTAGCAAACAATACATAGGTGAGACTGGACAACAAATTAATACAAGACTCAATGGTCACTGCGCGGACACAAAACACAATTTACCCAAAGCAGTAGCCAGCCACTTTAATGAACATGGACATATCTTTGACAAAGCAAGGCTCTATATACTACAAACAAATTTCCGTTCCCCTCGCGAAATGAAGTATACGGAATCATACCTCATACACAAGTTTAATTGCCTACACCCGACAGGAATTAATTTGGCACGCGGCAACTTAGAATCTTTAAAAGCTGTAACTTAAATCTGAAACTCTCATATCATCAACCAATACACAAAACACATTAGGCCACCAGCCAACTTTAATTCTTAACCTCACCTACTCTTCCACTTCGGGAAAAAAAATTAATTTTTTTCCTGCCTACTACTCAATTTAATGTACTCTTTTAGGTTTTTAGTCTATACCAACTGTACGATCCCCTTCTTCCATGTACACTTGCCCCCTTCTGCGCGCGTCACCCTCCTGTTTGTTATACCGGTTTCGGCCTCCCTCCCCCTCTCCCTTCCCTCCCCCCCTTTTTTTTTAATCTTCTTTTTTTTTTCTTTCTTGAAATCCCCTCGACAACACATTCCGAAGTCAATATACCTTTTTCGGCGCCTCAACCCAGAGTATCGCCATCTCTGGATGCCGCCGTAACGACACCTACGTTAAGCGCGTGGGGCAGTGCGCCTTGAAAGACCATGCCGCTGCCTTTCAGTCACCCCATACATTGCACCGCAGACAACTCGTCGCCACCTTAACTATTTCAAGATTACTCGCCGTATTACTACTATGCTACTCAAGTCACTTTCAACTCATGTTTTTTTTTGTGTGTGTGTGTGTGTCTGGGTTTTCTCCTTTCTCTTTTTTTTTTGTCTTTTGTGTTACTCGCGCGCTGACCGCTTGACCGGCAGTTTTAATGCCTCAAAAACATGCCGCCAACGACTCCCCCTGAATACCTCCTAACCTTTCGCATCCCCAACACGCTCCCAAGCCCCCGTATTTCTTAAAGATTTCACTTTTCTCTTTCTTTTTCTTTCACTCCCCCCTTTTTTGTCTGTCTTGGTGCCGCCCTGGTTTTCCCCAACCCCCCCTCGCTTTTTTTTCTTTTTTTTTTCTTTTTTTCTGCTTCTATTTCTTTTCTTTTCTCCCCGCGTGCCCACTGTCACGCTCTTGTCCCCTCGTCTTGCGAATGAAGCTCACAGACGTCGGACGACAGCGCTTGTTTCCTCTTGTAATCTCTCTCTTTAAAACCAGCCGCCAGCGACAACACCCGCACGTGACGTCACTGCACTAACCCTTTATAACTAACACGCCGAGGATGACGAGGCCGCCTTTGACGAAGATAGGTCCTCCTATCGAAACGTTGGCCAGCCTGTCTGAGGCACTTCATCCCTGTTTACAAACTTTATACCACAGTGTGCTATTCCATCTGTCAGCCCCTTTCTTGTTTTCGTTTCACAGAAGGTTTTTATTAGGTTAGAACTTTGGGAAAATTATCTCTCATTTACGGAACGCATAAGATCCCTGCAGGATGTTACTCAACCTAGGTATTTTACAGACATCGCCGACGTGCATGTGAAGAAGAACATCTGCAATGTAATGATGTCGAACTCAAAAAATTTTCGTAGTTGAAATTTAGAATTATATGGTTAAGTCGAGACGAATCAGCGAAATTCAATACGGAGCAGTCGTGGCATACATAATATTTAATGGTGCCATGCACAATTTTTAACAAAGCGGCAGAAGTAAGAGCAACGTGTCACGAAACTTCGGACATCATTTGCGGCCCGTGGATCAGGGAACTCTTTCACGGCACAAATTTTCTCTGGGTCCAGTCGGATGCCAGTCGCGTTGACGACACGTCCAAGAACAGTAATCTCACGATGGCTGAAGTTACATTTCTCGGAGTTGAGCTGTAGACTACCCTTGCGAAAAAAGGCAAGTATATCTGAAAGGCGCTCAATCTGTGTGCTGAAAGAGGGCGAGAACACAACATCTTCTAGATAGCAGAGACAAGTCGACCACATGAATCCTTGGAGTAATGAGTCTACCATACGTTCAAAGGTAGCCGGAGCGTTGCATAGCCCTAAAGACATAACTTTGAAGTGGTAAAGACCATGAGGCGTTATAAACGCGGTCTTTTCACGATCTAGGTCATCGACAGCGATTTGCCAATGTCCACACTACAGGTCAATGGACGAAAAATACTGTGTCCCGTAGGCATTCGAGGGCGTCATCGATACGAGGTAGTGGGTAGACGTCCTTCTTCCCGATGCGGTTGAGGTGGCGGTAATCGACGCATAATCCCCATGAGCCGTCCTTCTTTTTGACCAGCACGACTGGCGACGCCCAGGGACTTGACGATGGCTCTATGATGTATTTCGCTAGCATCTTGTCTACTTCCGTTCTGATGAGGATTTGAAGCTGAGACTCGGTAGGGTCGCTGATAGATGGGTGGATTATCGCCTGTACGTATACGATGCTTGACAAGTGACGTCTGGCCTAAGAGTCGGTTGTTCAGGTCGAATGTATCCTTTTAGGGAAGCAATAGACTGCACAGCTGTTCAGTATCCGCGGGAGTGAGATCGGGTCGATCCTTTTCCAAATGTCGTAATCAGTACATTTGGCAGACCAGAACGGTTCACAGGAAGGGTCGACGACAAAAGTCTCAAGGCAACTAACTTCTAAAGCAGTGATTCTAGCCAGGGTGATATCTTTAGGCAG
The DNA here is from genome assembly GCF_023375885.2 of Dermacentor andersoni. NCBI lineage: Eukaryota > Metazoa > Arthropoda > Arachnida > Ixodida > Ixodidae > Dermacentor > Dermacentor andersoni. The sequence goes on from NC_092824.1 coordinate 48,554,715, forward strand.
AATTCGCTTAGCGAGCCCGAAATTCACCACAGGGAGGTATGTGCGATTGTCTAAGACCCTCAGAATTGTATGCGGGATAGTAACGTTGTGGGTGAGAACGATGGCAGTAATGGGAGAGGAGATGTAATCACAATCGGGAACTGGCGCAGAAGGCGACATTTCGATGTATTTCAAGATCTGTGGTGGAACGTGAACAAAATCGGTCGGTCTTAGGCGAATTTCGTGTGGTATTTGAGGAAGTCTAGCAGAGGCAGGTCAAGACGCACAGTAGTTGAGGAACAATCTATGAGCTCTGAATGCGTGGAGAGGAAGTCTAGGCCTAGCACGAGGTCATGGGGGCATTGGTCAAGCACAGTGAAAAGGACGACAGTATGGCGGCCGTAAATGCTCACACGTGCAGTACACATTTCGACCACGGTCACCGTACTACCGTTGGCGATTCGTACAAACCGAGTAACGGCAGGCGTAACAATTTTCTTTAATTGGCAGCATAGGCGGCTGGTCATAATCAATATGTGTGCTGCGGTATCTATGAGGGCAGTGACGGGTGTGCCATCAACTTAGACATCAAGAAGGTTATGTCTCGTAAACAGCGTCAAACGAGAATTTTGCGGCGAATACGACATTGCAGCACCACTTAGAGGTGCCCCATTGCCTAGTTTTCCTGCTGGGACGGTCCGGGTAGGTCGGCGACGGCGAGCGGTGAAGCTGGGGCGGACGTGGCTGGTGACGTTGAGGCGAGGGCGAGCGACATAGCAGCGAGTCGACGTAGTGGCGTCGGAAGCGTCGTAGAAGCGACGGGGTGAGGAACTTCGGGGCGAAATCAAATTCTGGAAGGAGTTTCGAGGAGAGGACGGCCAACGGCTCTAGCAGTGATGGGAAACGTGACCGATTCAGCCGCAGCAGAAACAGATCGGCATGTCGTCAGGTGCACGCCACTGCGATGGATTCATGGTTGTGTAGGGATAATAGACACTGTGAGGTGCACTGCGATAGGAACGAGTCATAGGAGCAGAACAGGGGTTAGGGCGACTCAAGGAGCAGGCGCTGGGAAGACCCTATCAGCGATTTCTTGGCGAGCCACGGACTGGATGAGCGATGTCGTTTCAGCGGTGTTGTTCCACGACGTCGGTTGAGGCAAGGCAGGAAACGCTGCTTCGAGTTCGCAGCGCACAATTCGGGTCACGTATTCGTTTGGTGATTGCGAGCAAGATTGGTCGGTGGGGTCGGTACAGGAAGAGGTCGCTGCAGTATTTTGAAGCCGTGTAAACTGATTGTATATACGACGACTCTTCGCCTGGTCGAAACGGCGGCATTCCTTCATGATGGCGTCGAGAGTCGACAATTTTCTAAATACCAGGAGGTTGAAGGCGTCGTCCGCGATGCCTTTGATAATGTGTCCAACAATTTCCGCCTCTGGCATGGACGTGTCGAATTTATGACAGAGAGTTAGGACATCCAGAATGTGGGAGACATACGTCTCGGTAGCAGTTTGGGCAGGCGCCGCGAGTTGTTGCTTGGCGGCTAGTTGTCGACTGGTCGGATTGCCAAAAATGTCGAACAGCTTTTCTTTGAACAAGTCTCACCTGGTTAGCTCTTCCTCGTGTGTGTAAAAACACGTTCGCGGTGTTCCGTCGAGGTAGAACACGACACGGGCCAGCATTATGGTCGGATCCCACCTGCTCACTTTGCTGACGTGCTCATATACATCATCAACCATTCTTCTACGTCAACACCATCCAGGCCGGTGAACTTACCGGCGTCTTGTGGCAGAGGTAGAGCGACGTACTGGGTTTGCGTAGTCCGCATTGAAGCTGCAGACGCGGTGCCTTCCACAGGAAGCATGGTCCCAGGTTGGGTGAGACGTCCGCTGCCGAGCTCCGGGACGAAGACGCGTACCCCGCACGTCCAACAAAATGTCACGGGTATAAAACTATTTACAAGATGTATTTACGAGGCATATATAAACAGCAGCCGAGAATCCCGAGAGGCTGTTGCCACTACGTCGTCTTCACCCTCGACGGCCTTATGCTCTTTTCCCACCGTAACAATACATAGCAAATTTAGCATAATGATAACTTCCTGTTCTTTTTCTTCTCTAACATTTTGCATCGCCTATTCCAAAATAGACTGAAAACACAGGATGCACAAAGTTTGCTGTGAGAGAAGTAAACAGCCTGAAGCATTGCATACCATTTTTTTCTATCGCATATACACGCTAAATATACTCACATCCTTAAGGGTGCCTTCTTCTCGCAAGGGTGACACCCTAAACTTAGTGTCTTACGGAAACCTATAGAGGACGACAACAGATATCTAGCTAGACTTGAGATAACAAAACAAATATTTGAAAACAATGTGATCATTCTGGCAGTCTTGGGACACGGAATTATCCCAGAAGAGAATTTCAAAGGGATGGATATGAAACTGTTCTTCAGAATATTTCTGAGCGCAAAGGCTGGCTGAAAGATTACAGTGTTTTCAATTAGGCCTGTTGTCTTTGCACGTCTAGGTAAAGCGCCGTTGTCCTCCTATGAATTTTTAAGGCACTAAAGTACGGGTGTTACCCGTGCGACAAGAAACTCTCTTATGGATGCGAAAGTTTTGACAGTGTACGTAACGACATGCAGGTGCCTTGTATAGGAAATATGAATAAATATGTGGTAAATACTCAATACTTTATTAGAAATGCCTGTCAAATAGCTTCCTTATCACACAATTGGGGTGCTTGTCGCGACAATAAAGTTGAACCAGTGAGTAGCCGCATTACGCGGTGTCCTATACCAAACTTTGCTGAGAAATAGTTGCACGTAAGAATGCTCGAAAAAGCCTGCGTCTAGCAATGCATAGCAAAGTGGAGCATCTGTGTAGCTTGTGAGAGATTCTGAAGAAGAATACACCAGCAGTAGCGCTATTCTCACAATTCCCGCTAAGGGGACGCGCATTGGCGCTGACCACGTAAACTTCTGCAATTTAGGCACGAGCCTAAAAGCGAATAAGCAAGAAGTAATTTCTGCATATTTGTTATTTGTCTAGCTCATACGAAATGACTAATAGTACATTCCTGCGGCAAAAGCTATTATTCACTTATGGCAGAAACAGCATATTGATCACATTGGAAAATTTTTGCAACCGTGGCTAGCGCGAAAACGTAAAAAATTTGCGAAACAGAGTACGTAATCACTTTCGCCTAATGACATTCAGTGCGCGTAAATTTGTCTGCATGAGCAAAACCGGATGAAGTGATTGGCTGGTTGAGCACTCTTTCACGCAAAGGCCATAGGATCGCGGAAACAGATCCTCCCAAAATACGCCCCAAGAACGGTAAGCCAGATGCTTCTGCTTGTACTCTTTCGCTTGCACTACTTACAAAAGCAATTCATTAAATTTCAGAGTGGGTGCCGCAAAGCTATTCGTAAATTAAAAGTAAATGAAATATCTATGCTCTGGTTGTCTCCTAGCACCCAGTCCGCCCTCATTTGTAGTTTATGTTATAAGGAAAAAGCGTTAGGTCGCACAGCGCGTCATTTTTTCACACACGTCGTGGACCAAAGGAGAGCTTGCGCAAAGATATTCATGTGTGTACACCCACTCAAATTGACCTACACGAACATATTCTTGGGTTTTCTAGTAACGAGATTTCGCAAAGCATATCGTAGCAACACCAATGTAGTGAGGTCTGTTTTTTCACTCTCGCAATGAATCTTCCAGCATTGCAGCACTGCGAATGGAGCCGTAGTGTAATGACAAGCGCACTCTCGCTATGGGTCATAGACTCTATGGGTGCCCTGGGAACATTACATCAGTTTTTCTTCATATCCTGAAAGGTACGAGGGACGTGCAAAGGATGATCTAATAGTACTAACTTGAAATAGGCGCAACGTATATCTTTATATTAAACATTTTCTTTTCCTCTATTAAAAACAATGCTGGTCGTCTCTTTTTCTTTGCAAAGCATATTTTCCTATCTACTATTTCTAGCTTTATTCCGCGCTAAGCTATGAGATCTTAAATATTTGACAGCTTAATGCATTAGAGTAAATATGGGCTAAAAACGGCAGCTCTGAAGCCACCGGCATATTTCTGACTCAATTTCGGAACCTTAAATATTCCCAGGTGTCCTTAGCTGTCCTCTAAAAGAGTCGAAGCCAAAGCCTTGTAAACCCTATTTTCCTAAGCCTTAATCTACCTCAATCCTCCTTCGTCCACTTTAGTCATCCTGAATCCACATTAATCTTCAATAATACACCCTGATCCACCTTAATTCATCCTAATCCACTTAAATCCACGTCAATCCTCCTTCATCCACCTTGATCCCCTTTAATGCACCATAATAGACCCGAATCCGCCTTAATCTGCTTTAAACCATCGTAATCCAGCTCAATACATTCACTAATCAATCCTTAATTAACTTTGATAATCATTAATTTCTACACCGCTGGAGATACGTTGGTGCGCTTCCGGCCTTTCTTAAGTCACGTGATACTTTCTGTGCCTCAGCACATGACCTTGAAACAAATCTAACAATTTCTCCCAAAAATATGATTCAAAAACAGTCAATTACGAGTAACGCTTACGATGGACAATGGGCAAAGCTCATTGCCTGCATTAACGAGATATTGGCAGGGCCCCATGTCGCGGAAAATCGGGCTTCACCGTCCCGCATTCCCGCTTACACGATCGTTTCGGCAAAAAAACATTCCGAACCGTGCAAACGAAACCATGTATACCCAACTGCGCAGGCTCTGCGTCTAGAACAAAGTTACTGAAATGATTGAATTTCTCAGAGTAAACTACGGCAGAACAGTTGTAAAGTGCGACTTACACAGAACCTACAGACATGATAGCGTCGAATTGTAATTTGAATGCAGGAGAAAACATAATTTTGCTATGCGACCCTCTCTTCCACCATTTCTACTAATTATAAATGGTACACGGCGTCCGAAATTTCCGTGCGCCGCGGGCGCAAATCTCCGAGGCGACGAAATGACGCGCGGGCTTTTTTGCAACACCTCCAGGTGGCGCTCGACTACACCTTATCTGAAAGAAACAGTGTATGTAACTCAAAGGAAAGCTCATTAATTTTCGAAGCGAGATCAGGATGCCTTAGAACACGCACCTATAACGTGAGATATAAGAAAGAAGCATGTGCTTGCTGCGGTAAAGCTAGGGAAACGATGGGGCACGTTTTATTAGGGATGTGAAGATATCTGCCCAGCGGTCGATTTATGCACCACTTGCCTCCTTGAAGCCCTTGGGTACAGCGAGAGCAGGGGAAAAGCGAACATGTCCGCAACAGAGATTAGTAAAAGGCGATTGGAAGATTGGTAAAAGAAAAGTAACGAAACGACAAAACCCGGAGACGCACAAAAGCAAAGTTCGCAATAGGGGGTCAGAAGATGTGGTTATGGGAGTTCATAGTGTTTTTTCTTTCTTTTTAACTTGGGTAGGACATTAGGCAGTATAACAGCAAGAGCTCAGTGGCGCAACCCATCACCCCGTTCCAAAGGGGACGCTCGTAACGCCCATCCATCCAACCATCCATTGCAGCCCACGCAAGAGGCCGCGATTCTACACAAAGCTCGCCTGCATGCATAGAACGCACCACCAGCGTTTCCTGGTAAACGTCACAGTTCCAAAAGCAGCAGCTCCCAGAAAGCGTGAGAAGCAGTCGGGGTCTTTGAATGCTATCGCGCTCCACTATTAAAGGCGAAGCTTAAGCGCTCACCAATTTTTTTAGGAAGGTCGGATGGCCTTTATATAGACTTTTCAGATATTTTTATAGTGCGTTCAAGGATGCGATTGCAGGCGCCTTAACTAGATGGCGCCAACGTACTGACGGAAACACCCTGTCACGTTGATTGCTCGCCTCGTCCAAATTGTGTCTCGTCGTCGGGGCCTGCGCGCCGGTGCAACGTAGCAATGGCGCCGCTTTTGCAGCTGCCGATTTCAATGCATGGGCTATATGAGAAGCTTTTTCCTCTAGTGTTTGTCATAATAGATATACGGCTAATTCTTGCAAAGTTTCCAGCGTGATATCCTCCACGGTAGTTTAGTGCCTAAGGCGTTCCTTTGATGAGCTCAAGGTCAGCCATTAAACCGTGGCCACGGCGGGCTACTTTTCATAGGATCGAAATGCAAAAAAAAAAGGAACACTCGTATACTTGGGTTTAGGTGCGCGTTAAACTATCCGAAATTTTTAGAGTTACTTCAGAATCCGCATTACAGCGTCCCTAGTAATCAAAGGGGGTTTTCGGCGCTTAAAATCCCAAATTCAGGGCTCTATGGCGTAAGACTATTCCAATGTGTTTTTATTCCAATCTCCTGACGTCTGGGCCAATCTCTAAGCCGGAATACATCAGCAATAAAAAGATGTCCGCCCACATATTCTTTCTACTTTTAGTTTTTACGCGGGGTTTTTACCATCACCCATATTAACTGGTGAACTCAACAAGGCAATTTGATTATCTTGCTTCGAAATATGGGGTATGTTGTGTATAATGCGTAGACGAAGTCAATGACGCCTTATTTAACCAATGCCTGTGCAGAAAATCGCGTATTCTAGAATTCTAGCATTTTATGTGTGCTTCCCGAACATGAACACTACTATACCATGAACATGAACTGCTATAAGAACATGACTCTTATAGCACTTCTTTCGCTGGTTCATTCACTGTACGCGGGTGCATTGACTGTACAACGTGGGTCGTGTACAAATATAGTGAACAGCACACGCTCGAAAACTTTGAGGCCTTTTGCATATTCACAACTGGCGACTCTGCGTTCCCCACGCTGTGAACAAAATAACCGGGTTCTCTCCATGGCTAAAGCCTATCCTTCTTTTCCTTTGTTTTATGTCACCATCAATTATGTTTTCATCGGCTTTTTCTGCAAATAAAGCATTTGGTTATTAGTCGGTGCTCTATGATGTGCTCTTGACTCGTTCGTCCTGTGTCACCTGTTTCTATTTTATTTCAATGATGAACCAAACCTTTGAACCCGCTGCTAATTATTGGGGAGCACATATATAATCAAATTTCTCGCAGAATAATTTCACGCAAGTGTAAAGAAATTTCTATGGTATTTGGGTTAGGATAGGATAGGAATAAGCTTTATTTGTCCAACGGTTATTGATGCTGGTGCCAACTTTCCTTACTTAAGTTAGAGTATCCTGATTTGGTTCTTTTATACTACATTCCTTTAAAAAAAGTTGGTTCAGTTATGGAAATATTTAACCCTTCGGCCGTGCGGCTGTGAGGAAACGTACATTCAACATAAGCAAGAGCGCATTTTGTAGATTAAAGAAGTTGTGCTTCCCATCTCACCCTCTAATTACGTGATAACGGCGGGTATCCTGAATGCAATTGTCTAAATCAACATCCACTGCTCACTTGCAATTATAGATGATAGAACAGAAGAATTTTGAATCGTATAACCTATTTAGTGTAAACACAGCTTCTCAAAACACTGCTATTTTGGTTGCGTTAATGTTTTTTCAAAGGCATAATGAAGATAAAGAATTTGCACTTCCCAATGACTCTACTGACACAAACGCGTTCAGCTATCTATCATCTAAGGTTTTACGTTCAACCTTTGTAGCCAAATCATTCGGTAAGTCCCAGGTCTTTCTTATGTTACCGCAAGTGTGAAAATCTAACAGCGTAGTATCGCCATTTACATATCCGAAACTGTGCCATGACTTTTTACCTTCGGTGTTATATTTTCCTTGAAGATCTAGATTTGTCGGGCAAATTTAGGGAACCTTCATAACAACACTCTTGAAAAGATAGCACGAAATCATGCAGTCATCGTTTCTGTTTTGGATGCCTACGTTTCAATTGCACTTTTTAAACTGATTTGCCGATTGATTTCATGCGGTCAAATGTATTGTAGTATTTCATTTCGTCCGGTCACAGTTTCTAATTACCTTTTCTACCTTTCTGCAGTCTATGAAGCATCCCGCATAATTCGCGTCATCTTCAGAAGAAATAACTTCTGTCATAGGTAAGACCGTAAAATAATTATGCACCGCTTTTTTTGTTTCTGTGTGCAAATACAGCATTTCTTTCGAAACGTGATCATCTCAACGCTATTTGATCAATACACGATCTCGTGAGCAGTGAAGTTACTAGTTCTTCATCGAATAATTCGTCTGTTAGATGTACCAAACCATGAGCACAAATTTAATCTACGCAATCAGCGACTTCCCGTTTTATTGGTTTCGAAATATCACTGTTTATGCCTCAAGCTATATTTACGTTATGACGAGCATATTTGGTGAAGAATATAGACCATTAGGATAAAAACAATTTTAGATATGAATTAGGACCCCTCTACCCTGCGAATAGCAAGACAGTCGCTCTAGGCTTGAATAATGTAAAGGCGATTAATTCCGCGGCAGGGAACTCAGCATAGATTACTTCTAATTTGCATTCGTTCCGAACAAATATAGAAACGCCACTGCCCTTCACGGCACTTTGAATGTCACTGAACATGTTCGAGAACATACATTGCAGATTTAGACTGAGTTATACTTATCTGCGTCATGATCGAGGATAGCTAATTATTTCAATACATCGCTAAAGTACCCAGTGCTTCTGATACTTATGGTGCTTTAGTGTTCAAGGTTTATAAATGGTGCGGCACAGGTGTCATTTAGGCGTAACCTTATTTCTGCCCCTTTCGCGAATAAATTCAGCACAGTGGACTCGCCACAGTCATTCTTAACAGATCAGCTTGGCTAAAAATTTTCTTCATGCCAGATTATTCGGTGATCCTCACGAAGACCATTGCATTATAGCTCCATAAGAACTTTAATGCCTTAGCCTCAGCTACTTCCTTTGTTTGCCAAAGTAGTTTCCTCATTTCAGTCTTCAAAATACCATTGACGAAAATGTTTCCGTGATAAAGAATTTTAGATAGCTAAACCATGTGCATCTTTGTGTTCTGGAAGTAAATTTGATAATTTTGGGTGGTAGCTTTCCTTCCCTTGCTGGGAGCCTATTAGCTGCATCAATACAATCAGCAGTCAGCGATGGGGTATCGAGTTTTCCTGACAGTGATCTCAAAACTAACATTAACGTCTTCATTCGCACTTGCTTTCCCATTATGAATATCGATATCGTTTTTTTCTCGTCGTCCAGAAAACCATGGCCTTCCTTAATAAGCTCCCAAATCAACTGTGCAGGGGATGTGAATGGAATGATGTGGGTTAACTGGTTTAGATTCTCTTTTATTTAAATACCAGCTTAGCTTGCGAATGGTATTTGTGTCGCGCTGTTGAACGTGCGTGGACTTGTCGCCCATATAGGCATTGGCATGGTCAAACTTTTGTTCAAAATAATATTGACGTATTGGCCGTTCAAGGGCATAGAAGAAATGGTTAAAGGCATACCGCAACGAAACTTCACTTGGGCCAAATTGCCAATAATTGGTTAGCATATACTACCGTGGAATCTTTCCAAAGTCGTAGGGCTGGTAATTTTCTCATTTTCTTATTAGTAGCCTTTAATTAGCGCTTAAGCAGTCGACCTTCACACGTCGTGATGAGCGGTGGCAATGCGGATACGGTGAAAGTTTCAGAACACTACACGACTGTCGATCTCCGAGTTGGGCCTTTGCGACCAGGCGGGTTTCTCGAACAAGCTGAGCAACTTGAAGGCAGTTTCTCTTGGCGTGCTTTCCCATTGCGCACTTGATTTCAGGTCTTGCAAGGCTGCTGGGCGCTCGAGCGTGCACATGAGCACGAGCGATGGCAGTGCAGTAGACCACACTGCATAGAGGAAGGGCGAACAAAGTTTTCCTGTACCCTTTCTCAGTGCGCAAGGGTGAAACATGCTGCAACAGGCAAGCACGAAGCACACCGGCGAGCATGCACAAAGCGTGTAAACTGCACTTGACGGAGAAGCGCAAGCTACGTTTTACGAGTACAGTCACTTACCCATGCAAAGTCTATTTGCCAAGCGCTTTCTTGGAATGCCTATACCTACTAAGGCCCTGATGGGGCACATAAAACAAAGGTAAATCGTGTGCAGGGGCGATATTTCCGCGTATTTTCACAGTCTACTAGAGGGCCTTAGTTATAGGACCCAGCGTATCACCACCCTGTCCATTCCTTGTCGAGATGTGTTCACTGCGCTGCTGTGGGATTAAATCCTACTACACATTCTAATCCGAAGTTAATGTCAGGTGACCGAAATAAAAACACCGGCCGTGACTTCAACATTTTAGCCGTTTCAGTATTTCGCCTCTAAAGTTCCCGAAATTTGAGAAAAAACATTCTTTATTTCCGTAAACAAGGCCTAAAATCCCTAGTTGTAGACGAATTTTCCTAGAATTCGTAGCGCTGCGCATCCCACTTCTCCGCCCGCTGCCTGCCATGCTGGAAACGCCGGACTTATGGAACGATGAGATCACTGCCATCGACTGTAGTAAAGTGTGATAACTAGCTGAAGCTTGGCTCGGCAGGGCTACAGGGAATAATGTGCCCTAGAATACGTTCCGTAGTTTTCTAGTACACTGTACAGGGGCCTAGAATACTTTCGATTATAATTTAGTAAGCTGTGCAGGTGTCTAGGCCAGCCCAGTTTGCCTGTAGACTTCCTGTAAAGTGAAAGTAAACTCACAGCCAGACAGGCCGGACTCCGGCCGTGGTAAAGTTTCACCGATTTGGCTCTGGTGGCATCTCATTCCTGCATGACTTGCCACCGGATTTACACCGTGGCATCCGCGCCGCGTTCTCCTTCCTGCCAAACGCAGCATGCGCTTCCCGCTGAAAGCATTTGCGACGCTGTGTGAGGAAGGCTTTCGTTCGTCCACTTCGACGCAACCGACGTGGAGACGCACGAAATGCCTTGAACGTGGTGCAGCGCCGGAAATAACTGCTCGAGAATATCGCCCATGAATACAACTTACCTTTCCTCTTGGAGCTACATTGCAGAATTAGTGGGTGTAGGGAAGCCGGGGAAGCATTTAGCAAGCGTATCGTGCATGCGTAAGTCACCGTGGTCGTGAAGTGTAGCTTGCGCAACTACGTCCAGTGCAGTTTACGCACGTAGTGTGCGTTGGCTGGTTTGCGTGACACTTGCCTGCGGCGGTGCGGTGCACGTATGCGATCTGAAAGCTGAGACAGGAAAAATGTGTTCGCGCTCCCTCGGCCCAGTGTTGTGAACTAACTGCACAGTCATCGCTCGGGTTCGAGTGCGCGTTCGAGCACACGACGGCCACGGAACGCGTCGACATTCTTCCAACAGCTCAAATCACGTGCGGAACGAAAAACATGCCAAGAGAGACACCTTTTACCTTCCAACTGATGAGCTAGCAAGATATCAGCATTGAGATTGCTACTGAGAGATCATCAGTCGTGTACGGTACTGAAACTTTCGCCATTCCCGCCACGGTGGCCGGATTTCGACGCAGCCGAAATGCAAAAGCACAATGATTGGTTGCAGGCGGGCACGTTCATGAACCCCAAGTTAGTCAACATTATTCAAGAATCCCCTAATACGGCGTGCGTCTTAATGAGATCGCGGTGTGTTCGCGTGAACCCCAGAATTTATTTTGTTTACCTTCCGTCATATGCTCAACGTTACCGCTTACGGCCAAGTGCAGACGAAGTATGATCAGTCACTATTGAAAGGATTGTAATAAGAACAAGAGACAATTATCAACTCCATAGTTTTGCAAAGATTACTTTGGTAGCATGTGCTAAGCATTGATAGACAATTTAGTGCAAGTGAAATTCTCTTGCAGTTGACCTTTAACGATTTCCTCTGGTTATTCATAGCTGTCAATTTCTGTTCCATGAACGGCCAATACGTCAACATTATTTTAAAGAACGCGATTATTCTGGCAATGCCTAATACGCGCGCCTAATCCACGCACGTTCAACGTCGCGTCACAACCACCACTTGTAAAATTAGCTGTCATTTACAGAAAACAGACACAGACAGAGTGAGAACGGAGGAAGGAAAGGCAGAGAGGCTAACCAGACTGTGTCCAGCTTGCTAGCCTACACGTGCGGAATGGGCAGGGGTTGGGAAAGACAGAGAGATAGAGAAAAAAGATGAGTCAATATTGATGTTTCACATGCAATAAGTTAGGTACAAGTTGTCTGCAGTCATGCACGCAAGTCTGTTGTCGTCAGGTACTGAAGAAGCACTCGAATGGCTTTATGGGCTAAGGAACTGTGAAGCCGGGCTCCCAAGATGTTTTTTCTGCGTATGTCCTATCGTCCAGACTGTCCAAGACACACTGGAGAGTGGTGTTGGTTATCAAAGCGAGAACAATGGAAAACAAAAGATAATCTAAACCAGTTACCGCTGATCGTCCCATTCCCGTCTCCTGCTTAGTTGACTTGGTGCCTTAGTCTGGTAGACTATTGTTTACTCGACTTCGAGAAGGAATAATATCAATATTCATGGTGGGAAAGCAAGTGGAAATGAAGACTGTAACATTATTTTGACATCACTAGCAGGAAAACTCGATATCACATCGTTGACTACTGACGGTTTTGATGCAGCTCATATGCTTCCAGCTAAGAAAGGAAAGACACCGCCAATACTCATAAAATTTAGGTCTTAAACACTATTCTTCACATGGATCTGCAGCATAGAATCTTGATAAAGGAAAAAATTTTCGTCGTTGAGAATTTGACGACTGAAACGAGAAGACTACTGAGGCACGCAAAGGAATTTACTGAGGCTAACTCATTCAAGTATTTGTGGAGCAATCATGTAATGGTCTTCATGAGGAACACAGAAAGACCTGGCGCGAAGAATACTGTTAGCAAGGCTGATATTTTAAGACTGGCTTAGGCTGGCTCACTATGCTGAACTCATTCGTGGAATGGGTAGACACACTTAAATGACCCCTGTGCCGCACCGTTTCCAGGCCTGGCACATTATAATATCAAAAACATCAGAAAGCGCTGCGCACTTTAGCGACGTATTGTAATACTAAGGCATCCTCGTAATGACATAGATAAGGATAACACAGTCTGAATCTGTAGCGTATGTTCGCAGAGGCTTTCCCTCAGATTCAATCTACACTAACGTGGGTAAGGACCCTTACATTTATGTTTTTGATAGGAAGCAGTGGATACTGGAATAAATACATACTGAGGTCACTTAAGCGGAAATCATAGGGTTTATATTATTCAAGCCTAAACTTACTCTGCTTGTATTTGCAACGTACAGGGTTCTTAATTTATATTTAAATTGCTTTTATTTGAACCGTCTATTCCTCACCAGTGATGCGCGTCGCAACATGATTACCACAGCAGTCATTAACGTAATTAGCGCTGTAAAACTTGCACGTAAAAGTGTGCATGGTAGCTTGGCGAGCACAGTTGCGCCTATAAAGTTATTCCATATTGATAACTTCTTTATATACGTCCCTGAACAAACACCGATGAAAATAAAAGAGCCGCCTTCTGGGATGCTGAGTTCGCTTTGCATAGGTTGCACATTTCAAAACTCTACTCTACCATTAGGTATTGAAAGTGAGCTGTGGGTGTTATTAACGCAATTCCACTTACAAAGCACGCTATCACATAATAAGAGCGCAAGAAAAAAGTCACAATCCCTTTATCCTGCAAAATGACCTTCTTTAGTGAATCGACGTTCCCAAATTACCATAATCGCGAAGGGTTGACAGATCTCAGTAATTAGGTAAAGAAGCTAAGATTAGGTTAGGAAACTACACAAAAAATAAAGATCGACCAACTGCCTTATGAATGTGTTAGTGCATGTCGTGGATAAATGTCTTTACACTTGCAAGGTATTCTCCTGCGGGAAACTTGATATAAGACCTTCCCAGTAAGGTTTTCAACCAAAGTAAAATAGAACCACATGACGAATCAAACTAGTATGCATGCAGAAAAACTGATAAATATATTATTGTGCTTGGGCCTTTTTGACATTTGATTAGAACTTTGGAGCCTGTAGAAGAGATAATGTTGCGGAAACAAGAAAGTAGAGTTTTTCAAGGTCCTTAATCGAATTTGCCATTTTCAAATAGTGTTCATAGATAATACATACAGTGCTTTATGTCACTCAGATTTTGTGTACTGCAAAGATCGTTTGTGGGACCTCTTTATTTGCCATTTACGTCAATGACATTTCCAACATTCAATTGAATGCTGCATCATTTTAATATGCTGTTTCCACTGCACCACTTATATTTCGCGAATCATATTCGAGAGCCAAAATACTACTTCAAAAAGAAGCGAAACGAGTGGTTGCTTGGTAAAATGCTAACCAAAATATTCAAACATAGAAAAGAAATTCCCATGATGCGTTTTAAAAATCAACATATGACTGTTAGCCTCGAAGTGACCATTAAATTATATAGTTGTCGGTGCTAAGTGTGGTCTTGCATATTTCTACTGTTAACACCTTCTATCATGTAACTTGGACATTATCTTGAAGCCGTATCAAGCTGAATTTGCACGCTGACAACGAAAAGGAAACGCTTACGAATGGTAGCAGCACACTTATGCAGGCTTCAATTTATTACACTGCTTAAGGTGGGAAGGTAAGTTTTTAAGGCTCTACGCCAGTCTGTGCTTGGATATAGCATTTCAGTTCTCAGTTCTTGGCACAAAAACGAAAACTGTAAGCTACTGCTTATGATTGCTGAGATTATAACGGAAGAAATAATATTGCAGTTTTTTTTTTTTAGAATCTTATTACGCGAGTGAAACTTCGCAAGTTGTTCTCGAATCGCCGCAACGCAACATAGAGCTAACTTAAAGCGTTAAGAAAGAGATCACTGAATAGGCTACTATATATACATATATATATAGGGTATCCAAGCCAAGGTTAGCCATGTTGTTTAAGGAAACAAAAAAATGGTTAGAATATGCGGTGCAGGTTGCGATTTCGAGACGTGTGGTGTTGCGTCTTATGAACGCTGGCAACTGTTATAATGTAGAATTATGTCTAGAACCATCGTTTTTAAATGTTATTTGTTTAATTGAAAACTCGGCTGACCGTTCGATACGGCACACGGTGTGCGAACTAGCGAAAAAGCGGCGGAGAATAATCTGATATTTTATTTTAAGCAATCGCCAAAAGAACTAATCGGACAACATTCCCAAAATGAAGCCAAACAACACATTATAGGGTCGGTGCGTCCTGCTTACCGTATTCGTTAGGAGTAGTGTTGTTTTCTAACTGTTGGTATGAATATTTTTTTACTCTTGCCCTGTAAAGAACAAATATGGTTCGTTCTTTTATATACGTGTTTATTTTTATAGTTTTATGACTTCCTCGTAGAAATAACGAGGCAGGGTTCAAGCCAAAAGACAAATCAAGAATGTTCTTTTTCTTTCACTAATGCAGTAAGATATTTTTATGTAGGGATCATTTGAAGCTGTTGCTATATTCATATTATATGTTGTACTTCTTTCTTGTGAGTAACGAACTAGGACCTCACGTCTGCCTCCCGCAGTCGCCTTGTTCTTCTTATGCGGGCACGAATAGCGTAATATCTTGAGGTGCTGAAATATGTATGTATGTGTATGTATGTATGTATGTATGTATGTATGTATGTATGTATGTATGTATGTATGTATGTATGTATGTATGTAATGAGATGCACGGTGGAGATAGGAGAAGAGTGTGGAGGCGGGTGTCCATGGCTGCGCGTTGTTCTTTGCGTACTTGAGTGCATACGCTGGCCGGGCCACGTAACTTGGATGTGTACTTCGGCGGGCGCATCGCTTGGCGAGCCGCGATGGCTTGCGGCTTCACGCGCACTGTTTACCCGCGCCCCTAATGTTCAGTATCGCGTAATGTCACGTGTACGACAGGCGTTGAAGGGAGGGGCAACCCCAAAGGGGTTTCATTCCTAATGCTAACGTTCTTCATCATGGCAGCGTTGTTCATGTTCACATTCGCGCACGTGACATCGTGCTTGATAGTTTTAGTAAAAAGGGGGTGTTTACTTCGACTTATGCTGTCAATAGAACTACGAACGTTAGTATGTGTAGTTGTCTAATACCTTGATATCACAATGAATTTGTATGCCTTTTCGGTGAAAACGCGACCTTTTTTTTTAGAAGAAACTGCCATTTAAGAAGCTTACTTAAGTTGGCCTGTACAAGGGCTACGCTATCCCCTATTCTTAAGGAAAATTTCTGTCGGCGGCAGCAATAGTTCTCCCAGGAAAACGTACTAAAATTTGCAGGTCTCCGTTCGTGGAGCACACCTAAAATGCTCCCGCGCAGCTCGAATACATAATTTACTACAAATGCTGCGTTTTTCTCAGACGCTTTTTAGTTCGTCTACGCATTACCCACAACATTGCCCTTAGTTTCACGCAATGTAATCAAAGTGCCTTGTTTACTTCAGCAATTAATTGTTATGGGCGATGCTGCAAACGGTGCATCATAAAAATAAGGGGAATGCGTCGGCCCAGTATTATTTCTTAATATAATCACAGATACACGGGTTATAATTTTCGCGATGCATAAAAATTATTCTGAGCCCCATTTTGCTTACACGCAAACTCGTAGTGACCTAGCAATTTCCTTGGACACAAGGAAATTGCGTTAAAACTAGCAGCAGTATTAAAACGTCTGTTCGCTCATATAAGTTGCCCGTCTCACCCTGGATGACGGAGCAGATTCTAGCAGTATTGCAGCAGAAGGACTTTTGGTATCATAAATAGAAACAGCATAAGGACAGCAGCTATTACTTGAGTCAGTACAAAAAAGTACGC
Organism: Dermacentor andersoni; assembly: GCF_023375885.2. Lineage (NCBI taxonomy): Eukaryota > Metazoa > Arthropoda > Arachnida > Ixodida > Ixodidae > Dermacentor > Dermacentor andersoni. The sequence continues at coordinate 48,571,440 of NC_092824.1, forward strand.
AATAAATCTGTGGCAGTTATGCGTACACGAAAAAAAGAATACTATACAGGTTTATTCGAACAGAGCTCCGGTAACTCTAAAAAACTGTGGGAAATCATGAATAGCGTTATAGGCAAGCCACACGAACAAACGTTTCCGGACGTGGTTGATCAGAATGTTGTAAACAGCTTTAATTCATATTTCACTACTGCTGGAATCTGTTCAGGTACCAATGTAAATAATACAGATATAAACGCTTTATTACCAAGCCCACTCCCAAACTTCTTTCGCATGGATGACATTGAACTTAACGAGATACACTCAACATTAGCAACCATGGATAGTAATAAGGCTGCAGGTATACATAAAATTTCACTACGTATGTTAAAAGAAGATATTGATATTCTGGGTCCCATATTATGCCACGTCTTCAAACACTCACTTGAAACCGCCACGTACCCAACGTCATTAAAAACCGCCCGAGTTGTCCCAATACACAAGGACGACGATCGCTCAAGCCCTCCTAGTTACCGACCAATATCCGTGCTCAGTGCCATTAATGAACTTTTCGAAAAAATCCTTGCGAATCGAATCAATAGCTTCATACACAAATACAACATAATTTGCCCACAGCAACATGCTTTTCGGCCAAACCGTTCAACCTCTTCAGCGGTGCAGTCTTTAACCCACATTATAAACAGTGTTTTAAATGACAACAAACTTGTAGCTGTCGTCTTTCTAGATTTAAAGAAGGCTTTCGATACGCTCAACCATTCCATCCTTTTGTACAAGCTAAAGCATTACGGTTTTCGGGAACGGATTTTCGATATGTTTTCTAGTTACTTCAATGAACGTCATCAGATAGTTGTCATAAATAATGTCTCATCGTCACCACGACGCATTCATGCAGGCGTGCCCCAAGGGTCTGTTTTGGGACCCATGCTTTTTTCTATATATGTTTCCGACCTTCCACGTGTCTTAAAATTCGGAGAAATGCTGATGTATGCAGATGACACTGCTATAATAATTACAGGCAATAGCATCGCGGAAATACAGTCCAAAGCAAACGTAGATTTGGCAAACGTCTCTAAATGGTTTACAGCCAACAAGCTTACTGTTATACTTAAACAAATTATACTATATTTCACTCCCGCAGAAAACAAGTAGATGCCAACTCTGTAAAAATTAGTATTGACAACTCTCTACTAGAATATACCCCGTGTTTTAAATATCTTGGTGTAATCTTTCATAGAAACCTGCACTGGCAAGACCGTTTATTAGCAGTTGGGGCGAAGGTGGCATCGGGACGCTATAAACTGCTTCAAGCACGTGACTTTTTTGACACAAGCACATTACGTATTTTATATTTCTCCTTTAGCCACAGTCATCTATCATACTGCCTGGAATCATGGGGATGGACCTACAATAGTTATCTCCAGCCAATCAGAAAATTGCAGAAACGATCATTACGAATCGCAATGCAATCTAAGCAGGATCACCACAGCAACCCATTATTCCACGATCTACGGATATTACCCTTCGATTCACTACGCCTCCTAAAAACAGCAACTGTCGTAAACAGTATCGTCAGAAACGACCACCCCTTCCATATGTCCCTCTTCCATACATCATCGCGTACTACCAGAAATGTATTATTAGGCAACTTTAATCTACCTCCCACGCGCAACGTTTATGGAGAACGACGGATCTCTTTCATTGGTGTTCAGATATGGAACACTGCTCCGCAAGAAAATAAAATACGCTCAAAATTTTGCACTTACAGCTAAAAAATTATTTTAGCGCATGCATTAAACATGTTAAAAGACATCTATCTGCTGTTTACATCTCATTTATTATAATAATATAACATGCACGATGTTTTTGAATTGAATCAACTGTTTCTTGTTATGCTTTCTTTTTGTCGTATGTATTATGTATATAATCCCCTCTCTCCTTTTCCAAGTTTTTAGTTTGTGACGAAGTGTCTGCATTATGTAATTTCATTTCTTGGACCCATAACTAACCTACGGCTACGGGTGCAAACAGTGCTGCACACACTTTTATTGTATTTTCATGGAAAAAATAAAGAATTTGAATTTGAAACGTGGTTGAGAAATGCCGTGCAATTATTTCGAGAACTTGCTCAAGCAATTTTTTTAGTGATTGAAACTGATGGTGGTAGTAACAACTTTATTGAGACTCTGCTCAGTTATGATCGGGCAGGCCCGAGTCCTAGGATGGCCCCAACTGATGCTTCTGATAATTCACTCGCCCACCACGCTACAAATTTAATGATGGGGATTTACCGGCCGAAAGACCACTTTGATAATTAGGTACGATACAATGGGGGATTCTGGAGTAACATTATCAATTGAGGGTATTTTAATTGGTCCATAAATCCTATAAAACGACAGATCTTTTTTTTTGTCATTTCGCTTACACCGAAATTCGGCCGACATGTTAGCGATTGAATGGACGACCTTGAGCTCAGCCTTAGGCACTAAGCTACCTCGGCAGGTATCGGACTAGAAAGTCTCCGAGGTTTAGCCATTAAGGGAATGTAGCCAATACCATTAGAAAAAAACTCCCCACCGTGCCCGTGTAGTGAAATCGGCAACTGCTAGGACGCCGCCATGTTCCTTCTTTGCGCCAGTGACCAGGCGCGAACGAGCAGATGCAATTCAGACGAGACGCGCAATCAACGCTATAAGGAGTCTTCTCCAGTTGGTGGTGCGATTTAGCTGAGGTGCCTCCAAACGCATCCTTTAAGGATGCGCTTAAAGATTAGCTAAAAATTAGCTAAAGCTTTTAAATATGGCCATCCGATCACTCTTAAAAAGGTACGGAACGACCACTACACATTTTGATACGTACCTGCTACTTGTACATGCTAGTTGTCGCATCGTTTTTGGAATATTTTTAGCCTGACAGAACCTAAAAGTTGCAACTTGGTGGCGGCTTAGCAGTTGCCGCTTTTTTTCGCCCATATTTATTGTGATTTGCTTAGCGCTAAAATCATTACGGTGTTGTACCTTGTTCTGTCAAGCTAGTTATTGGATAGGGGAGTATACTTCGCAAAAAAAAGTGAGGACTATCATATTTTTATAGGAGAAAACAAAATCTCTGTATAAAGACATACGTTCTGGATATTTCACCTAAATAATATTTCATCAACGTTACTATATGCTCAGCAACCTTTGGGAACTGTAGTGAAACTGATGTAAATATCTCAGGGCAGTTATGGAGTTTCTGTAATATAGCAATAGTGCGCTTTTCCTTTTGCTTTTGGCTCCATTGACAGGCAGCTGTTGCTCCGTAGGGGAAACGCCACATTTATCTGACGTGAAAACTTTTACGAAAATTTGGCTAAACAAGGTCGTAATTTCTGTAGTGCGCGCTTATAGACTGAGCAAAATCGAATGAACTGTCTGGCTGGGTTATCACTGCTAGACGGACACGTGATAGTATCGTGTAGAGTGAGTGTCTGTGAATGCATGCTCGGGACGGGAAACAACCAGATTAACTGATTGGCTGGTTTAGCGCTGCTGCACGCAAACGTGATAGTTGCAACGTGAGTGATCGTGCCAGAATACGTCCCCAGTAGGGGGAATCCGGATGCTTATGCTTAAACTATTCGATTTGCACTACTTACAGAAGCACATCAATAAATTACACAGTGGGTGGCCGTACAGCTCTTGCTTCCTGAACGGAACGTGAACTACCTATGCTACGGTTGTCTCCTAGCAATGAAGCGAGCCTGATTTCTATTTTGTTTAAGACGGGAAATGCGGTTGGGCGCACAAAGCATTGTGACGAAACGAGGAGCCAAGTTGCCATGATATAAATTGATCTTGAAAAAGGTTTTGATAGAGTTGTCGATGATGTCATATTGTTGCTACTAGAACATGTTGACGCCAAGCAATGAAAAGTGAACCATTTCGTGGATTTATCTATTTAGGAATCGAAACTACTGTCCTGGCTTATGCGCATCACGTGGTACTTTTTTTTTTCAGAGATGCAGATACTGCGCACAAAACTATGAAAGGGTTGTTTCTTTTTTGCCGCAACTTGAAGTGCTGCCAGCATTAGTAACTGCCTTGGATTTTGGCAAGAAAGTTGACGACGGAAACCCGAGTATTTCTGTAGCTTGAGCTGGCGAGCAATCCCTAGAAGATATCTTGTGGTGCCAGTACAAGATTGAAGTGATAGTGCAGAGTATTGAATCAAAGAAACGAACAGAGTTAGAGATCAGACAGAAAAGTGGGGCGAAAATAATTTTTCGACATATTTAGAAGTGTGTGTTGACTAGTTGCTTTTAGTTACTAAAGTGTATCATACACTACAAGTGGTATACTCGTGACGAGAATAAAGGGGCCTAACCGAGGGGCCCGATTTTTATTAATTATATCATAAGAAGTCAACAAAAAAGACACCAAGGACAACACAGGGGAACGTACGAGTAATTTTCCCTGTGATGTCCTCGGTATCGTTGTTTGTTGGCTTCTTATGAAGTGGTAAGCTAGAAGTGTTGTGCATGGCATACATTTCGGTGCGCAGATTTCATACATTGTTTGTGGTACATATGCGGGTATCTACTTGGGAAAGACGGAACTTTATTATTGCAGAAACCGTTTCGCGGTTTATTCCTGGGTGTTTCCCTCTGACAGGGCTCCACTGGCGATCGCCGCTCGCCAGGCCTGGTCGAGGGTCGCCAGGTGGCTTCCCAGATGAAGTTCGGAGAGTCTCGCCTCCCGAGACCATGTAGTCAGTGTGTGTGTTGTGCCTCGTGGGGAAATTGAGTCGCCCGGATGGTCGGTACATTCGTGTGTTATGTGCGCGAGTGTCGCTGTGTGGTTGCTGCACCATGGACATGTCCGGGACGTATATCTGTCTGGGGAGATTGCGTGTAGACGAGACAAGTGTGGGTATGTGTTCGTTTACAGGCGGCGCCAGTCCCTTGCCTGGAGTTTATTGAGAGATTTGTGTGTTCTTTCGAGGTGTTGGTCCTGTAGTATTTGTTGACTTGTGGTTAACTCGTGGGTCGCTCGTCGGTCTGTCGGGGGCTGAAGAACGGTGTGGTCTGCCGCTCGGCTACTGAGACCTCGAACTGCGCAGTCCGCCTCTTCGTGGCCCGCAGGCCTTCGTACCCGGGGCACCAGTCGATACCGTGGGTCCATTCAAGTGTGCAGCCCAAGATTGGAATGGCTTGTATAGGGAGTGTTCCATTCATGTATAAACGACAAGCCGCTTGTGAGTCCGTAAGGACGCGGGTTGACCTTCCCTTGCTATCGGCGTCGCGAAGCGCGAGAGCGATTGCTGCTGCTTCTGCTGCTGCGCTGCATGTGGCGCGGATGGAGGCAGAGGCTACCAGGTTCCCCTGATTGACGATGGCGAGCGTGTATTTGGGCCCACGACGTGGTAACGAAGGATCTGGACAAGCGTCCGTGTAGTATGTATCTGGGTCTCTGAAACAGCGTTTCTGCAACATGCGGGCACGCGCTCCTCTTCTCTCTTGATTGTGGGTGGGGTGCATGTTCTTGGGGATAAGGTGTAGTACAATGTTCTCTCTAATGTGGTTAGGCAGGAGTTTGCAGTACTGGGGTGTCAGTGGGTACCCCAGCCGTTGAAGAAGGCGTCTTCCCTGTTGTGTCTTGTTGAGTCACTCCCTCTGCGCTGTGAGCGTGGCACTTGCTAGCTCCTCAAAGGTGTTGTATACCCCTAGCGCTAGTAATTTCTTTCTGCTTGTGATTTACGGTAGCTGTAAAACCGTTTTGTGTGCTGTTCTTATGAAATTGTCCATGCGCTCTGTCTCGCTTTTGCGCTTGACTTGTACAAGAGTGCGTACGTGACACGGCTGATGACGAGGGCTTGTACCAGTCTTAAGGTTTCGTCCTCTGTGAAACCATCTTTGCTGCGCGCTACTCTGGCGATGAGTGTTACGATGCTTCTTATAATGTGATTTAATTTCTTTACGCCGTTGCCCTCCTGGACGTGCATACCTAGTAAGCGTGCTGTCGGGACTTGCTTTATAGGTTGCCTGGCAGTCTCGAGATGCATTGGCAGGGCTCGATGTTTCCTTGTTTGCTTGGGCCGGACTTGAAGCTACGGCGACTTGTGTAGGGCACACCTCGTTCCTACTATGGTTAGGTATGACTCGATGTGTCCGATAGCTGTGAGTAATGTGTTTTCTCTGTCGCCGTATGAACGCTTGGTTGCCCATAGGATGACATCGTCGGCATAGAAGGTACATCCGAGTTTTGGGATGCTTTCTAGTTGTAAAGCAAGTTTTCTAAGTCCAATGTTAAAGGGGAAAGGAGATATTATTGATCCTTGCGGAGTACCCTTCTGCGGTAGATCATATATGTCTGATTGTATGCCTGCTATGCCGATGCGGGCTTTGCAGTTAGTGAGAAAAGGCAAGGTATACTGATATACTCGCTCTCCGCATCCTATGGCGGCGAGACCATCTAGGATGATTTGGTGTTTTATATTATCAAAGGCTATTTCCACGTCGAGCGCTAGGAGTATGTTGTTGTTGCTGCCCGGTTGTGGGCTGAGGACTTCTTCCTTCAGAAGGAGCAATACATCCAGTGCTGACATGCCTTTCCGGAATCCGTACGTGCAATTGGGCTGTAGTCCACGTTCTTCGAGGTGTTGTTCTACTCGAGTGAGTACAATTCGTTCCAAAAGTTTGCCTAGGCGAGACGTCAGCGAGATCGGTCGGGATTGATCAAGCCTGCGCGGCTTTCCCGGTTTGGGGATGAGGGCTATGTTAGCGGTCGTCCATTCCTCGGGTAATGTTCAGCTCGGTGTCCATATTTCTTCGTTCAGCTGCTGTGTAAAGGCTCGGAGGGTTTGTTCGCTCAGGTTTCTCAAGATGGCGTTGGTGATGCCGTCGGGGCCCGGTGCCGTTTTTCTTGAAACTCTGTGCTGCCACGTATACTTCCGCATAGGTGACGGGTGCATGAAGTCTCTCGTTTGGAGGTCCCGTATATTGAGGGTATGGTTTCGGATGCCCGGTCGGGATTGCCGTGTATGTTTGCTGGAGTTCCTGCATGAGTTCATCCTGGGTTCCCGGATATTCTGCAACAAGTTTTTGTAGGGTTCTGTTTGTTTCTGTTTTGGTACTTGAAGGATTGATGATGCTGCGGAGTATGTTCCACGTCTTTTTGGTGCTTAGCGTGCCTTTAAGCGAATCACAGAACGTGCGCCTATTGTCCCTGTGAACATTCAGGGCAGAATTGCTGGACTGTTTAATGATGTTTAAAATGCTAAGTTTAGGTTTGCGATTGAGCTTCTGTTCGCGCCCTCTTTTTGTGAGGCCTCTGCATGCTTCCCATAGGTGTATTAGATGATTGTCGGTTGCCGGCGTGTCGGTGTCGGTTTGATACATTTTAGTGTTGGCGTCATATAGTTCATGATGCGTTGGGCCCATTCCTTGATCCTGGTTAAGCGGCCTTGATGTTCCGGGAAGGGCGGACTTGTATCTAAGCATGAATGTTGCCTCTCCCTAAACTTAGGCCAATTTGTAATTTTGGCCTTCCCTAGGGGTGAGCCTAGTTTGTCCGAGGCACTGATGATTTCGAGCGAGTCTACTAGGACCCTCCAGCTTGTCGTTGGTGATAGTGAGATCAGGGGTCGTGTCCCTGCTGGCGCTGTTTCCTATTTGAGTAGGTGTACCTGGTACAGTAATTAGTGTGTATTGGTGGAGTTTTTTGGTTTCTAGGAGCTTGGAGCCCTTCGTGTCGGCTTTCGAGTAACCCCACGCGCTGTCCTTTGCATTGAAGTGCCTGGTTATAATTAGGCGATCGCGGCGTTTCAGCATTCCTTGTAGGTGCCGGAACAATGAAGTCAGTCTTTCTTTATGCAAAAATAACCGGTGAGGCATGCAGACAGGATACAAGAGTAGAGAAGTGGACAACACGAACGCCGACTATCAACTGAAGGGAGCACCAAGGCGAAAAAAGAAGGAAGTCCCAAAACACATCTCCCCAAGCTCAGGAATGGTATCACCACGTGTCCGTCGGGTACATGGGCCAGTCTACGGGAGAGCTAACTGTTAAGGCACTTAGTCTCTTCCTTATGTAAAGCAATCGAACGCTGACTCATGCACGCACTTCCACCATTATAGATATGCCAATTTGTCTTCGTTGTCCTTTTCCGGTGATCAGGCGAGACTTGGTTGCATTACCCCTTGCACGATTCTTGTAAATTTGCATGTTGTAAAAACTCATATGTACCCATTTCCAAACCGATGCATATATATATATATATATATATATATATATATATATATATATATATATATATATATATATATATATATGTGTGTGTGTGTGTGTTACTTTATTTATTTATTTATTTATTAGTTCACGTGTTCCCTTACTTATTCAATTATTTGTTGTGGGTACGTTTCCGAAAGTATTAACCAACATTACCCGGAGGAGCGGTCAATTCTGATACAACTCGTGACGAGACACCGCCACGTGCTAGAAAACAAGCCTGCTGATGCAGTGTCTCTAAGGGAGAAGAAAAAATGAAGATAAGCTGACCGAAGGACAGTTCAAATGTAAAAACGGAGTCCGCCCGAGCGCCAAGCAGCAGCTATGCAAGATTTGGGACAACTTGAAAAGAGAAATGGCGCAGGTGGACAGCCACCGACCCAAATGAAGTGCCCTGGACGGGTGGGTTAGATTACTTGTCGTCTGCCGCTTCCCAAAACACAAAATAAAACGAAAGAAAAAAACGTTAGAGAGTGCCGGCCCCACCGGGCGTCGTCGCTAAATTCGTTAGCGCCACGGCTTGCATTCAGCCCGAATGGCTGAATGGCCGCCGTTGTTGTGTCCCCCGTCTTAGGTTGCCGCGGCCCAGTACGACCAAGGTTGCGGAACACTCATCAGGAAGGAGAAAGAAAAGTCAGTGCGTCGCCTGCTTTTCTCAATCCCTTTATTCGGGAAGCGATATATTGTAAGGAACCACTTTTTTTTTAGCAGAGCTCGTGCTGCTACCAGGAGGGTCAAGCTGTGCAGCTGGGGATCATATATACAAAATTAAATTATGGGGTTTACTTGCCAACACCACTTTCTGATTATGAGGCACGCCGTAGTGGAGGACTCTGGAAATTTCGACCACCTGGGGTTTTTTAACGTACGCCTAAATCTTAAGTGCACGGGTGCTTTGTCATTTCGCCCCCATCGAAATGCGGGCGCCGTGCCCGGGATACGATCCCTCATAATATACAGAGATGATGAAGTTGAAAGTTAGGCATCTCTTGCCGTCGCACTAATTCCCTCTCGCTGTGGAAGCGGCCGCCTAGCCGCGCGGCAATATTATGAAATGTGTCGAGTATATGGCTTTAAACGACAGACATGCGTTATCTCTGTTCCACGGCATCGCTGAACGGGCGGCGTTCTAAGGGGCGAGACGCGGTAACTCACCGGTGATGTCTACAATATGACCTCGTAAGGTCCAATAAAACGCGCAAGATATTTATCGCAGAACCCGGGAACGCTCAGAGGAGTGCGAAGAACTTCGTCGCGAGGAGAAAATGTCACAGCGCGGTGACTCGAGTCGCAACGACACTTTCGAGCGTCCTGGGCGATGCCGGTGTTAAAGTGGGCGAGGTGACGGCAGTCCGCGACACGAGACAGAAACTGTTCCGATAAAGGAGCACTTGTGACTACAGGAGTCGAAAGCAATGATGCATCAAGAACGAAACTTGGTGAGCGGCCATAGACGAGAAAAAAGGTGGAAAGCCAGTGGTGCATTGCGTAGGGGTGTTAGGCGAATGTCACGAACCGTAGGATTGCATCGCGGTTCTTGTGGTCGGGGCGGATGTACATCGCAATCATGCCGGAGAGGGTACGAAGAAAACGTTCTGCAACGCACTGTTTGCGTATTGTAACTGGAAGTCGTCTTGTGAACTGCGTTTGAGGCGCGCAGAACTTCGGTTAGGACGGAAGAGAGGAAGACTTTGCCGCGGTCGCTGAGGAGAACACGCGAAGCGCCACAGCGTAAGAAAATGTTGCGCAGAAAGAAATCGGAGACCTCAGCAGCAGTCCACGATGGTAGAAAGGCTGTCTCCTTGTGGCGTGTTAGATGGTTACAGCCGTCACAACGATTGCAATGTGAGGTCGTGGGAAGCGGTCCGTACAAGGCTCTTCCAACTACTTCTAAAAGCAAAGCGGGACAAGGCAGAGGTCGTAAAGAGCCAGAATGAGCCGTTGTCGGTAGTAGGCGGCTTTGACAATAAACGCAGGATGCAACATATTTCGCAACGGCTAAAGAGAGGCCAGGCCCGGAGCAGCGACCTCGCACACTGTCGTAAGCCTTGCCGTTGGATGATTGTGAAAGGCTTCGAGCACCTTATGTTGCAGAGAGCCTGGTATGACCGGGACCCATTTGTTTCCATCGACGTGATAAAGGTAGCGACGTAAAACTCTATTGTACAGATTGAATTGATTGGGCTGTTGACGATGTACGGCGTTCGGAGGTGACGAAGAACTTTCCACGCGTTGGAGAATAGCGCGGCAGTATGGGTCGACACGTTGGTGGGGCTGTCGGGTTTTTGCCAATCGAGGGTTGCGATGGGTAAAGCCGATGAAGAGGACATGGGGCGTTCGCTAATACGCCACGGTCACGCCAGCATGTGAAATCAGGGCGCTTCCCTTGGTTCACTTCCAAGGCCTGACCACAGAGTTGATGGTGAATGCACTTCGCTTGGTAGTGTTAAGAGCCACCCACCGTAGTGGAGTAGTGGCTATGGCTTTGCGCTGGTAAAACCGAGGGCGCGGTAGCATATCCAGCCGTGGCGTCTGCATTACGATTGGGACAAATTTCAGAAACGACCATGTACAATGCATTGGGCGCAAGATAAATAATCCAAGGTAGTCACAGTTTATTCGCAGCCCTCTACTATGGTGTGCCTCATAATCATATCGTGGTTTTGGCAGACAACGCACAAGAGGCACGACATTGGCATACAACTTTGTACAATACGTGGAGTGAGAATTTGAACGCTACAGTTGCATCATCAGCCAAATCAAATGTAAAAACATGCATATACCGGAGGGCCAAGCGCGTTCGTGCGAATCTAAATGGCCCGCTGACAGTTCTCTAAGTTTTTGGAAAAACCATTACAGAGCGAGGCTCCCACATAAATCAAAATAAAGGGGCCGAGACCGAGTATTTGGCCTTTATAAATATGACGGAATCGTCACCACCGAATTAGAATTAAACGAGCAACCGCTTGTCCAAGAAATTTGTTCTTCTTTCACAAGCGTCTGGAGAAAGTAAATTTGAAGGGATAATCTGGTGGAGGTGCCTAATGTTTTGGGGTAAGAAAATCACACCACCCACGTTTCTTTCTATCCTTCTAAATTTAGCAACTTACAATCTGAAAGTAAACTCCAAATTTCAGCTTGCGTCATTCATTGACAGGTAGATATTAAAGTAAATGAAAACGCCTATACACATTACAAGTTATATACCGTTTATTCCTCACCTGCCCATACCCCAGGGAAATACAAATCGCTTCTGTAGCTAACTTGCACAATATTAGCTTATTGAATTTGCCTCGACAGTGATAATGACAACTTATTAGAAGTTCGGGGACTTTTATGTCACAGTTTAGGGAAACCTTGAATTTGAAATACCGTGACGTCAACTGACATGGCATTCTCATAAAAGAAAACCAAGTGTTAGCCATACCAAAATGATGCACTGAAACAGCACACACATCATGATTAAATAAATGCCTATTTCCAGAAAGTGTGGAGGCATATTTTACTGGAACATCTGAGAAAGAGAGAGAGAGAGAGAGAGCAAAAATTTTTCAATGCTGCCTACGTATTTTTCAGGGTATGCCTTTAGCAGTGCTGTGCTGCCGAGCAGTAAAAAATACCACAAATTTGCAAATTAGTATTATATTCCAATTCCGTATGCACTGCATCAATTTTGTCGACTTTAAGCTTATCATTTGCAATTTACGGAAATACCCTGTCGTTTTATATCTGTGTTACAGGGAAATCAATCAGGTCTGAGTTTTTTTTTTTCACTTTTAGCGGTTTTCAATAGTAGTTGTGAAAACACTTCACCATCTAAACAAAACGTCGACCACTACATTAACTACATTTTAATTTTTTCTAAGGCAACAACCTTCATTCGAATAGCCGGAGTGGTTGCTCAGAAAAACGACTTTTCTATCCACAAGTATTTATCGAGTGAGAGTCCCGAGCTATTGCTTCCTCCTAATTATGCCGTTCCTGGCGTACGTCTTTCTGCATGCAACTCTCCAAACTATTCTTGCCTCGACAGTGTGCTTTTTCATGAACTCCAGATTTAATTCCGCCATACCCTGCGAACGGTGTCGTTCATAAGCATAGCCCGCATACGACATTAAAGTTCTGAACTTTGCGGAGCATAATTTTAAATATATCATTATATCGCACAATCCTTAGGATGAAAGTAAATGAATGGTTAGTACTGAGCTTAATTTCATAACATTTATTTAGGCGTGCAACCAAAACTTCTCGTTGATCCAACATGCACAGTCTACATGCAGAATTTTCATTTCGAAACACACGCGAGGCTTACCTACCATGAAACGCCTGATATAACCCCAAGAATATTTTGCGCTAATATTCAAGACGCATTTAAAACACGGTACCGTTTGAATTTTACATTTACAATCGCCCATGTTACCATAGAGAACCCACGGATGAACACGTTGTTTACGACCTAGGCAGCGCCACTGATTAGACGATTTTCGCTGTACCGCATTCGCAAATATCAGGGGTCCGGTATAACGATACTGCAAATTTAAGCGGAAAAATACATTGCTGAAATCTCAATGTCGAACTTCGCAATCTAGCATGTGAGGTCGTTTCTAGCAGAAGTTCTGCCCTCGAATTTATCAATCCCCAACCGTAGCCTTCAATGCCACTCAGCGATCCTGAAAAGCAAGCAGTCTTTATTACAGATGCCTGACCAAGTGTGGCCTAAACATTGATTCAGAATACGATTGAATATGAAAAATTGCGTTACGAAACTTTACGCTCGAAGGATGTCACAAATGCCACGTTGCCAACACTTTGGTCTGGTAGTTAGTTCGAGGTTGTCCTATGTATATATATATACACATAGAAATAGCAAATAGGCCAACATTACATTGGAATATGAACCTGGCAACGTTCAACGCTAGAACGGTATCTAGTGAGGCGAGTCTAGCAGTGCTATTGGAGGCATTAGAGGGCAGTAAATGGCGTATAATAGGGCTCAGTGAAGTTAGGAGGCCAAAAGAAGCATATACAGTGCTAAAAAACGGCCACGTCCTGTGCTACCGGGGCTTAGCAGAGAGACGAGAACTAGGAGTCGGATTCCTGATTAATAAGAACATAGCTGGTAACACACAGGAATTCTATACCATTAACGTGAGGGTGGCATGTCTTGTTGTGAAACTTAATAAGAGGTACAAAATGAAGGTTGTACAGGTCTACGCCCCTACATCTAGTCATGATGACCAGGAAGTCGAAAGCTTCTATGAAGACGTGGAATCGGCGATGGGTAAAGTCAAAACAAAATACAGTATACTGATGGGCGATTTCAATGCCACGGTAGGCAAGAAGCAGGCCGGAGACAAGTCAGTGGGGGAATATGGCATAGGCTCTAGGTACAGCAGAGGAGAGTTATTAGTAGAGTTTGCAGAACAGAATAATATGCGGATAATGAATACCTTTTTCCGCAAGCGGGTTAGCCGAAAGTGGACGTGGAGGAGCCCGAATGGTGAGACTAGAAATGAAATCGACTTCATACTCTGCGCGAACCCTGGCATCATAGAAGATGTAGACGTGCCCGGCAAGGTGCGCTGCAGTGACCATAGGATGGTAAGAACTCGAATTTGCCTTGACTTGAGGAGGGAACGGAAGAAACTGGTACATAAGAAGCCAATCAATGAGTTAGCGGTAAGAGGGAAACTAGAGGAATTCCGGATCAAGCTACAAAACATGTATTCGGCTTTAACCCAGGAAGAGGACCATAGTATTGAAGCAATGAACGACAATCTTATGGGCATCATTAAGGAGTGCGCAATAGAAGTCGGCGGTAACGCCTTTAAACAGGAAACCAGCAAGCTATCGCAGGAGACGAAAGATCTGATCAAGAAACGCCAATGTATGAAAGCCTCTAACCCTACAGCTAGAATAGAACTGGCAGAACTTTCTAAGTTAATCAACAAGCGTAAGACAGTGGACATAAGGAACTATTATATGGATAGAATTGAACAGGCTCTCAGGAACGGAGGAAGCCTAAAAGCAGTGAAGAAGAAACTAGGAATAGGCAGGAATCAGATGTGTGCGTTAAGAGACAAAGCCGGCAACATCGTTACTAATATGGATGAGATAGTTCAAGTGGCTGAAGAGTTTTATAGAGAAGTACCAGTAACACCCACGACGATAAGGTGAGAGAGAATAGTCTAGAGGAACTTGAAATCCCACAAGTAACACCGGAAGAGGTATGCAAAGCAAAGGGGGAAGGCAGCTGGGGAGGATCAGGTAACAGCAGATTTGTTGAAGGATGATGGGAACACTGTCCTAGAAAGATTGGCCGCCCTATATAGACAATGCCTCATGACCTCGAACGTACCGGAATCTTGGAAGAACGCTAACATAATCATAATCCATAAGAAAGGAGACGCCAAAGACTTAAAAAATTATAGACCGAACAGCTTACTCTCCGTTGCCTACAAAGTATTTACTAAGGTAATCGCAAATAGAATCAGGAATACCTTAGACTTCTGTCAACCAAAGGACCAGGCGTGGCTAAGCGTGGCTGGTGAAGGCACGTAAACTTGGTTTACTCAAAACTAAGAGCAACTAATTGTTTGCTGCTTAAACAATAACCTCTAAATTGTAAGTAAACGCGAATGCGCACAAGTCCAGATAACTATCCCTATAATAAAATGGTACATATTATTTATTTATTCCTAATAGCGTTTCTTTGACGCCGTGGTGGCGCTGTCAGCGCAAGGCGCTATCCGCAAACTGAAAGCCCTATTCTAAACCTCTTCTCTCCTCCGTGCCCCAACGCTAACACCCGCAAAGCTCTTGTGGTGCCCCAATCTATTGGGGCCCCTATTCTAAAACTCTCTAATATAACCAACTCTAAGGGAAAACTCCCTAGAGTCGGTTATATTAGAGAGTCAATATGTCAATATGTCAACAGATCCATCTTCTGGCGGCACGCATCCCGCAGCCAATACCTATCGAGTGGATCCCACGCGACCTTCTAAGCCTCCAAAGCCGTGCGGATTCTGCGACTTGTCTAGCGACCTCTCCATCGTCACTGCCTCAGCTCTTTCACCTAGGTGATGCCACCCTCCTTTTAACAAGAAAGGATACCTCCGTGTGCGGTAAACCTCCCCCGCGGTCTTGCCCCTGCAGAGGAGGTCGCGCTTCGGAGGATCCGGGTCGGGGTTGCCTTCACTCCTGCCGTGACTCAGAAGTGGCCGCACTTTCGCGCATTATATCCTCGCCCTGAGTGTCCAGTCTGCAAGTCGCGAAATGCTGAATACGACATCCACCACCTGCGCTGGGTTTCCCCTGCACTGAAACCGACGATGCTCCGGCACCTCGCAGCAGCGGGACTTTCGCCGCATAATCCGGGCGATTACACTGCTTGGATGGAGGGACAACATTAACGATCCCTTTTGGACTCCATTAGATCAGAAAATCTGTTTTAATTGATTCATTCATCCTTATTCACCCCCATCCCATATCCCTGTATGCCCTGAGACGTTTACCCTCCCATCAAAAAAAAAAAAAAGAAAGCTCTAATAGCGCCCATTAAGTGACATCAACGACTGCAAGGACGGCGCCATGTTGCTTTGCACCGGCGTGCAGGCGCAGACTACGAGATGCAATTCAGACGACACAGTATGATGGTGGGTTCTAGTTAGGCCTGCAAACGCATCCTTTAACGCAACTTAAATATAAGCTAAACCTTTAAGAAATGGTCATCCCATCTTTCATAAAAAAATATAACAAATGAGCTTCAGACATTTTTCATACGTACGCACTCGTGTAAGTGATAGCTTTTTATTTATATTTTAAAGATATTTAGCCTGACAGAAATGAGAGCTAGAAACTTGGCGGCGCCTTTGCTGTTGCCTGTTTTTTTTTCGCATAGATATACTTTGATGCCTTTAAACGTAAGATCATTACGACATAGTAACCTTAGTGCGCTATCGAGCTTTGTGTTGATAACGAACCATACATTGCAAACATAAAAGAGGACTAACATTTTTTAATCGCAGAAAAGAAAATGCCTACATAAAGACATACGATGCGGATATTTTACGGATGTATAATTTATTCCTTGTTTCCATTTGCCGAGCACCCTTCGTGATATCAAGAGAAACATATACGGAGCTCCCAAGGCACCCATGGAGTTTCTTCAACATGTCAGGAGTGCACTTTTCGTTAGGTTCCCTGCTCCCCCGTTAGGCTCCCTGCTCCAGTCACAGGACGGCGTAACTGTGCATGAAAATTTAGCAAGCACTGGATGTAAACCCATTCCTCAATATGACTATCAGCGTGTGCTGAATGACTGTTCAAAGCCTTATGAAATAGTTGAATGGTTAGCTCTGCTTCACGTGCGATAGTATTGCGGTAAGTGATCGAACGAAAATGCGTGCCCAGTTCGAGAAGCAACCGGATGAACTGATTGGCTGCTTTAGCATCGCCTCGCACAAACGCGATACTTGTGCGGGGAGTGATCATCCCAGAATAGGTCGCCAACACGAGAGGCCGGATGCTTCTGCTTTATACACTTTCAGTTGCACTACTCACTAAAGCAAATCTTTCAACTACAGAGATTGTGCCGCAAAACAATCGATTGTTGAATCAGGCGTGAACAAAATATGCTATGGCAGGCTCCTAGAAACAAACCCAGCGTGATTTATAGTTTGTTTCTTAAGACGGGAAATGCGTTAGGACGCGCAAGGCAATGTGACAAAAAGGAGGGCTGAGTTTCATTGATTGAAATTGATCGTGAAAAATATTTTGATATATTTGACCATTATGTCGTATTCTTGCCATTAGAGCATGCTGAGGCCGGTGCAGTGATAATAGATGCATTAATAATGTTGTAGACAAATTGTACTGCATACTTTATACATACTTTTCAAATTAAGCGGCAGTATAAAAGTCGAGTCATCAGAAAAAGAAACATGCTGTTTGTCGCCTTTTTTTGTTTGCCCTGTATTTGGAGCCACTTTGCTCCAAACCAATCAAAAGCCAATGTATTCGTGGATTTAGATATTATTAAGATATCATAGAGCGATACTGAAGAGACGAGCCGCCGCCAGAAGGACTATGAAGTTGGTCGGTGCCCTTGGCGCGAGCGAGTGTCAGCCTGGCTGCCAGGCTCCAGTGTAAATAGCGTGTAAATAGCCTCTTTCGTCTGCGTCTTTCCACACGTAACATTCTGGTGGACGTCAGCCATCCCCCTCCTCACCACGGAACTCCGAAGTGGTCGGCACACTGAGCTTGTCACCATGCCTCCCGGTGACGAGCCCGCCTGTGCAACGGCTTCTGCGTGTCCGACTGCTCCAACCGTCACGAGGCCACCTGTTCGCCAGCTTTCTCCACGACGCCTCCCGAACCGCCAGCAACCACCATTGTGATGATTCAGGCCGTCTTCAGAAAGGAATTTGAAAACATGGGTTTGAACACCGTGTGTTCCACGTCTCAACCCAGCGTTCCCCAGTTCTCTAGCGGCCCTCCTCATCCCCGGCAGTCCTTTACCGCCACATCTCGCCGCAACACGTCCGAAAGCCGTACCCCTGATGACAGGCCGGTCTGCTTCTACTGCTGTCGCATCGGCCAAGTCGCCCGTCACTGCCGCAACCGACGGCCACCACCTGCTCAGACTTACGCCGCCACTTAACCCCGCACCTTTGGACCTTCTGTTCTCTATTCCACCCGCCATTAACCCACTGCCGCTCATACCCCTGCTCCGACCCTTCGCTACAGCCGCGCGCCCTCACCTCGACGCCATCAGTCTCGTTCGCCCCAACCCCGCCGCTTCTCTTCGCCGCCTATCGCTTCCCGGACCCAGCCGGAAAACTAGGCATACACTGCAGCTTCTGGAGGTGAAGCTGCGTTGTCGATCGTGCCCTGAAATCCTCTGCACCCGTTACCTACTAACAGAAACCTTCTTGACGTTGACGTTGACGGCTATCCTGTCACGGCACTCATCGATACAGGAGCCAGGTTTGGGCACGGGCTAGTTGGTATTCCATGGTATCAATTGTCACTTACAGCGCATTGGTTGTTGCTTTGTAGGGAGCGCTTTTGTCTCGGTGTCCCAGGATATACGTGTATGTTTCTCACAATAAAAATCAGTTGGAAGTCAGCGCTTGTCTTCGTCGTCCTTTTTTGTGCCTCGTCATTGTATGCGCTGCAAGCGACGATTGATACAGGAGCACATCTTTCTATCATTAGTCCTGCCTTCCGACGTCGACTGAACAAGCTCCTCACCCCAGCGTCGGCACGCGTCGTCCGCGTTGCGGATGGCGGTACTGTGCCTATCATCGGCATGTGTACGGCACGTGTTAGCATCGCGGGCCGCGACACTCCTGTCCTCTTCGCCGTAATTGCTCATTGCCCCCCCGACTTCATTCTCGGCCTCGATTTTCTCTCAGCACATTCTGCTCTTATTGACTGCTCTTCCAGTACCCTTCGCCTTGAGTTGCCGATGCTCGCAGAACCTTCTGACGCACCCTGGTGCCGCTTACGCCCCACCAGCTTTCTTCGCCTGCCGCCAAAGTCAATAGCCTAGATTGAACTGTTGTCTTACCCACCAGTTCCTGATGGCGAGTACCTAGTCACTTCGCTGCCCGACATTCCAATATAGTATGACGTCACCCGGCCTCACAGTATACTTACTATTACTGCGAACCGCACTCGCATGCCTGTCTGTAACTTTTGATTGGCAAAGCAAATTCTACCGCAAGGTATTTGCCTTGCCACCATTGATTGTCTCGGCGACCAATACGTGGCAGCGTTATCGGCCGACGGTTAACGCAAACTTAGCGTGCCCCTCGGGCCAGCCTCGGGCGCCGATCCCAACATAGAGAAAATGGCTGCGACGGACCTGTCCTCTACGCAGGCTGAAGACCTTTGCGAAGTATTATCGTCCTGCCGCGATATTTTCGACTTCGACGATCGTCCTTTAGGCCAGACGCTTGCGGTCAAGCATCGAATTCTTACTGGCGATGCTGCGCCTATTCGCCGAAGACCGTATCGGGTTTCTGCGTCGGAACGCCGAGTTATACAAAATGAAGTGAACAAAATGCTAGATAAAAGTGATGGAATAGTTGCGCTCCGAGGGTGAAAGGAGCCTGCTGGCGCAAGCGATAACACTGTCGTTGCCACGCTGGCGTTGGGCCAGTACTGCGCCGATTCTGTGACCGCTGGCATCAGTACGGACTTCGGTAGGTGCACAAAGATCGAAATGAGCCAGAACGGGAGGCGTTGTGAGAGGGTCGATTAGATGTGAGAATGCAGAAGCCTCGTTATCGCCCCACTGGAAAGGGGCGTCTTTTTTCAAAAGCTTGGTTGGTGGTCGTGCTATGGCGGCGAAATTTTTCCCGAAATGGCGGAAGTACGAACAAAGACCGCTAAAGCTGCGCACATCCTTGACACACTTCGTAACAGGGAAGTGCGTAACAGCATGGATCTTGCCTGGGTCCGAGTGCACTCCGTTCACGTTCCGTTCAAAAGTGCCAGGAGTGTTACATAGACCAAACAGCATCACTTTCAACTGATAAAGACCGTCTGGTGTTACAAACGCAGTCTTCTCGCGGTCGAGATCGTCCACGGCAACCTGCCAGTAGCCGGAGCAAAGGTCAATAGAGGAGAAGTAGCGAGCACCGTGGAGGCAGTCAAGGGCGTCATCAAACCGAGGTAGGGGATACACGTCCTTTTTGGTAACCCTATTGAGGTGTCGATAATCCACGCAAAAGCGCCATGAGCCGTCCTTCTTTTTACCACTACAACAGGTGACGCCCATGGATTGCATGACGGGTAAATAATGTTCTTGGCAAGCATTTTGCGAACTTCTGCGTGAGTAACTTGACGCTCAGCCAGTGACAGTCGATACAGGCGGCGATAAATAGGAGGGGCATCGCCGGTATTAATGCGATGTTTAACAGCTCTAGTTTGGGCCAAAGGAAGATCGTTAAAATAAAAAATATCGTGGTAGGAAAACAGAACGCGGTAGAGCTCACGAGCGTGCTCGGACGGCATGTCGGGCGCAATCATTTTCTGTAAGTCGGCGATGGTATAACTACGATTTAATTGAAAGGAAAGAAAATTTCTATATAAAGACAAACGTTGCGGATATTTTTTATATAAATTTCTTGACTATCGTTTCCATTTGCTCAGCGTGCTTCGCGAACTGGAGAGATATATTGCGAAGAAACGCCGGAGATTTATGGAGATTCTGTAACATAGCATACGTGCGCTTTCCATTGGCTTTCTGGCTCCATTGGCAGTTTGTATTGCAGATGTCATGACAACATTGATCATATCCGAAAGCTTTTACGGAAAAATTTAGCAAACAGGGGCGTCATCGCTTTACGCACGAACACTTTTAGTGCGCGCTTTTTGACTGAGCAAAGACGAACTGATTGGCAGTTCGTTGTCGTGACCAACCTCAAATACCACATGGCAAAGAAGCCAGCAGGCAAAGGCGGCAGTATCATAATCTGGCCTATAGAAGAGTACAAGAATGAGACCTCCAAACAAGTGAGCAACCACACGCAGACAAGAAAACTTGAATCTGACCCAACTTCGGACTACAGTAATCTTCTGCAAAGTAGGATAGCGGAGCTCGTATTCAGGGACCTAATCACGCAGTCTAAATATCGCTCCATGAGGCCCAAGAACAAAGAAGCAGGCCGCCTTTAGCTCCTTCCTAAAATACTTTTTTACCGTAGCAGAAATACCAGGTCAGCCTCTCGTGTTTCAAAACAACACACCTACCTATTGAGTATCTAAGTTCTCTAGTCACCACCTGTGAAAAATCCCCACCACACTTCTATCTTTTGTTCAAGACGCGCCCCACTTCCTTGATATTATTGAAGACATTAACGCCAGCCAAATCCTTTGTGACCGCGCTATTCTAGTCACTCTAGATGTTCCTGCCCTTCACAGTCAAATAACCATGAATGTAGGAATTGAAATCGAATCGAAATCCCTCACAGTCCCCAAACGCATGCTCGTGAAGTTTACCTGTCACGCCTTAGGTTACTTCTCTCGCTAAATTATTTCGATTTTGATTCCATTCCCTAGCTGTAAACTTTGGACACGAGCATGGGAACACCATTTGCTCCCACATGTGCCAACATTTTCATGGGACAGCTTTAATCAAATCTTACAAAATCGTAGCCTATAATATTTCAAACCTATCTACGTTACATTGACAACGTATCTATAATTTGAGAACACGGTACAAGCATATTAACAAACCTAATTAGCCATTTCAGCCGCTTTCATGTGAGTAATAAATTCACTTCTCACCAGTGTCACATTGAAATCAAAGTCATGGGAACAGCGGTCAACATATGAAATGGAAAACTGAGAAGACACTTTTCGGGAAGCGTAGAGACAGCCAGCAACATTTAGGCTACAACAGTCATCACCCGCGACACTGCAAGCAAGGAATTTTTCTCGGACGAGTGAAAGGAATAAGGAAAATCAGTAACGAAGAGAAACATCATATCCACCACCTAAATGACCATGAAGCAACGCAAGCAGAAAGAAACTATCGAAAACTTGTCTCGACAGAATTTATGACGACGCCACAAGATTGGAGAGGCAGTCGGAATCAGTTAAAAAACAGCCTACGCTCTAATTTACGAGACCCCCAGCCTTTAGAACAAAATATTGTGATGCCCAATGAACCATGAACATCCCGCAAAAAAATTACACAATATTATAAAAGAACGAGCGTCTCAGAAAATCGTTCTCGCTAGTATCAAGGGTTATCTATCGGCACAACAGAAATTTTAAAGGCATGTTAATGCACACAAAAGTCAGCCAATATCATCACCCCGGAATAGAAGCGTGTTGTCGCCCGAGGTGTAACACCTGCAGGCACCTTCAAAGCGACATTAAAAGTAAAAGCACCGCAGCTGCTTACACACACGAAGTAAAAACGAGCTTTACTTCCACTAGTTCTGGTATTTCGTATGCCTCACAAGCTCAAAAGAAGCCACACGAGCATGGCGCACAGG
Organism: Dermacentor andersoni; assembly: GCF_023375885.2. Classification (NCBI taxonomy): domain Eukaryota; kingdom Metazoa; phylum Arthropoda; class Arachnida; order Ixodida; family Ixodidae; genus Dermacentor; species Dermacentor andersoni. Next base: position 48,593,716 of record NC_092824.1, read on the forward strand.
ATTCGCCTTGGTGTCGCATTTGCCAACCGTTATAGAAATATGATAGGTGCTAGTGATACTAGCCCAAACTGTGAATGCTGTGAGGTGCCAAAACACTTGAACATATATTTTGTGTGTGTCCCGCCTACGCGCAAGAACGACAGCAACTTGTCTCTTCCATTGCAAAGATCCATGAGAGACCGCTATCGGAGGAGTTTCTTTCAGGTCGTTGGCGTAATGCAAACAGCGCGGCCCTGGTAACAAGAGCCGCTATAGCTTTTCTCCAAGCCACTGGGCTGGACGCACGGCTTTAGAGAGGCCACAACTCTGTGAATTTGTATTTACGCATCTCTTCATTAAACCATCATCATTCATCAGCCCTTTCCCTCCCCGTCCCTCTTCCCCAGTGTAGAGTAGCAGGCCAGAGTAAGTTATAGCTCAGGCCAACCTCTCTGCCTTTCTGTATATAAATTTCTCTATATGTGTTTGTCTGTTCCTTTTGTAAGGAACAATATATTGGTGAAGCTGGACAATCAATGATCGTCCGGTTAAACGGACATCCCGCGGACACAGATAAAAAGGTTCCCAAAGCTGTCGCGACCATTTCTGACAATCAGGTCATAACATTGATTAACTCAAGCTCTACATCCTACAGTAAAATTTCCGTTCTGCGTGACACAGAAAATACTTAAAATCATACCTAATCCTTAAGTTCAAAATATTTATCTATTCTTATTTATTTCAATACCGTAATAAAATCATAGAGTACAACATCTATGGGCATTCGGCATATTGGCTTGGGCGAGCGCTTCGTCTTGTATTTCTGGTGTTTGTTTTAATGCTCGGATGGTCTCTTTAGTATCACGTGGCGTCTTGTGCAAAACGATTTTGCGAGACGTACTGAAATGGTTTAAGTCGGCATGGCCGGACTTTCTGCTGGCGTTGAGGCGGATGGAGGACGCAGCGCTATGTAGGCGCGTGTGTTTGAGCCTAGAGTCAGCCTCGGAGATCAATGGTGCATTTCTGAAAATTTCATTCAATAATGTAACCTTAGAGCGGCATTCTTCTTTAGTTCTGTGATGCCGTTTAGGAGATACGAAACATATACTATGATCGTAACAGCGTGGGTACCGTGCTGCTAGGGTAGAAGTGGTTAGCTGTATAATGCATTGCCTGACTACTTGGTCCCCATTCATGAATAAAATAGTTTTGGTTAGTAATAACAGCATACCTTACAGTGTGGATTAAACTTGTCCATCAAAGCGACAATTTACGAACTGCGCTAGCGTCCGGAGCAGTGGTTGGTGGATTATAGATAAATATGCTCTATATAATGCATGGTCCAAGCATGCGACATCAACATTTATAGATCTGTAAACGCTGTGCGGTGTGGCCATGCGAGGTCTTATTGCGGTGTTAGTCCATTTTCTCTCTCGCTCTCTCTTTTGGGAAAGAGGTTGATAACCCAATTTTCGTTTCTGTTTTGTTTGTCCAATTCGTTACAACGCACTCACACGGATTACGGGACTGCTGTCGTCACAAACAATGTCGCATTATTTTTATGCGATCCCTGTAGGATATTACAGCTTTACAGGGAAAAGAGGCAATGCCGAAGCACTAAGCTTAAATAATTGTATCATGCTGGTTCACCAACCGCCGGGATTGCTGTGCTGAGCAGCGCCATTGGCCTCATACGGGAGGCTAGCGTAAACATATCATAGTGATTTCAAGTCTATTAGACTTGAAATGCGCGAGAATGATGCCGCTGTATCACAAATATTTGACAGCGTGCACACGAGCATGCGTTTGTTTACCATTGGTAACCCTCATTCTAATTCAGTTATTTTTTTAGTCATCCAATAAACCTACCTTGTTAAATTAACTGACAAACTAGCTTGACAGACCAGGCAGCCGTGAGCAGTTGCATTATGCGGGAACTAAAGCGTATACAGGGATAAACACACGTGCATATTTTACCCTATTCTCTGAGTAAGCATCCTGCAGCTTTCCTATCGTTTTATTTTATCTCTTTCTCCCTTCAGGTACTCCTCGATCACCGGATCCTGGAAGGGTTGCGGATTTGCTTACCTCTCTTGTAAGTCCTACCTCAGCCTTTCTCATACAATAAATTTCACATTCTTTCTCCTGCACGCGCTTTCAAGCGGCCTTCATTTATGCTAAAAGCTGCTACTCAGCCGCTCTATTAGGGCAGTCTATGACGACTCTGACATAGAAAGATAGAGAGACATGCATTTTTTATATCTTTCTATATATACGGGTAACATAAACGCCTATTATGGCGATTGTGACATACAAACAGTATTTAGGGCTTAATATGATGCAGTTTTATAATGAATTACATTGCGGGTTTGCCCGCTTTTTCACGTAACGCGAATGTCTCGTGGCGTCGGTTACAACTAGTCGTTTAAGTTTAAATGGTTAAACAGGTAAGGGGAACAGGTACGACGGGCATCAGATGTACCCCGATAAATTAAAACTTCGCTTCTACATAGCGATGACCACCTCTGACGCTTATGCCAGGGAGTCACGCACGGGTAAATTTTCAGTTTCCCTCTGGCCGAATCGGGTCCGCCTTGCCTTATCACCACTAACATTGGAATAATTCGTTTTGCAGAACACCCATATCTGCCCATGACAGGATTAAGTAAGCCCAATCTTGTAAGCAAGGTGCTCGTGTTTTAAAACACAGCCCTTCGCCCCAGCGCGCACATTGAGTGAGTTTTAAGTGTCGCTGCAGATGCCTTCACGAAAAAGACGAGGCAAGGTTCTCGTAGAAAGTTTCACAGAAATTTTAAGATAAAGGTAAACAACGTGTCGGGCGTGCTGATTCTACGTAGTGAATTTGTGCAATGATGGATGAGAAATGAGGTTATGAACTAACGTTAAATTATTTTTTTATTTTAAGGCAGTTGCTTAATTATTTTCGTGGGGCAGCGATGGAGCGTTTGGTATTTGTAATCAAAGGGATTTTTTTCAAAGGAAGTCGCACTGATCTGTCGCATTATTTTTTGATGTAGAACTCCGGAGACCGGACACCTTCAAAAACAGGGAGCAGGAGGCCGTACGAACTGCAGAATATTTTTACTTTTTCGTGCAATTTCAATGCGCATAGCTCACTCGTTTCACAGAAGGTTTTTATTAGGTTAGGACTTTGGGAAAATTATCTCTCATTTACGGAAGGCATAAGATGCCTGCAGGATGTTACTCAACCTAGGTGTTTTACAGACATCGCCGACGTGCACGTGAAGAAGAACATCTGCAATGTAATGATGTCGAACTCGAAAAATTGTCGTAGTTGAAATTTAGAATTATATGGTTAAGTCGAGACGAATCAGAGAAATTCAATACGGAGCCGTCGTGGCATACATAATATTTAATGGTGCCATGCACAATCTTTAACAAAGCGGCGGAAGTAAGAGCAAAGTGCCACGAAACTTCTGACATCTTTTGCGGCCCGTGGATCAGGGAACTCTTTCACGGCACGAATTTTCTCTGGGTCCAGTCGGATGCCAGTCGCGTTGACGAATCCTCCAAAAACAGTAATCTCACGATGGCTGAAGTTACATTTCTCGGAGTGGAGCTGTAGACCACCGTTGCGAAAAAAGGCAAGTATATCTGAAAGGCTTTCAATCTGTGTGCTGAATGAGGGCGAGAACACATCTTCTAGATAGCAGAGACAAGTCGACCACTTGAATCCTTGGAGTAATGAGTCTACCATACGTTCAAAGGTAGCCGGAGTGTTGCATAGCCCAAAAGGCATAACTTTGAAGTGGTAAAGACCATGAGGCGTTATAAACGCGGTCTTTTCACGATCTAGGTCATCGACAGCGGTTTGCCAATGTCAAAACCATAGGTCGATGGACGAAAAATACTGTGTCCCGTAGGAAATCAAAGGCGTCATGGATATGAGGTAGTGGGTAGACGTCCTTCTTCGCTATGCGGTTGAGGTGGCGGTAATCGACGCATAATCCCCATGAGCCGTCCTTCTTTTTGACCAGCATGACAGGTGACGCCCAGGGACTTGACGATGGCTCTATGATGTATTTCGCTAACATCTTGCCTAATTCCGTTTTGATGAGGATTTGAAGCTGAGGCTCGGCAGGGTCGGCGAAGGATGGGGTGGATTACCACCTGTATGTATACGATGCTTGACAAGTGACATCTGGCCTAAGGGTCGGTTGTTCAGGTCGAATGTATCCTTGTAGGGAAGCAATAGACTGCACAGCTGTTCAGTCTCCGCGGGAGTGAGATCGGGTCGATCATTTTCCAAATGTCGTTATCAGTGCATTTGGCAGACCAGAAAGGTTCACAGGAAGGCTCGATGGCAAAAGTCTCAAGGCAACTAACTTCTAAAGCAATGATTCTAGACCGGGTGATATCTTTAGGCAGAATTTGCTTAGCGAGCCCGAAATTCACCACAGGGATGTATGTGCGATTGTCTAAGGCCCTCAGAATTGTATGCGGGATAGTAACGTTGTGGGTGAGAACGATGGCAGTTATGGGAGCGGAGATGTAATCGCAATCGGGAACTGGCGCAGAAGGCGACATTTCGATGTATTTCAAGATCTGTGGTGGAACGTGAGCAAAATCAGTCGGTCTTAGGCGAATTTCGTGTGGTGTTTGAGGAAGTCTAGCAGAGGCAGGTCAAGACGCACAGTAGTTGAGGAGCAATCGATGAGCGCTGAATGTGTGGAGAGGAAGTCTAGGCCTAGCATGAGGTCATGGGGGCATTGGTCAAGCACAGTGAAAAGGACGACAGTATGGCGGCCGTAAATGCTCACACGTGTAGTACACATTCCGACCACGGTCACCGTACTACCATCGGCGATTCGTACAAACCGAGTAACGGCAGGCGTAACAATTTTCTTTAAATGGCGGCATAGGGGGCTGGTCATAATCAATATGTGTGCTGCGGTATCTATGAGGGCTGTGACGGGTGTGCCATCAACTTTGACATCAAGAAGGTTATATCTCGTAAACAGCGTCAAAGGAGAATTTTGCGGCGAATCCGACATTGCAGCACCACTTAGAGGTGCCCCATTGCCTAGTCTTCCTGCTGGGACGGTCCGGGGTAGGTCGGCGAAGGCGAGCGGTGAAGCTGGGGCGGACGTGGCCGGTGACGTTGAGGCGAGGGCGAGCGACATAGCAGCGAGTCGACATAGTGGCGTCGGAAGCGTCGTAGAAGCGACGGGGTGAGGAACTTCCTTCGGGGCGAAATTGAATTCTGGAAGGAGTTTCGAGGAGAGGATGGCCGACGGCTCCGGCAGTGATGGGAAACATGACCGATTCAGCCGCAGCAGAAACAGATCGGCCTGTGGTCAGGTGCACGCCAGTCCGATGGATTCATGGTTGTGTAGGGATAATAGACACTGTGAGGTGGACTGCGATAGGAACGAGCCATAGGAGCAGAACAGGGATTAGGGCGACTCAGGGCGCAGGCGCTGCGATGACCCATATTAGCGATTTCCTGGCGAGCCACGGACTGGATGAGCGATGTCATTTCAGCGGTGTTGTTCCATGACGTCGGTTGAGGCAAGGCAGGAAACACTGCTTCGAGTTCGCAGCGCAGAATTCGGGTCACGTATTCGTTTGGTGATAGCGCGCAAGATTGGTCGGTGGGGTCGGTACCGGAAGAGGTCGCTGCAGTATTTTGAAGCCGTGTAAACTGATTGTATTGACACGTGTACTTATATTTATCGGGCGACCACGTTTCGCCGCCTAACAAATCTTATCGCGCAGCGCGGGACGCGCCTGCATGTATCCGAAGTTTCTGGAAAGTTATCGATGCTTCTATCCGCTGTATGTTGTCGCCGAACCTTGTGTTATCTGATTTCATCGCGTGACGCGAATGGTGTAGAACTTTGTGGAAGGCACGCGGGTCCCAACGATTAGTCTGGAACATTCGATGACTGCTGTATAAAAGCTGACGCGCTGGACCCGCCGATCAGATTTTCGACGATCGCCGACTGTGTTCGCCGCTCTCGTTGTGCTTTAAGTGTAGCCTGTTTTGTGGGCACAGGTTCGCCCAATAAAAGCTAGTTTACCCTTTCACAGTATTGCTACTGTGTTCTTTGCCGTCACGACCACGTGACAGTATATACGACGACTCTTCGCCTGGTCGAAACGGCGGCATTCCTTCATGATGGCGTCGAGAGTCGACAAGTTTCTAAATACCAGAATGTTGAAGGCGTCGTCCGCAATGCCTTTGATAATGTGTCCAACAATTTCCGCCTCTGGCATGGACGTGTCGAATTTATGACAGAGAGTTAGGACATCCTGAATGTGGGAGACATACGTCTCGGTAGCAGTTTGGGCAGGCGTGGCGAGTTGTTGCTTGGCGGCTAGTTGTCGACTGGTCGGATTGCCAAAAATGTCGAACAGCTTTTCTTTGAACAAGTCTCAGCTGGTTAGCTCTTCCTGGTGTGTGTAAAAACACGTTCGCGGTGTTCCGTCGAGGTAGAACACGACACGGGCCAGCGTTATGGTCGGATCACACCTGGTCACTTTGCTGACCTGCTCATATCCATCATCAACCATTCTTCTACGTCAACACTATCCAGGCCGGTGAACATACCGCGGTCTTGTGGCTGAGGTAGAGCGACGTACTGGGTATGCGTAGTCCGCATTGAAGCTGCAGACGCGGTGCCTTCTACTGGAAGCATGGCCCCAGGCTGGGTGAGACGTCCGCTGCGGAGCTCCGGGACGAAGACGCTTACCCCGCACGTCCACCAAAATGTCACGGGTATAAAACTATTTACTAGATGTATTTACGAGGCATATATAAACAGCAGCCGAGAATCCCGGGAGGCTGTTGCCACTACGTCGTCTTCACCCTCGACGGCCTTATGCTCTTTTCCCACCGTAACAATACATAGCGAATATATCATAATGATAACTTTCTTTTCATTTTCTTCTCTAACATTTTGCATCGCCTATTCCAATATAGACTGAAAATACAGGATGCACAAAGTTCGCTGTGAGAGAAGTAAACAGCCTGAAGCATTGCATATCATTTTTTTCAATCGCATATACACGCTAAATATACTCACATCCTTAAGGGTGTCTTCTTGTCGCATGGGTGACACCCTACAGTTAGTGTCCTACGAAAACCTATAGAGGACGACAACAGATAACTAGCTAGACTTGAGATAACAAAATAAATATTTGAAAACAATGTGATCATTCTGACAGTCTTGGGACACGGAATTATCCCAGAAGAGAATTTCAAAGGGACGGATATGAAACTGTTCTTTAGAATATTTCTGTGCGCAAACGCTGGCCGAACGATTACATAGTTTTCAATTTGGCCTGTTGTCTTTGCACATTTAGTTAAAGCGCCATTGTCCTTCAATGAATTTTTAAGTCCCTAAAGTACGGGTGTTACCCGTGCGACAAGAAAACTCTTTTATGGGTGCAAAAGGTTTGACAGTGTACGTAAAGACATGCAGGTGCCTCCTATAGGAAATATGAATAAATATGTGGTAAATACTGAATACTTTGTTCGGTATGCCTGTCAAATAGCTTCCTTATCAGACAATTGGGGTGCTTGTCGCGAAAATAAAGTTGAACCAGTGAGTAGCCGCATTACGCGGTGTCCTATACCAAACTTTGCTGAGAAATAGTTGCACGTAAGAATGCTCGAAAAAGCCTGCGTCTAGCAATGCATAGCAAAGTGGAACATCTGTGTAGCTTGTGACACATTCTGAAGAAGAATACACCAGAAGTAGCGCTATTCTCACAATTCCCGCTAAGGGGACCCCCATTGGCGCTCACCGCATAAACTTTCTGCACATTTGTTATTTGTCGAGCTCATACGAAATGACTAATAGTACACTCCTGCGGCAAAAGCTATTATTCACTTGTGGCAGAAACAGCATATTGATCACACTGGAAATTTTTTGCAACCGTGGCTAGCGCTTTCACGTAAAAAAATTGCAAAACAGAGCACGTAATCTCTTTCGCCTAATGACATTCAGTGCGCGCAAATTTGTCTGCATGAGCAAAACCGGATGAAGTGATTGGCTGGTTGAGCAGAACTCTTTCACGCAAAGGCAATGTAATCGCGGAAACAGATCGTCCTAAAGTACGTCCCAAGAACGGAAAGCCAGATGCTTCTGCTTGTACTGTTTCCCTTGCACTACTTACAAAAGCAATTCATCAAATTACAGAGTGGGTGCCGCAAAGCTATTCGTAAATTAATAATAAGTGAAATATCTGTGCTCTGGTTGTCTCCTAGCACCCAATCCGCCCTCATTTGTAGTTTATGTTATAAGGAAAAAGCGTTAGGTCGCACAGCGCGTCATTTTTTCACACACGTCGGGGACCAAAGGACAGCTTGCGCAAAGTTATTCATGTGTGTACACCCACTCAAATTGACCTACACTAACATATTCTTGGGTTTCCTAGTAACGAGATTTCGCAAAGCATATCGTAGCAACACCAATGCAGCGAGGTCTGTTCTTTCACTCTCGCAATGGATGTTCCACATCCGTGGCACTGCGAATGGAGCCGGTAGTCTAATGACAAGCGCCTTCTCGCTATTGGACATAGACTCTATGGGTGCCCTGGGAACATTACATCAGTGTTTCTTCATATCCTGAAAGGTACGAGGGAAGTGCGAAGGTGATCTAATAATACTAACTTGAAATAGGCGCTACGTATATTTTTATATTAAACATTTTCTTTTCTCTATTAAAAACAATACTGGTCGTCTCTTTTTCTTTGCAAAGCATATTTCCCTATCTACTATTTCTAGCTTTATTCCGCACTAAGCTATGAGATCTTAAATATTTGACAGGCTTAATGCATTAGAGTAAATCTGGGCTAAAAACGGCAGCTCTAAAGCCACCGCTATATTTCTGACTCAATTTTCGAACACCATATATTCCCAGGTGTCCTTAGCTGTCCTCTGAAAGAACCGAAGGCAAAAGCCTTGTAAACCCTATTCTCCTAAGCCTTAATCTACCTCTATCCTCCTTCGTCCACTTTAATCATTCTGAATCAATCTTCATTAATACACCCTAATTCACCTTAATTCATCCTAATCCACTCAAATCCACGTCAATCCTCCTTCATCCACCTTGATCCCCTTTAATACACCATAATAGACCCGAATCCGCCTTAATCTGCTTTAAACCATCGTAATCAAGCTCAATACTGTCACTAATCAATCCTTAATTAACATTGATAATCATTAATTTCTACACCGCTGGATTAATATGGATTCAGGATGATTAGGGTGGACGAAGGAGGATTGAGCGCTTCTGACCTTTCTTAAGTCAAGTGATACTTTCTGTACCTCACCACACGACATTGAAACAAGTCTAAGGATTTGTCTTTAAAAATATGATTCAAAAACAGTCATTTACCACTACCACTTACGTATGGCCAATGTGCAAAGCTCATTGCCTTATTAACGCGATATTGGTAGGGCCCCATGTCGCGGAAAATCCGACTTTACCGGCCCCCGTCCCGCGTCCACCATCGTTTCGACAAAAAGCATTCCGCACCGTGCAAGCCAAACCACGCATACCCAACTACGCAGGCCCTGCGTCTAGCACAAGGTTACTGAAATAATTGAATTTCTCAGAGTAAAATACGACAAAAAAATTGTGAAGTACGGCCTACACGCTACCTACAGACATGATGGCGTCGAATTGTGATTTGAATGTACGAGAAAACATAATTTTGCTCTGCAACCCTCTCTTCTACGATTTCTACTAATCATAATTGGGCCACGGCATCCGAAATTTCCGTGCGCCGTGGGCGCACATCTCGGAGGCGACGGAATGGCGCGCGTGCTTTTTTGCAACACCTCCAGATGGCGCTCGACTCCACTGCATCGGAAAGAAACAGTTTCTGGTAACTCAAAGGAAAACTTATTATTTTTCGAAGCGAGATCAGGATGCCTTACAACACGCACCTATAAAGTGAGATGTAAGAAGGAAGAAGAAGCATGTGCTTGCGGCGGTAAAGCTAGGGAAACAATGGAGCATGTTTTATTAGAATGTGAAGACATCTGTCCAGTGGTCGATTTAGGCACCCCTGGCCTCTCTGAAACCCTTGGGTTCAGCGAGAGCAGGAAAAAGGTAACATGTCCGCAATATTGAATTGAATTGAATTGAATATCTTTATTTCCAACGGATTGGGGGAGACAGGGAAGAAAAGGTGCATGTGCAGCTTGAAAAAACACCCTGCCCCCTATGACCACAAGACATGGTCAGCGCGGAGCTGCCGCGTGTTTTTAACAATACAAAAATACACAGTTCTGCAAGAATGCATGAGAAGCGCTAAGTGAAAAGTGAGTGGTTGCGCGTAATGAAATTACAAAACGTTTCACATATTACAGACGAAAAAAAAACATATATACATATATATATGTAATATAAATGTGAACAAGAAGCTGTAAACTCATCTAAGCTGCACTTCTGAAATAGCTGGCCATATAAACATTAATATTAGTCACACTGAATTAGTCGAGAAAATTCTGATGGGGTAAGGGCATATATATCAATGCCAGATTTGTTGTAAGCATTTAAAAGCCTTGGTAAGTTGTTTTTTAGCATTTGTGAGCTGTAATTAGTCCTAAAATGGTGCACAATCCAGGGTTCTGTGTTTCTTGTGAAACGTGAGGGGACACGTTCTTCTAAACATGATAATTTAACAAGGGATTGGTTGTTTTTCCTGTTCATGTAATAAAACTTCTCCAAAGTCGACGCCTATAGATTTCGTGAGCCGTGATAATTTTAAACTTGTCAAATAAATGCTCGGTGTGTGAATCGTACGGAACATTTGCTAGGACGCGTACTATCCTTTTCTGTAATAAAAATTATTTGTTTAAATTCGTATCAGTTGTAGTGCCCCATACGAGGTGACAATAATTGAGATCAGAGGCGAATAAGGCGTTGTATAATAGTACTTTAACTGATGTAGGAAGAAGGTAACGGTTACGGCTTATTATACCTGTTATCTGACTCAGTTTTTGCGTGACAAAGTTTACATGATCATTCCGTAGCAGCGATGAAGAAAAATACACGCCTAGAATTTTGATGCGTTCTACAAATTCAATCGGCGCCTTATTATAGGCTATGCCATGTAGTAAAGGGATTAGTAATAGAGATTAGTAAGAGGCGATTGGAAGATTGGTAAAAGAAAAGTAAGGAAACGACAAAACACGGAGACGTACAAAAGCAAAGTTTGCAATAAGGGGTCAGAAGATGTGGTTGTGGGAATTCATAGTGTTTTTTTTTTCTGCTTTTCTTTTTAACTTGGGTAGGACATTTGGCAGCATAACAGCAAGAGCTCGGTGGCGCAACCCACCGCCCGTTCCAAAGGGGACGCTCATAACGTCCATCAATCGAACCATCCATCGAACCATCCATTGCAGCCCAGGCAATAGGCCGCGTTTCTACAGAAAACTCGCCTGCATGCATAGAATGCGCCGCCAGCGTTTCCCGGTAAAGGTCATGGTTGCAAAAGCAGCAGCTGCCGGAAAGCGTGAGAAGCAGTCGAGGGTGTTTGAATGCTATCGCGCTCCACTCTTAAAGGCGAAGCTTAAGCTCTCACCAACATTTTTTGGAAGGTCGGATGGCCTTTATATAGAATTTTCAGATATCTTTTATAGTGCGTTCAAGGATGCGATTGCAGGCGCCTGGACTAGATGGCGCCATCGTACTGACGGAGACACCCTGTCACGTTGATTGCGCGCCTCGTCTGACTTGTGTCTCGTCGTCGGCGCCTGCGCGCCGGTGCAACGTGGCAATATGGCGCAGCCTTTGCAGCTGCCAGTTTCAATGCATGGGCGATATGAGAAGCTCTTTTCCTCTAGAGTTGGTCATATTAAATCTATGGCTAATTGTTGCAGCAAAGTTTGAAGCGTGATACCCTCCACGACAGCTTAGTGCCTAAGGCGTTCCTTTGCTGAGCTCAAGGTCAGCCATTAAATCGTGGCCACGGCGGGCAATTTTCGATAGAATCGAAATACAAAAAAGGAACACTCGTGTACTTCTGTTTAGGTGCGCGTTAAACAATCCGAATTTTTTAGAGTTACTTCAGATTCCGCCATCATAGCGTGCCGAGAATTCAAAGGGGGTTTTTGGCGCTTAATATCCCAAATTTAATTTCTAGCCTGGTCAGCGAGCAACGTTTCAAAAGCGTGAGCCTCAGTCACTATAAACAAGGCGGGAGCAAGTGCTCTAATTTCTTATGCGTCGATTATCGCCCACCTTTCCCCGTATCCTGAGAAACGTCTACCTCCCTCCGAGTTTACATGAGGCGAAAATGAGTCTACTGTTATTGTAATGCAATGCGAAAATTTTGCGTTTCTAGGCCTGAATACATCGGCAATAAAAAGATGTCAGCCTACATATTCTTTCTACTTTTAGTTCTTACGCAAGGTTTTTACCATCACCCATAATAACTGGTGAACTCAACGAGGCAATTTGATTATCTTGCTTCGAAATATGGGGTATGTTGTGCATAATGCGTAGACGAAGTCAATGACGCCTTATTTAACAAAAGCCTTTTCAGAAAATTGCGTATTCTAACAGCGCAAGAACATTTTAAGTGTGCTTCACGAACATTAACATTGCTATAACAAGCACATGAACTGCTACAAGAACATGATTCTTATAGCACTTCTTTCGCAGTTCATTCACTGTACGCAGGTTCATTGACTGTGCAACGTGGGTCGTCTATAATATCCCACTCGGTTGTAAACTTTGCTAATCGGGAAAACGGGGAGGGGAATTAATGATAGTCTGCGCCATCATGGCGCTTCACTAAAAGAGTACCCGTACAGTCATCTAACTGCCCACTCTAACACGTGCGGTTGCACCCCGATCTTCGAGAACTACGAAATGATTGGAAGATGTAGTGAACAGCACGGGCAGGAAAATTTTGAGGCCTTTTGCATATTGACAACTGGCGACCCATGCGTCAGTTCTTCGTTCCTCACGCTGTGAACAAAACAACCGGGTTGTCTCCGTCGCTAACCCCTGTCCTTCTTTTTCTTTCATTTATGTCACCTTCAATGATGTTTTTATCTGCTTCTTCTCCAAATAAAGCATTTCGTTGCTGGTCGGCGCTGTAATGTGCTCTTGAATTGTTCGTCCTGGGTCGTGCTGTTTCTGTTTTATTTCAATGATTAACCAACCAGCCCCTTTGAACCCACTGATAAATATTGGGGAGCACCTATATAATGAAATTGCGCGCAGAATAATATCACGCAACTGTGCAGACATTTCTCCGGTATTCGGGTTAAACTTTCGTTATTTAAATTAGAATTTCTTCATTTTGTTCTTTTATACTACCTTTCTTTAAGAAAAGTTGGCTCAATTATGGAGATGTTGAACGCTTCGGCAGTGTGCCGCTTTGGAAACATACATTCAACATAGACAAGAACACATTTTGCAGATTAAAGAAATCGTGCTTTCCGTCTCGCCCTCTAATTACGCGATAACTGCAGGCTTGCTGAATGGAATTGCCTAAATCAACATCCACTGCTCACTTGCAATTATAGATGATAGAACAGAGGAGTTTTGAATCGTATAACCATTTTAATATAAACACAGCTTCTCATAACACTGCTATTTTGGTTGCGTTAATGTTTTTTCAAAGGTAAAATAAATAAGTTTGCATTTCTCAATGACTCTGCGGACACAAATATGCTCAGCAATCTATCAACTAGGGTTTCCGTTCAATCTTTGTAGCCAAATTTTCCTGCAAGCCGGAGGTCTTTCTTATGCTACTGCAAGTGTGAAAATCTAACAGCGTAGTAGCGCCAATTACATATCCGAAACTGTGCTATGACTTTCTACCTTCGGTTTCGTGTTTTTCTTGCAGGTCTAGATTTGTCGGCCAACATTTCGGACACCCTCATAACAACACTCTTGAAAAGATAGCTCTAAAAGGGATGCAATCATCGTTTTCTGTGTGGGATGTTTGCGTTTCGATTGCACTTTTTAAACTGATTTACCAATTCATTTCATGTGATCAAATGTATTGTAGTATTTCATTTCGTGCGGTCACAGTTTCTAATTACCCTATCTACCTTTCTGCAGTCTATAAAGTATCCCGCATAATTCATGTCATCTTCAGAATGACATAACATCTGTCATTGATAAGACTGTGAAATAATTATGTGGAGTTTTTTTTCTTTGTCTCTGTGAAAATGCAGCATTCCTTTCGAAACGTGATCATTCCAACGCTATTTGATCAATACACGACCTCGAGAGCAGTGAAGTTACAAGTTCTTTATTGGTTAATTCGTCTGTTAGATGTACAAAACCATAAGCAGAAATTTACTTTACAAAATCAGCAACTTCCCATTTTATTGGTTTCGAAATATCGCTGTTTATGCATCAAGCTATAATTATGTTTTGACAAGCATATTTGGCGAAGAATATAGATCATAAGGATAAAAACATCTTCAGATATGAATTAGGACCCCTCTACCCTGCGAATAAGACAGTGGCTCTAGGCTTGGGTACTGTAAAGGCAACTACTTCCGCTTCAGTGAACTCAGTATATATTACTTCTAATTTGCATTCGTTCCGAACAAATATGCAAATGCCACTGCCCTTCACAGCACTGTGAATGTCACTGAACACGTTCGAGAACATGCATTACAGATTGAGCTTGCGTTATATTTATCTGTATCATTATCGAGGATATCGCTAAACTACCCAGTTCTTCTGATACTTATGGTGTTTTAGTGTTCAAGGTTTATAAATGGTGCGGCACAGCTGTCATTTAAGCGTAACCTTATTTCTGCCCCTTTCGCGAATGAATTCACCACAGTGGACTCGCCAAAGTTATTCTTAACAGATCAGCTTGGCTAAAAATTTTCTTCATGCCGATTGTTCGGTGATCCTCACGATGACCATTGCATTTAGCTCCATAAGAACTTTAATGCCTTAGCCTCAGCTACTTCCTTTGTTTGCCAATGTAGTCTGCTCATTTTAGTCTTCAAAATCTCATTGACGAAAATGTTTTCGTGCATCAAGAATCTTAGATAGCTAAACCATGTGCATCATTGTGTTCTGGAAGTAAATTTGATAATTATGGGTAGTATCTTTCCTTCCCTAGCTGGGAGCTTATTAGATGCATCAATACAATCAGCAGTCAGCGATCGGGTATCTAGTTTTCCTGCCAATGATCTCAAAACTAACGTTAACGTCTTTATTCGCACTTGCTTCCCCATTATGAGTATCGATATCCTTCATTCTCGTAGTCCAGAAAACCATCGCCTTCCTTAATAGGACACCAAATCAACTATGCAGGGGATGTGAATGGAACAATGTGCGGTAACTGGTTTACATTCCTTTTTATTTAAATGCTAGCTTAGCTTTCAAATGGTATTTGTGTCGCGCCGTTTAACATGCGTGGACTTGTAGCGCATATAAAGCATTGCCATGGTCAAAGTTTTGTTCAAAATAATATTGAAGTATTGGCCGTTCAAGGGCATAGAACAAAGGGTTAAGGCATACTGCAACCAAACTTCACTTGGGCCAAATTGCCTATAATTTCTTGGCATATACTACCGTGGAATCATTGCGAAGCCGCAGGGCTGGTAATTTTCTAATTTTCTTATTAGTAGCCTTTAATTAGAGCTTAAGCAGTCGACCTTCGCACGTAGACGTGAGCGGTGGCAATGCGGATATGGCGAAAGTTTCAGAACCGTACACTACTGCTGATCTCTGAGTTGGGCCTAGGCGACCAGGCGGGTCGCTCGATCAAGCTGAGCAACCTGAAGGGTGTCTCTCTTGGCGTGCTTTCCCGTTGCACACGTGATTTCAGGTGTTGCAAGCACACCGACGGGTTCCGTGGCCGCTGGGCGCTCGAACGTGCACTTGAGCACGAGCGATGGTTGTGCAGTAGACAACACGGCATAGAGGAAGGCCAAACACATCTTTCCTGTACCCTTTCTCAGTGCGCAAGGGTGTAACACGCTGCAACAGGCAAGCGCGAAGCACACCGGCCAGCGTGCACAAAGTGTTTAAACTGCACTTGACAAAGAAGGACGAGCTACATATTACGAGTACAGTCACTTACCCATGCAGTCTAATTGCCAAGCGCTTTCTCGGAATGCCTATAACAACTAAGGCCGCGATGGGGCACACAAAACAAAGGTAAATTGCATGCATGGGCGATATTTCCGCATATTTCCAAAGTCTACTTGCGGGCCTTAGTTATAGGACCCCAGCATATCATTACCCTCTGCATTCTTTGGCGAGATGCGTTCAATGCGCTGTTGTACGATCAAATCTTACTACACATTCTAATGCAAAGTTAATGTGAGGTGACCGAAATAAAAACGCGGGCCGTTACTTCAGAATTTTAGCCATTTCAATAGCTCGGCTCTAAAGTTCCCGATATTTGAGAAAAATTTCTTCAATTCCCTAAGCAAGGCTTAAAATCGCTAGTTGTAGAGAAATTTCCCTAGAGTTGGTATCGCTGCGTATCCCACTTCTCCAACCGCTGCCTGCCATGCTTGAAACGCCGTACTTATCGAACGATCAGATCACTGCCATCGACTGTGGTAAATTGTGATAAGTAGCTGAAGCTCGGCCCAGCCCAGCTAGAGGGAATAATGTTTACTAAAATACGCTCCACGGTGTTCCATAGACACTCTGTACAGGGGTGTATAATACTTTCTATAATACTTTAGTAAGCTGCGCAGGGTTCTAGACAGGCCCAGTTTGCCTGTGGACTACCTGTAAAGCGCAAGTAAACTCACAGCCAGACAGGCTGGACTCCGGGCATGGTAACGTTTCACCGATTTCGCTCTGGTGGCATCGCATTCCTGCATGGCTTACCGCGGGATTTACATCGTGGGTTCCGCGTCGTTTTCTGCTCCCTAACAAACGCAGCGTGCGCTTCCCGCTGAAAGCATTTGAGACGCTGTGGGAGGAAGGCCTTCGTTCGTCTGCTTCGACGCGACCGATGTAGAGACGCACGAAATGCCTCGAACGTTGTGCAGCGCTGGAAATCACTGCTCGAGAATATTGCCCATAAATAGAACTTACCTTTGCTCTTAAAGCTCGATTGCGGAATTAATTAGTATAGGGATCTCGGGAAAGCATTAGGCATGCAAATCATGCATTGGTAAGTCACTGTGGTCATCAAATGTAGCTTGCGCAACTACGTCCAGTGCAGTTTACGCACGTATTGCGCATTGGCTGGCTTGCGTCACTCTTGCCTGCGGCGGTGCGGTGCACGTATGCGATCTGAAAGCTGCGACAGGAAAAATGTGTACGTGCTCCCTCGGCGCAGAGTTGTGAACTAACTGCTCAGTCATCGCTCGTGTTTAGTCCGCGTTCGAGCACACGACGGCCACGGAACGCGTCGACATTCTGCCAACAGCTCAAATCACGTGCGGAAGGAAAAACATGCCAAGAGAGACACCTTTTACCTTCCAACTGATGAGCTAACAAGATATCAGCACTGAGGTTGCTACTGAGAGATCATCAGTCGTGTACGGTACTGAAACTTTCGCCATTCCCGCCGCGGTGGCCGGATTTCGACGCAGCCGAAATGCAAAAAATGGCTGTGGCTTAGCTAAGGTTAAGCCCAGGATGCGAAGCATACTAGCCTTTATTTTAGTTGTTGAACCACTGTTTAGCCTGGTGAACTGCTGTTGCTTGGCTATATTTGGTTCGGCTAGACGAAGAAACAACTCATGCGTTACTCTTCTTCGCCTTCAAGAGTGGAACGCGACAGCGTTCCCGTCGGCCCGCCAGCGTATTTTCATCTGCTAGCAGCTACAACGGGGCGTGGCACTATAGGCCACAGCAGGTCACGTGACTTCCGCTGCATTGAAAAAAGTCAACTAAAAGCTAAGTTTACTGTGGCGTATGTATTGTTAAACAAGATTGCGTAAATCACAAAAATACTGTACGCGACGCCCATTGCTTAAAATAACGCCTGTTGGAAGCTACGACACTTACGGCACCGCAACCTCGCCCTGGCAAATGGCGACGTCCTAGGATGAGCACTGCTGATCGAGCTACCGAGTGTCGGAGGAGCGCCCCAGCCTGCAGAAAGCGAAATGTGAGTAAACTTTTACATCATTAGCTGTGCTGTCTCAATCGGTGCGCTTGACTGTGCTACTAGAAAGGGTGATGAGTGGGCTTGTTGGTATGTTACTTATGTCGCGTTCGTAGCATTTGCTGTGTTGACGCCAGGTACGCTTCAGCACGAGTTGGAATTGTTGGTCGCTGACACGGTCGTGGTCGCTGCGAGCGCGTGAGGTCCAAGAAATGAAGATGCAGTGTTTATAATAACAATAATAACTAGAGAGAGTCAATGTATGCAGCTGCTCATTTAGATAGTCGCTCTCTCTTAGCCGTGGGAAAGTGCAAGTAGAATGCTGGGCAAGTTTTGCACTTTTCTGTTCGCGCTTTTCGAGTGTGCAAAGAGGACAAAACGCGGATAATGGGACACATGCATGCAACGTTACGAACTATTTAAATGAACCTTAAACAAAGCTTTTATGGTGACGCTTTCTGTTACCTCCTTTCTGCGTTATCCGCATCATGCTTATTGCAGCTTCGGTGGATACTTCAAAAAGAAAACGAGAAACCCTCGGTTGCAGAGGCAAGAATCTTTATTTGCTGCATAAAGGTACTCTGAATTAACTTCGATAATACCATTCACAATAACACTGACAAATTTAATTACTGCAGGTCACTTGTTACTCAGCCAGCTGCATTGGCTGTTTCAGAGTTCCAAGAAATATGAAAGGATGTTAAAGACACAATTAAGCTTCTACGGAAAAGATTTGCTGACAGCCAGCTAAATGAGCAATATCAGCTGTTAAGCCTGCTTGAATAGCAGGCTTTACTGCCAGTGTACCCTTTGGCTGATAAGTATCGCCTGTGTGGGCACATCAGAAGGTTAAAAGCCATTGTTACAAGTCTCGCCACATACTGCTTGATGTTGTGCCGTGTTCAAATTCTGCAAACGAATGTAGTCCTTCGATTTCATGAAGCACATTATTCATCATGAGCAGGCAGCAAGGATTCTCAAAGGAATCAATGAGTCTGCCTCAACGAAATCTGCAGTCTCTTCTGATGTTCTTCTGCGCACAACCTTTGGTGCAGGTAGGCTCTCGGTGAGACCAAGGTGCATGTTGCTCAGAACAGTGATAAGTCATTGACATTAAAAAAAGTGCTTCATTTCATAAAAAACAGCTACCTTTAAAAGCTCAGTATAGGCAGATGCACCCTCTTCTTTTTGCGACTCTGCTAAACCTAGTGCATCAAGCAAAACAATAAAAAGAAGACTGCTCAACAAAGCTGGGAGATGTTTTGATCGCCTCAAGCAAGGGCCTCTGTCAAGGAAATGAAGAGACATGTGAAACGCAGTTTATGTTAAAACACTGATGGCATTAGTACTGCAGCAAATAAATGTTACAGCATGGTCAACCAAGGTTGATCTTGAAGGTGGTACAATGTCATACAGTTTCTATATAACGATAGCTGGTATGAGGAAAGTACAAGCGAATTTGAGCCAATCCTAAAGACAGTGCCTCAAAGCACGAGCTCCCGAGAAACTACCGTATGACACACTCGCCACACATCTCAAAGGGCTAGTGGGCTTCGGCACATTAGGAGTCTCCGTCCGATCATAGCTTAGTGATTAGAGCATTTGGCTGCTGTGCTCAAAGGCAGAGGTTCGATTCCATTGTTGGTCAGGCATTTCTTCTTGTTACAGAGGTTCAAGTTGAGTAGAGTCATTGCAACAAGGCTAGTGCATCTATGCAAAGAGCAATGTTTATGTCATGTGCCTCCAACAAACTTCCTTGAAAGGCAACGCGCGGATCTCGCACGCTCAGTTAATCGCAGCACATTCAATGATGCAAGGGTCAGACCTGTCGATGAGTGGAGCGGGAGAAACAGAAGAGCTCTGAAGCACAGACAGCATAGGTCTCATCCAGCGAGGAACCCGAATAACAAACTATATAAGTGAAATTCTTTGTTATCATGTTAAACGAACCAACACTTGTTTTTCCAGCATGTAATCATTCAAGTAATGCAGTTTTGTCATCATTTTAAACGAACCAATACTTGTTTTCACTGTTGGCATGCGGCATCAAGAGAGTGCTCAATGAGCTGAAGCTGGATATTGGAGTTATACAATGAAGCACGTCCAGCAAGCAACTAAGGGGAGCAATTCACAAGCGCAGACAAGGGTGCTTGACAACTCTAAAGTTGAAAAAAAAAGACAACTTGAAGTGGGTGTCACCGAGCAGTGTCATGTTGAACGGGGCCCAACTTATGGAGCAAGGGCCTTTGACTAATCACTACCCTCCTAAAAGCTGCATGTTCCGCTATTTTTAAATTTATTCTCCTTTGCAAAAAGCTGCTCTGCTTTCAAGGTCGTTTCTTGAGTGAAATTTTCAGAAACAGGACGAGGTACTTCTCACGTAAATTTCTGCTAAATTTCTGCTAACAGAATGAAAATATCAGGTATTGTACATATGGCGACAACACAAAAAATAAACTTGGTTTTCAAGTGATGGGATACTTACAGTTTTTACACTTCCTAAAAAAGAAGTGGCTGATCGCGCTGTCACCACAGCAGCTGGTGCGCGCAGCGGCTATTCTGGCAAACAACGCACCTTGGCTTTGCTATAAGAGCCCTGTCTGGATGGAGCCAGCATCACTTCAGAGCGATCCAGGCAGCAAGTAGCACCTGCCATGTACTAAACCCGGACCTTGCATCTTTGCAGGTATGTAAGCATTCAAACGTTCATCTCGAGTTCAAATTATAGCTGCTGGATCGCTCTGCATTGTTGCTCTGTTGTAGGAAAATTGTAATGGGCGAAAATACGCTGAAATCATTTGGACAGGTTCTTGCGGACAAACCGCCGGGTACCATTAAAGAACTAGCTAACGTCTTGGTTGACATAACCTCAAAGCTGGAAAGTATCACAACAAGCATCAGAGTTGACATAAAAAGCTTAGTAGCAGACAACAAACAGTCCCAGAGGGACATGCAGGACATCAAGACATCCATGGATGTCATCAATAGGACATTTGAGCAACTAAGGACTGACGTGCACAACGTGCACCGCGAACTATCAGAAGTGAAACACCAGCAGGCTAGCATTATTGGCGATGTACGCCAGTTGCAGGGGGAAGTGAGAGAAATGCGACAGGAAATAATCGAGCTCAAGCAATACAGTCGTCGGAACAACTTGGAAATAAGAAATATTCCATTGTCGGCAGACGAATCGCTGCCAGACATTATGCAAAACATAGCGGCTTGCTTGAAGATGGAACTTCGTACCGAAGATATCGATGTAGTGCATCGAGTTCCGACCAAAAACAAGGCTCAACAGAATATTTTGCTAAGGTTTACCTCCATTGCAGTCCAAGACAAAATGATAAAGAATGCCAAGAAAGAGAGATTGTCTACATCCGCCCTTGGCTTCCAAAAGAATGACCCCATATTTATTAATGAACACCTCTGCCAAGAGAATAAGATTCTTCTTGCAAAAGCTCGCCAAGCGAGAAGAGAGAAAAATTGGAAGTATGTATGGGTATCGCAGGCCAAAATTCTAATGCGGAAAACCGAGAATTCTCGTGTATTGCACATCATTTCTGAAGACAACCTGAAAAAGGTAGTTTAGAGCCTCTAGAGCTAAGTCTTGTTTGCCACACCAATCATGGCGTTCTTTAGAGCCTCTAGAGCTAAGTCTTGTTTGCCACACTAATCATGGCGTTCTCAATCCGTGATGTTGAATGGGAATTCCACAAAACCCAGGGTATATCGATACTTCACTGTAACATTCGAAGTTTTTGAAGAAACAAAGCTACATTGTGTTCCTTTTTGGCACAGCATAATTTTACCTTTGATGTAATTGGCTTAACGGAAACCTGGTTAAAAGAAGGTGAGCACATCTCCATTCCGGGATACAGTCTTGTAAGCAATCCCAGGAATGCTGTATCGCGCGGTGGTGGAGTGGCTCTACTAATCAAGCAGACGGTACCCTTTAGGATAATCACCGATACTGAGATTAGTAACAGTACGGTTGAATCTCTCTTTGTTCTTTTAGATTCACGTTTAGTTGTTGGTACAATATACCGGCCACCAAACTCGAGTCTGCCCGTTTTTTATCAATCGTTGGAATCTATCCTTTCCACCCTAAGCAGTAAGAGCTATGGTACCATCACTATTGTTGGCGACTTTAACATTGATATCAGCAAAGACACGAATTGTGAATACACGCACCTACTGGAGTCATACAACTTTAAGAATACAATCCAAGAACCTACTAGATTGTCACCAAGTGCATCTACAACTATAGACCATGTATTGTGTAACAGTGATAACATACATTCTGGCGTATACGATACGAGTCTCACTGACCACTGCCCTATTTTTGTGTTATTACACAGCGCAAATAATACCATTGCAAAAAAGACCATCTTGGCAAATCGCAGGATAAATTACAAAATACTGCGGCAAAAAATTAAGGAAAAGGAATTTGAAGATGAATTTAGCAGTGACGCTCATATCGAATGCACAAACTTTACAAATGCATTAGCCCACATGATATCTCAGTGTACCACATATAAACAAAACAAATACGAGGAACCTTTGTGCCCATGGATGAATAACGCCATACTTACAGCAATAAAAGAAAAGGACTGGTGGTACCAAAAATGGAAAAAACATAGAGATAACACCTATTATTTGCAATATTATCGAATATCTCGTAACCATGTAGTAGCTGTTATCCGGAGGCGGAAAAAAGAATGCAACGCTTTCTTAATAAAACAAGCACAAGGCAATACCAAAAAATGTGGGAAATTATAAAAGCAGTAATTGATAAACCAAATAAAAAACCGATCACTCTTGAACATGTTGCCAAATGCGCCGACACTTTTAATGCGTATTTTACTAGCATTGGCGCAAAGCTAGCGGAGCGTATTCCAGTTACTGAAAGCAATGTCGATTGCCCCATCATCCATGCATGTTTTTCCTTGGATCAAGTGGACGAGCATGCCATAACCTCAATAATATCAGGCATGCCTTGCTACAAAGCTACTGGCCACGATGGCATTACCGTAAAAGTATTGAAAGACAATATGGATATTCTTGTGCCAGTACTCACTAAAATAATTAACTGTATAAGCCAAGGCACATACCCTGACATATTAAAGATAGCAAGAGTTCCTCCTATATATAAAAATGGCGACGTCAATGACCCTGGAAGCTATCGGCCTATCTCTGTGCTTAGCATAATAAATACTGTATTTGAAAAGGTCATCGCGGCTCAACTGAAGCACTACCTAAACGAAAACAAGCTTCTAACAGATTCCCAACATGGATTTAGAGCCAATCGATCAACGTCATCAGCAATGTTAGAACTAACCCAGAGTATATACACAGCTCTACACAAAAACGAGATTGCCGTAGGATTATTTTTAGATTTAAAGAAAGCATTTGACACGGTCTGTCATTCCATACTTTTAGAAAAATTACGAACTTATGGTTTTAGCGAAATTACAATGAACCTCTTTTCAAGCTACCTAAATTGTCGAAAACAATATGTAAAATTTGGCGCCTTTGTTTGCCAGTATACTACTACAGTCACAGGAGTTCCGCAAGGATCAGTTTTGGGGCCCATACTGTTCTCGCTATGTGTCAATGACCTCCCATAAATACTAAAGTCATGAAAATGTGTTATGTACGCTGACGATACCACGCTATTTTTTCAGATAAATCCTTTGGCGTATTGCAGAACACTATAAACAGCGAGTTATCAAACATATCAACTTGGTTTGCATGTAATAAATCCGCACTAAACAGAGATAAGCCAAAATACTTAGTATTCAACTCCCGTTATTTCAGGGGTGACACAACAGGCACGCAAATTCACCTTCTAGGTGGAACTATAAAGCAGCTTTACCACATAAAATATTTAGGGGTATTATTGGACTGGAACTTGAACTGGAGACCGCATATATCTAGTATATGCGCGAAATTAGCTTCGGCTTGCTATTTATTAATAAAATGCAGAGAATATCTTGACCTTAGCGTACTTAAAGTTGTTTACTTTTCCATATTTCACTGTCACATCACATACTGTTCTGAATTATGGTCTAGCACATATAAAACATACATCGATCCCATCTTTCGGTTACAGAAAAGGGCCTTGCGCATTATGACATACACAAGCCCACATGATAATACTGACATGCTGTTCTGTCGTCTCAGTATATTACCATTATCTCTGGCATGCGAAATGAAAGTCGCCATTTTGATTAACAATATTTTACGTGGGAATCACTCATTATCAGCAAGCCTGTTTATTACACCTAATCGCAATACAAGGGGCGCAACAAATATAAATTTTAACCTACTAATCACTCGTAACACGTATGGCCAACGACTACTTGAGTTCCATGGTGCTAAAATTTGGAATACAGTACCTCTTGAGGTAAAAATGGCCAACAATTTCGTGTCTGCTGTTAAAAAGCTTTACCTATCAAAAAGTACGTGATTTTTCATCAGTCTGGTTCTCCACTTGTTTCATACTGTGCAAGATTATTCCTCATGGATCTATTCAGAAAGCCTAAACACTTCAACACAGACCCTTGCAAATATGTCACTTCTACGTATAATATGCTATCTCGGTTTTTTTCATTGTGTATGTGCATGTATTCTCCTGACACTTCTGTTTTATTACCATTGATTGATATGCACTGTTTTTCTTTTTTAATGTTTTTAATTGTATGTATCCACCTAACTGTATTAGGTTGTATCATTAAAAACTAGATATGCGCATGACATTGTAGCTGCTACTACATATATAACTATGGGCCTACAGTAGCCTTTGGCTACAGGCCCAACAGTTCCTTTGTACAAAAATAAACTGAATTTAATTGAATTGAAATTGAAATCCTGCAATACAGGGTACCTAGAAGGTATCAAAGAATAATGAATATGTGCATTATTTTTTAAATGGTACTTTTGTAAGCCAATACACTCATGCTCAATACAATGATCATAACTTTCTGTTTGTACCAAATTGATGAAATTTATGCAAAGTTTTACTAAAATTGGTTAAATTGTTCAAAAGTTTACCTTTCAGCCTTGCATCCGTCGTTAAATACCATGCATGATTTTTAGCTGCGGCTCATTATTTTTTTTAACCCAGCCAGCAACAGCAACAGCATGTGTCTTGGATGTGCTTAACTTTTTTAGGAAGTGTCTACTCAGGGAGAACCCAGCCAGCTACTGATCAACCCACCCCAGAACACAGGATGGTGGACAAGAAAACTTTAAAAATATTCAACAAACGCTCCTCTTGGGTACAGGAAGGCAACATTATTGCAAAATGTGACGAGGTGTGCTTTTAGGACAGGGACAGAGTAAGGCGCAGATCAACAAACAAGAGCAGACAACGTTTAGCTATGTGCCTTACTCTGTCCCTGAGTTAAAAACGTACCTCACCACAGGATTCAATTTCAACTTGCCCAAGAAACAGCACTCTTAACTTTATTGCACTTCATTCAATGTTCTTCTCCTGTGATGCAATGTCAAACATTTCAACTGCCACTGTCCCAGTCATTGGCCTCTGGATTGCGGCTGGGTTCCACTTCATTGTTGCACTCAGGTGGACATGCAATTAGGCCAGCTTTCCTGAAGCCTGTAGTTATGGTATACATAGGCACTGTGGCCCAGGCTTTGTGGCTTTGTGGACCGATTTGGCCACTTTGTCAAATGAAGTGGGCTTCATGCGCCAAGAGAATCTGATGCTGTGCTCAGCATCTATCATTTGTAAATCCCACTGGCGCTGCAAAGCAGACATAGAGCTGTGTGGTAGCAGCAGTATCAAGTGGCTACAGCATTTTTGCCTTTCCACTGATAATAACCATGGATGTTCAATTTGTTGCCTTATTTGATTTCGGAGTTGCAGCTGTGATGCGCCCTTATACTGTA
The DNA here is from genome assembly GCF_023375885.2 of Dermacentor andersoni. NCBI lineage: Eukaryota > Metazoa > Arthropoda > Arachnida > Ixodida > Ixodidae > Dermacentor > Dermacentor andersoni. The sequence goes on from NC_092824.1 coordinate 48,619,675, forward strand.
CCTCAATAGAAGGCATTTTCTAAAACTGACAGAGAGAGAGAATAAGCTTTAGGGAACCAACTTTCTACCAGGGGGGGGGGCCTTATTCAAAGGTTCTTTTGGCCACTAAGCAGGCACGGGCCAACAGCTCACGCTGGTCTTTCAGGCTGGAGCTGAGCAGCACAGCCTCCCATTGGGATTGGTGAGGGATAGGAGGTATTGTGGAGTTCCGTTGGCATAATTGGCACAGAATGGGCATTATTTGCTGTTTTTCAGGGTACGAGTGGTGAAATAGGCTTAGGTGTCTTGAGTGCCAGTAGCCAATTGCCTTTTCAGTATCATTTTTTAAGTATAGTGGCAGCTTCATTCTGTCCACATCAGAGACATTGATGGTAGTGAAGTGGGGTCCTGTAAAGGGACTTTGTCCTTCTTGATGATGTGACTAGGGCAAACATTAGGATTGTCAATTCGTTCTTAAATTATTCGTTGAAGTTCTGCAACTGCTGCTCAGTTGTCTGGCAGCTTTTGGCACATGATTATGCAAGCTCGAATCGCCAAGTCGTGCCTCGTGAATGTTGAAGACATGAACCATGCTGGTCTACTGACAAAACTATCAGCATTCATATATTTCACCAATGTCCCTGTGTTCAGATGCAACTGCACTGTTGATTCCCCTGCCTTCAGCCCATTGCACTGCAACCTATGATCAATGATGAGCTCCCATTTCCGGCCATTCTGCCTTTTTACCCTTGTTCAGGACCCTTTTGCCCTTTGTGGAGCTTGTACTTTCTGAAGTTATCTGCCAGTCACAAATCATTATTTCGCTGACAGTGAAGTACTATCCTGGTGCATGGTTATCATTCTTGACTGCCAGGGCAATAGCAGACAATTTAAACTTGGTAGTATAATGTTTGTTTTCTTATCATTCATTGTGTTCGGCAGCTGATAACAGCAACAGCGTAGTGTGCCAGTGGCTGAGCCAATGATGAAGAAAATGAAAAATGAAATGTAGCTTCTGTAGAAACCTTTCATTTTTAAAAGCAGTTTCCTCCACTCTTACCAAATAAATTTTGATTTGAACACTTCTACTTCAGTTGTGTCGCTGGGCCTACACCGCCGCCAATGCCAGTGGATTAGCATGAAATAAAAACAACATGAGAAACAAGGACACACTCAGTGCTGACTTCCAACCTGTTTGTGCTTCTCTCTCGTGCAGTTCTTTTTTTTAAACATGAACTGCCAACATGCCCAAGTATGTACCCTTCATAGCCAGGATTGGCTTCCTAGTGGAGCAGGAACATGCTCACACTTCTCTTCTTTTCAGCTCTGTGAATGTTTTATCTTCAACTTTTAAAATTGAAATGACGTTACCTTTCGTAAATGCATATACTCCATTCCATACATAGCAGTCAACGTTGTGGAGGCTAAAGAGACTTCTTGCAGTGGCTTCATTTGCACTTCGAGCTAGTTTGATGCTTTCTGACCACAATTGTGCACAACTGTTTTATATATAGGCTCAGTATTGAATGAAACAAATTTTAATCCTTACACACAAACGTACTGTGGTATACGGTGGCTAATCGTTGTTTTAGATCATTTTTGTTTTTTGTTCTTGGTTCTTCTCGAATTTTTTTTATTTTCAACCCGTCGAGCAGCCTCGCGTACATGCTTGTGTGAGCGAAGGATAGATGGAACACACGGAGTGATAATTTTTCTTGACCGAACTCCTTGCTTAGCTTCCACAGTGTTGACTGCTACGTATGGAATGGAGTATAGTGAACGTATGTGCCATTTGTGCCATCAATTTAGCGGCAAGTGCATAAAAAAGCATAAAAATAAGTGGTAGGGCATCAGAGGTTGCACAATGCGGTGTGATGTTTCGCTACTGCTCCAAATCTGTCGCAGGCAGTTCTTCTACAATATGTTGCAGAAAGAGCACATTTTGCAAAGGTGTACTTATTTCTATAACTCAAACTTTTAATCTGTTCTTGAAATAGCTCGTTGCACCATTTCTGATACTTTCTTAGCATGCTTAGGATCCCTATTCTTTTACCAGTCATGCATAACATGCATGGGCCGAGTTATGGAATGTGTTGGCACAACAGCAAAGCCGTGGTTTTCTTTGTGTGGTAGCAATGCAGATGAATATGGATTGCTTTTTTTTTTTGCAGGCGCATGTCATGGTGGTGCTGCTGCGTCAAGTTTTGCCAGCAAATGACCTTCTGCAAGTGTCGCTGACAGAATGTTCATCTTGTTTTTTTATCTATATTGCAATAAATAGCTTTTGAGCAAGATCTTTATTTTGCTTATGGTATATTTATTTTTCTTCAAGGACACACTTCATCTGCTTTGTTGCAATGGAATTAAAATCATGACAGATACAGTTATTGTGCAGTGAAAACGTTCACTGCCATGTTGTGCTACGCTGAAATGACTTGACATGTGTTGAGCTGCATTGGCTGAGTAGGAGATTCATGTCTAAGTAATAATTTGAAATCTCTACAAACTACGAAAACACTGATGTGTGCATTGTGGTCTGCCTCTACAAACCTTTGTCGTGATTGACAGAAAAATTGGTACTAATTCAAGCAATTCTTAGAGTAAAATAATTCAGGGACTTCTTTTTTAATGGAACAACACGAAGATAGGACTGTGGACGAGACAAAATTAAGTGCCAACTCCAAAAAAAAATTATCAAAATAAGGTGTGAATATGTTTTCATTTGCTATGTGTTCTGAGATGGTGGACCAGGACAGATGCACAAGCTGGAATGGTTTGTATATATATTCACACCTTGCTTCAATTTTTTTGGAAATCAGCCTTGTCCACTTCATCCTCTGTTTGCCACATCAGTTCAGTATGGATTACTCACATGCCATTGCTTTAGTTACAGTGCATGTCATATTTAGGGCGTAGGGGGGCTCAGTGACATTGCGAAGAACATGGCTTTTTGGCGTGCTCGCCACTATCGTGCTAGCAAAGGCGCCACTGCAGTGTTTTGATTAACTGATGTCTGATATCCATTCTAAAATGGTTAGCCAAAGTTGCTGGTTCAATTGAAGTGGCAACTTATGAGTGTCTAGAGACTTTGGCATCCCACTTATATGCTTGTTTCATAAAGAAGAAATGCAAGCATATAAGTGAGCAGGCGATCGCTAACCTCAAACAGCGCTATACTTTGATGCCCTTTAGTGATGTCATCAATTCCAGTATTGCAACAACGTATTCCAAACACTCTTAAGTATTCAGCCATGGCTTGTACGTTCCACCACAGCAACAGTATCTCAATGAATCCGAGCCGCGCTTGCTGCATTTCGATAAGGATGAAATTAAACAAAGCCCATATACTGTGCATTGGGAGCACATTAATGAACCCTAGATCTTCCAAATTAATCTGGAGTCCCGCGCTATGATGTGCCTCATAATAAAATCGTGGTTTTGGCACAAGAAATGCCAGAATGAAAATTTTGATACAAGTGGTGAAAATTAACCGTATTCTCTCCACCACATGTGTTTCCGTGTAAAATTCTTGACTGCTCTTGGAAAGGATTGCATAGCATTTAAGTTAATGGCGCACTTCGTAAAGTGACAGTAAAAAGAACGATGCCATAAAAGAAACACACTCGGAAGCAAAAATTAGCACTGTTACTTAGAAAAATCTTTAAAGCCGAGACGTTAAGCCTATTAAGAGTCCTGTTTAGTAACTAGACTTGGGTCAGTAGGCCAATCCTCAAGTGTGTGAAATATTTTAGGTAGTTCACCGTACTTCTTTAGGAGCCACACAAACTTTAAAGGAGGACTTCAAAAGTCCCACCCGTACCCTGTCCACTCTTTCTCCTGGTGCCTTTTACCAGCATAGGACAGGAAGTCATGGGGGCTGCTGATACTATTTTCCTCTGAATTTCACTTTAATTTGCAAGACATTGTTTACTTGAGTGCATTTCGAAACGCTACATTTCCTGTGTAGTTCCTGCCCAGACAGAAAGCAATACAATATTGAACAGTATGTTGGGAACAACCAAGTCAAATATTACTGAGACAGAAAGTGCTGAGATCATCACTAAGCACAGCACTGTGCGAGGTTTTTGTGTATCTGAGGGTAGAATTAAGCTCGGCAGCAAAGACTGATTGCTGTGGTAACAAAAAATGTCTGCCATTCCTTTTTTGTTTCCAGGGTCTTTTTTCACTGGCACTTCATCTTACCCAATTCGGGAGGAATTTGTCTGCGGTACAAAGGTTTCTTGACGAGTCACTTGTATGCCAGATCGGCGAGCTCTATAAAAACGAATTCTGAAGTGAAAGTTGAGTGTTGAAATGTTACCTGTGGCAAGGATGTTATATAGCATGCTAAAAAAATTATTTTGAGAACTCCATCAGCATATAATAAGGAAACTTTATGCCTTTGAACTTCATATTTATGCTGAAATAAATTTCCTTTAGATTTCTGTGGCATTCTATATTTCTGTAGTTGCCATTATGTGGCAAGTTTTAATCGCATTTCACGTTTTTTTTATGTTGCAGATGCTACGTACACCTGCTTCAAACTGTGTTTCATGCTATGAAGGGTGCAAATAGGCTTTATTTTCTGAATTCCCTGCAATCACATGCTTCTTTTCTTGGGCAATGGAGGACTTGAGGAATGTATTTTCCAAATCTTTTATTACAGCTATTGTAATGAGTGAATGTGTAACACAAAAATGAAGCTTGCACCAAGTGGTCATATGGACGGATTGACTCCATTAAAATTGCTGGCTTTACTCCAATATTCTGAAGAAGACCTCCGAAGTCAATGTGCATTCTTGAGCAGCATCTGTAACGAGTGCAGAATTAGTCCAGCTTAAGACCACAGAGAACAAGGCACTCATGTAATGGAACATTTGTCACATTTCGCAAAATGGAGGGGAGGGAAATAACTTTCACCACCGTGATTAGTCAATTCTAATCAAAATAGAATGTAAACAGCATATATTCTCTTGGGAACTGAAGACAGCACAGAGCCTTTAAGCCGGTTGTTACTACTACCGCTCGATAGGCTTTGTGTATCTGCCAACTGTTACGATTTTATGGCAAGATGTCCGATTCATAGACCATGTAAAAATATTGCCGTCCATACGACAATCATAAACAACTTTTCATTTGCTTCCTATTTATGGCTCAACTGATTTCAGCAGAATGCAAATATATAGTCATCAAGATGTTTTTTCAGAGAGTTACTATTTGTACCCACTACACTATTCTAGATGGATGGAAGGTAGGAGCATCCCCTTTGAAACGGGGTGATGGCAGTCGCCACCATGCTCAGGTTTTTATTTTGCCTTCTATTTTTGTTTACCCGTGTTGTGTGTTATTAAATTCGTGATTTTCTTTAAATACATCTTCCTTATTAAATTCGTGATTTTCTTTAAATACGTCTTCCTAGCCTTCTAACCTTACGTCACCTGTGCTTTTGAGCCACCAATCCTCCAATCGCCTTTTGCTAATTTCCACCGCATATTTATTTACATGACTATCGTTATCTCTGAACCCTAGGCCTCGGGAAGCGTGACTGTGGCCGCATCGACATCGGGCTTGATACCATCACATTTTAGTATGAGGTGTTCCATTGTTTCGACATATTTACCACACACAGTACATGTGTCTTCTTCTTCGTTAAATTTCTTTTTATAGCTCCACATTCCAAGACATCCTGACCTAGTTTTAAGAGTAGGGCACTGTCTCTTGAGTTATCATAAAATGCTTCCTTCCTGATCTGCTGTTTCCAGTATCGATATAGTTCCACACTATGCTTCTTTTCCATTGAATTTATCCAATTTTTACCTTTCGCGTTTTTAACCTGTCGTTTAATGCGCCGTCTTTCTTCGTCCTCGTGTCTGGCATACTTACTGGTTAGCTTCCTAGTTCTTTTCCGCCATTGTGAGTCAACGCTCTTTCTGTATAGGTATTTAAATACCTTAGCTGCCCACCTGTTATCGTCCAATTCCCTCAGACATTTTTCATATAGGTTTTACTCTGAGGTTCCCGTGCTTCGAACGATGCCCAGCCCATATCCCCCTTTACTGCTTCGTTTGTGGTTTTCCCGTGGGCACCTAGTGCTAATCTTCCCACAGCTCTCCGATTTACTTCTTTTCTTGACTGAACCTCTGCCCTTAAACACAGGACCGCATTTCCGAAAGTGTGCCCCGGCATCATTACTCCCTTCCAAATACTTCTCAGTACCTCATACCTGTTGTACCCCCACAATGCCCTATGTTTCATTATCCCGGCATCTCTTCGCCCTTTTGCTAGGAGAGACTGTTCGTGCTTTTCCATCTACATCTGCCCTTTATTTACCCATACCCCGATATATTTTTATTTGGCCACTCGGGGTATTTCATGGCCTTGTAAGCTCCTGATCAGTTGTATCGTTGATTCTGACCTACCAGCGGCAGCGCCACCACTAAAGTGGCAGGTGAAATTTTGGCTATCATTATATGAATATTCCATGAATAAGCAATATGAACATTTGTTTTTCAGTGACGCAAATAATGTTTTGATGCCAATTTCTTATGCTGATATTTGGTGCATTTTTTTAAAGTGTCCCTACAGGTAATTCTTTAAGAATAATTTCTGTATGTCTTCACTAATGAAAGGACTAGTATCTTTCGAAAAAATTTAGTGTTTCTTGGCTTTAGCAGTAGTAGTAGTATGTTTTACATTCTAAAGTTGGCTGATCGGGCTTTTCATTAGAGACTCAAGATAACGAACTCAGCTGCACTGAATGAATCTCCGCGGAGATAGCGCATTGCGTTTTCTTCTACTCTACTAAATAATGAAGTCAGGCATGGTCTGTCTTCCTGGCTTTCAAGTTGTTCACCAATTCAGCATCAAGCAGCAGAAAGTCGCCACCTTTGTGGCACATCTCTCTTTACACATGTGGTTTTGAACAAATTAGACAAATTGTCAGTTATGCAGGCTCATTAATACTGGACTGACCAACACCTTTTGCATAATACTGCTATAGCAAGTACACTTGTTTCTGCAAAATTGCTGGAAGTTGCAAATGGTGCACATTGTCAAACAGTTACAAGAATGTGAATATTTGAGACAATGTTGGGGTCTTTTTAAAGATAATGTGGCAACGTAAGTTTGAAACATACTTGCTGCTGGTGTGTATTCACTGCATTTCCCAGTCAATCTCGTAACGAAGTTTGAACATCTCACGAATCCAAATATCAGAATCTTTATTCTATATGTCTGTAAGGAAGATATACATATATATATATATATATATATATATATATATATATATATATATATATATATATATATATATATATACAATTTGCCTTATGGCAGCTTTGAAAGAAAAAAAATATGTACAGCAATAATACTTCGTGCAGCGATCGATGCAGCTCGCGTGGTCATGAATAGAGCTAAGTACAATTATTCCTGGCGCTAGTACAGGGGCAGGTCGAATGTAAAGATGCGCTGTTTTGGTGCTCCTTTGTGCCATAGAAGTATCCAGCGAAAATTATTTTGCACAAGCTCCTTTGCACCAGCTTGCACCAGACGGGTAAACTTCGCGGGAAGCGTGTAGTTATTTCGTAGTGCGAAGAGCCCCGCGCTCAGGAGGAGCTGGGTGTATCGTTGCAGAGCCAAGCATAAGTCCCACGTCGCCAACATGCTTGCTAAGATAGTACACGTACAATGCAAAATTGTACTTACATTTCGTCCAGTGTAGTCCGACGCACGGTAATGTGGCCAACGGGCGTGCGCGGCTGTTCTGTCAGTTCGCATGAGCGCCGCCATTTGCACTCGGGAAGGTCGCAGCGTCTCCACCATTGCCATGACAGCAGGCGTTAATTTCAGCAATGGGCGTCGCGTAGAGTATTTTTGTGATTTACGAAATCTTGTTTAACAATACATACGCTACAGTAAACTTAGCTTTTAGCTGACTTTTTTCGAAGCAGCGGAAGTCACGTGACCTGCTTTGGCCTATAGTGCCACGCCACGTTGTAGCTGCTAACGGATGAAAATACGCGACCCGCCAAGGGGTGTAAGACAATGGGCTACGGCGCAGCGACTACGCGCCCCGCATTGGACGCGGTGAGCGTCGAGCAACGCAGCGTTCGGCGCGGCAACGAAATGTGCGCCTGAGCAAGCGACGCACGCCTGAGCCTTAGAAACAGCTCATTTCTAAGGCAACACCGCATTCACTAGAGGCGCTTTTGTACCGCTTTGAAGCATCGTACTCGTGGCTCAGTGGTAGCATCTCCGTCTCACACTCCGGAGACCCTGGTTCGATTCCCACCCAGCCCATCTTGCAAGAGTTGAGCCAAAGCCACCTAGAAACAAGCGCAGCTGCTTATATACCGCCGCGACGCCGCGAGCGACGGCGCGAGTTGGAGCCCCGATTCTTCTCTGTCGTGACGTCACAGTGTCACGTGCTATGGCATGGGGTCACTAAAGGTCATTGAAGGCAACACCTCCGCACCTGAAGAGCTGGGTTGAGCTCTAGTAATATGCTTCGCATAAAAGGCCAATGATTGGTTGCATGCGCGCCCGTTAATGAACCCCAAGTTAGTCAACGTTATTCAAGAATCCCCTAACACGGCATGCGTCTTAATGAGGTCGCGGTGTGTTCACGTTAACCCCAGAATTTATTTTGTTTACCTTCCTTCATATGCTCAACGTTACCGCTTACAGCCAAGTGCAGACGAAGTGTGATCAGTCACTATTGAAAGGATTCTAATAAGAACAAGAGGCGATTATCAACTCCATAGCTTTGCAAAAATTACATTTATAGCATGTCCTAAGCATTGATAGGCAATTTAGTGCAAGTGAAATTCTCTAGCAGTTGACCTTTAACCACTTCCTCTGTTTATTCATAGTTGTGAATTTGTTCGATGAACGGTCAATAGGTCAACATTATTATAAAGAATGCGAGTAATCTGGCACTGCCTCATACGCGCGCCTATTCCACGCATGTTCAACGTCACGTCACAACCACCATTTGTAAGGGTAGCTGCCATTTAAAGAAAAGAGAGAGACACAGAGTGAGAACGGAGGAAGGAAAGGCAGGGAGGCTAACCAGACTGAGTCCAGTTTGCTAGCCTACACGTGCGGAATGGGGAGAGGTTCGGAAAGACAGAGAGAGAGAAAAATATATGAGTCAATATTGCACTTTCCCATGCAATAAGTTAGGTGCAAGACGTCTACAGTCATGTACTCAAGCCTATTGTCTTCAGGTAGTGAAGAAGCACTCGAATGGCTTTATGGGCTAAGGAACTGTGAGGCCGGGCTGCCAAGATCTTTACTTCAGTGAATGTCCTATCGTCCAGACTACCCAAGGCACACTGGAGAGTGGTGTTGGTTATCAAAGCCTGAACAATCGCAAACAAAAGATAATCTAAACCAGTTACCGCTGATCGTCCCATTCCCGTCTTCTGCTTAGTTGACTTGGTGCCTTAGTCTGGTAGACTATTGTTTACTCGACTTCGAGAATGAATAATATCAATATTCATGGTGGGAAAGCAAGTGGATATGAAGACTGTAACATTATTTTGACATCACTAGCAGGAAAACTCGATATCACATCGTTGACTACTGACGGTTTTGATGCAGCTCATATGCTTCCAGCTAAGAAAGGAAAGACACCGCCCATACTCATCAAATTTAGGACTTAAATACCATTCTTCACATAGATCTGCAAGCATAGAATCTTGATAAAGGAAAACATTTTCGTCGTTGAGGAATTTGACGACTGAAACGAGAAGACTACTGAAGCACGCAAAGGAATTTACTGAGGCTAACTCATTCAAATATTTGTGGAGCAATCATGTAATGGTCTTCATGAGGAACACAGAAAGACCTGGCGTGAAGAATACTGTTAGCAAGGCTGATATCTTAAGACTGGCTTAGGCTGGCTCACTATGCTGAACTCATTCGTGGAATTGGTAGACACACTGAAATGACCCCTGTGCCGCACCGTTTCCAGGCCTGGCACATTATAATATCAAAAACATCAGAAAGCGCTGCGCCCTTTAGCGACGTATTTGAATACTGAGGCATCCTCGTAATGACATAGATAAGGATAAGGATAAGGAGTCTGAATCTGTAGCGCACGTTCGCAGAGGCTTTCTCTCAGATTCAATTTACACTAACGTGGGTAAGGGCCCTGACATTTATGTTTTTGATAGGAAGCAGTGGATACTGAAATAAATACATACTAAGGTCACTTAAGCGGAAATCATAGGGTTTATATTATTCAAGCCTAAACTTACTCTGCTTGTATTTGCAACGTACAGGGTTCTTAATTCATATTTAAATTGTTTTTATTTGAATTGTCTTTTCCTCACCAGTCATGCGCGTCGCAACATGATTACCACAGCAGTAATTACCGTAATTAGCGCTGTAAAACTTGCACGTAAACGTATGCATGGTAGCTTGGCGAGCACAGTTGCGCCTATAAAGTTATTCCATATTGATAACTTCTTTATATACGTCCCTGAACAAACACCGATGAAAATAAAAGAGCCGCCTTCTGGGATGCTGAGTTCGCTTTGCATAGGTTGCACATTTCAAAACTCTACTCTACCATTAGGTATTGAAAGTGAGCTGTGGGTGTTATTAACGCAATTCCACTTACAAAGCACGCTATCACATAATAAGAGCGCAAGAAAAAAGTCACAATCCCTTTATCCTGCAAAATGACCTTCTTTAGTGAATCGACGTTCCCAAACTACCATAATCGCGAAGGGTTGACAGATCTCAGTAATTAGGTAAAGAAGCTAAGATTAGGTTAGGAAACTACACAAAAAATAAAGATCGACCAACTGCCTAATGAATGTGTTAGTGCATGTCGTGGATAAATTTCTTTACACTTGCAAGGTATTCTCCTGCGGGAAATTTGATATAAGACCTTCCCAGTAAGGTTTTCAACCAAAGTAAAATAGAACCACATGACGAATCAAACTAGTATGTATGCAGAAAAACTGATAAATATATTATTGTGCTTGGGCCTTTTTGACATTTGATTAGAACTTTGGAGCCTGTAGAAGACATAATGTTGCGGAAACAAGAAAGTAGAGTTTTTCAAGGTCCTTAATCGAATTTGCCATTTTCAAATAGTGTTCATAGATAATACATACAGTGCTTTATGTCACTCAGATTTTGTGTACTGCAAAGATCGTTTGTGGGACCTCTTTATTTGCCATTTACGTCAATGACATTTCCAACATTCAATTGAATGCTGCATCATTTTAATATGCTGTTTCCACTGCACCACTTATATTTCGCGAATCATATTCGAGAGCCAAAATACTACTTCAAAAAGAAGCGAAACGAGTGGTTGCTTGGTAAAATGCTAACCAAAATATTCAAACATAGAAAAGAAATTCCCATGATGCGTTTTAAAAATCAACATAAGACTGTTAGCCTCGAAGTGACCATTAAATTATATAGTTGTCGGTGCTAAGTGTGGTCTTGCATATTTCTACTGTTAACACCTTCTATCATGTAACTTGGACATTATCTTGAAGCCGTATCAAGCTGAATTTGCACGCTGACAACGAAAAGGAAACGCTTACGAATGGTAGCAGCACACTTATGCAGGCTTCAATTTATTACGCTGCTTAAGGTGGGAAGGTAAGTTTTTAAGGCTCTACGCCAGTCTGTGCTTGGATATAGCATTTCAGTTCTCAGTTCTTGGCACAAAAACAAAAACTGTAAGCTACTGCTTATGATTGCTGAGATTATAACGGAAGAAATAATATTGCAGTTTTTTTTTTTAGAATCTTATTACGCGAGTGAAACTTCGCAAGTTGTTCTCGAATCGCCGCAACGCAACATAGAGCTAACTTAAAGCATTAAGAAAGAGATCACTGCATAGGCTACTGTATATGCATATATATAGGGCATCCAAGCCAAGGTTAGCCATGTTGTTTAAGGAAACAAAAAATTGGTTAGAATATACGGTGCAGGTTGCGATTTCGAGACGTGTGGTGTTGCGTCTTATGAACGCTGGCAACTGTTATAATGTAGAATTATGTCTAGAACCATCGTTTTTAAATGTTATTTGTTTAATTGAAAACTCGGCTGACCGTTCGATACGGCACACGGTGTGCGAACTAGCGAAAAAGCGGCTGAGAATAATCTGATATTTTATTTTAAGCAATCGCCAAAAGAACTAATCGGACAACATTCCGAAAATGAAGCCAAACAACAGATTATAGGGTCGGTGCGTCCTGCTTACCGTATTCGTTAGGAGTAGTGTTGTTTTCTAACTGTTGGTATGAATATTTTTTTACTCTTGCCCTGTAAAGAACAAATATGGTTCGTTCTTTTATATACGTGTTTATTTTTATAGTTTTATGACTTCCTCGTAGAAATAACGAGGCAGGGTTCAAGCCAAAAGACAAATCAAGAATGTTCTTTTTCTTTCACTAATGCAGTAAGATATCTTTATGTAGGGATCATTTGAAGCTGTTGCTATATTCATATTATATATTGTACTTCTTTCTTGTGAGTAACGAACTAGGACCTCACGTCTGCCTCCCGCAGTCGCCTTGTTCTTCTTATGCGGGCACGAATAGCGTAATATCTTGAGGTGCTGAAATATGTATGTATGTGTATGTATGTATGTATGTATGTATGTATGTATGTATGTATGTATGTATGTATGTATGTATGTATGTGTGTATGTATGTATGTATGTATGTATGTATGTATGTATGTATGTATGTATGTATGTATGTATGTATGTATGTATGTAATGAGATGCACGGTGGAGATAGAAGAGGAGTGTGGAGGCGGGTGTCCATGGCTGCGCGTTGTTCTTTGCGTACTTGAGTGCATACGCTGGCCGGGCCACGTAACTTGGATGTGTACTTCGGCGGGCGCATCGCTTGGCGAGCCGCGATGGCTTGCGGCTTCACGCGCACTGTTTACCCGCGCCCCTAATGTTCAGTATCGCGTAATGTCACGTGTACGACAGGCGTTGAAGGGAGGGGCAACCCCAAAGGGGTTTCATTCCTAATGCTAACGTTCTTCATCACGGCAGCGTTGTTCATGTTCACATTCGCGCGCGTGACATCGTGCTTGATAGTTTTAGTAAAAAGGGGGTGTTTACTTCGACTTATGCTGTCAATAGAACTACGAACGTTAGTATGTGTAGCTGTGTAATACCTTGATATCACAATGAATTTGTATGCCTTTTCGGTGAAAACGCGACCTTTTTTTTTAGAAGAAACTGCCATTTAAGAAGCTTACTTAAGTTGGCCTGTACAAGGGCTACGCTATCCCCTATTCTTAAGGAAAATTTCTGTCGGCGGCAGCAATAGTTCTCCCAGGAAAACGTACTAAAATTTGCAGGTCCCCGTTCGTGGAGCACACCTAAAATGCTCCCGCGCAGCTCGAATACATAATTTACTACAAATGCTGCGTTTTTCTCAGACGCTTTTTAGTTCGTCTACGCATTACCCACAACATTGCCCTTAGTTTCACGCAATGTAATCAAAGTGCCTTGTTTACTTCAGCAATTAATTGTTATGGGCGATGCTGCAAACGGTGCATCATAAAAATAAGGGGAATGCGTCGGCCCAGTATTATTTCTTAATATAATCACAGATACACGGGTTATAATTTTCGCGATGCATAAAAATTATTCTGAGCCCCATTTTGCTTACACGCAAACTCGTAGTGACCTAGCAATTTCCTTGGACACAAGGAAATTGCGTTAAAACTAGCAGCAGTATTAAAACGTCTGTTCGCTCATATAAGTTGCCCGTCTCACCCTGGATGACGGAGCAGATTCTAGCAGTATTGCAGCAGAAGGACTTTTGGTATCATAAATGGAAACAGCATAAGGACAGCAGCTATTACTTGAGTCAGTATAAAAAAGTACGCAATAAATCTGTGGCAGTTATGCGTACACGAAAAAAAGAATACTATACAGGTTTATTCGAACAGAGCTCCGGTAACTCTAAAAAACTGTGGGAAATCATGAATAGCGTTATAGGCAAGCCACACGAACAAACGTTTCCGGACGTGGTTGATCAGAATGTTGTAAACAGCTTTAATTCATATTTCACTACTGCTGGAATCTGTTCAGGTACCAATGTAAATAATACAGATATAAACGCTTTATTACCAAGCCCACTCCCAAACTTCTTTCGCATGGATGACATTGAACTTAACGAGATACACTCAACATTTGCAACCATGGATAGTAATAAGGCTGCAGGTATACATAAAATTTCACTACGTATGTTAAAAGAAGATATTGATATTCTGGGTCCCATATTATGCCACGTCTTCAAACACTCACTTGAAACCGCCACGTACCCAACGTCATTAAAAACCGCCCGAGTTGTCCCAATACACAAGGACGACGATCGCTCAAGCCCTCCTAGTTACCGACCAATATCCGTGCTCAGTGCCATTAATGAACTTTTCGAAAAAATCCTTGCGAATCGAATCAATAGCTTCATACACAAATACAACATAATTTGCCCACAGCAACATGCTTTTCGGCCAAACCGTTCAACCTCTTCAGCGGTGCAGTCTTTAACCCACATTATAAACAGTGTTTTAAATGACAACAAACTTGTAGCTGTCGTCTTTCTAGATTTAAAGAAGGCTTTCGATACGCTCAACCATTCCATCCTTTTGTACAAGCTAAAGCATTACGGTTTTCGGGAACGGATTTTCGATATGTTTTCTAGTTACTTCAATGAACGTCATCAGATAGTTGTCATAAATAATGTCTCATCGTCACCACGACGCATTCATGCAGGCGTGCCCCAAGGGTCTGTTTTGGGACCCATGCTTTTTTCTATATATGTTTCCGACCTTCCACGTGTCTTAAAATTCGGAGAAATGCTGATGTATGCAGATGACACTGCTATAATAATTACAGGCAATAGCATCGCGGAAATACAGTCCAAAGCAAACGTAGATTTGGCAAACGTCTCTAAATGGTTTACAGCCAACAAGCTTACTGTTATACTTAAACAAATTATACTATATTTCACTCCCGCAGAAAACAAGTAGATGCCAACTCTGTAAAAATTAGTATTGACAACTCTCTACTAGAAAATACCCCGTGTTTTAAATATCTTGGTGTAATCTTTCATAGAAACCTGCACTGGCAAGACCGTTTATTAGCAGTTGGGGCGAAGGTGGCATCGGGACGCTATAAACTGCTTCAAGCACGTGACTTTTTTGACACAAGCACATTACGTATTTTATATTTCTCCTTTAGCCACAGTCATCTATCATACTGCCTGGAATCATGGGGATGGACCTACAATAGTTATCTCCAGCCAATCAGAAAATTGCAGAAACGATCATTACGAATCGCAATGCAATCTAAGCAGGATCACCACAGCAACCCATTATTCCACGATCTACGGATATTACCCTTCGATTCACTACGCCTCCTAAAAACAGCAACTGTCGTAAACAGTATCGTCAGAAACGACCACCCCTTCCATATGTCCCTCTTCCATACATCATCGCGTACTACCAGAAATGTATTATTAGGCAACTTTAATCTACCTCCCACGCGCAACGTTTATGGAGAACGACGGATCTCTTTCATTGGTGTTCAGATATGGAACACTGCTCCGCAAGAAAATAAAATACGCTCAAAATTTTGCACTTACAGCTAAAAAATTATTTTAGCGCATGCATTAAACATGTTAAAACACATCTATCTGCTGTTTACATCTCATTTATTATAATAATATAACATGCACGATGTTTTTGAATTGAATCAACTGTTTCTTGTTATGCTTTCTTTTTGTCGTATGTATTATGTATATAATCCCCTCTCTCCTTTTCCAAGTTTTTAGTTTGTGACGAAGTGTCTGCATTATGTAATTTCATTTCTTGGACCCATAACTAACCTACGGCTACGGGTGCAAACAGTGCTGCACACACTTTTATTGTATTTTCATGGAAAAAATAAAGAATTTGAATTTGAAACGTGGTTGAGAAATGCCGTGCAATTATTTCGAGAACTTGCTCAAGCAATTTTTTTAGTGATTGAAACTGATGGTGGTAGTAACAACTTTATTGAGACTCTGCTCAGTTATGATCGGGCAGGCCCGAGTCCTAGGATGGCCCCAACTGATGCTTCTGATAATTCACTCGCCCACCACGCTACAAATTTAATGATGGGGATTTACCGGCCGAAAGACCACTTTGATAATTAGGTACGATACAATGGGGGATTCTGGAGTAACATTATCAATTGAGGGTATTTTAATTGGTCCATAAATCCTATAAAACGACAGATCTTTTTTTTTGTCATTTCGCTTACACCGAAATTCGGCCGACATGTTAGCGATTGAATGGACGACCTTGAGCTCAGCCTTAGGCACTAAGCTACCTCGGCAGGTATCGGACTAGAAAGTCTCCGAGGTTTAGCCATTAAGGGAATGTAGCCAATACCATTAGAAAAAAACTCCCCACCGTGCCCGTGTAGTGAAATCGGCAACTGCTAGGACGCCGCCATGTTCCTTCTTTGCGCCAGTGACCAGGCGCGAACGAGCAGATGCAATTCAGACGAGACGCGCAATCAACGCTACAAGGAGTCTTCTCCAGTTGGTGGTGCGATTTAGCTGAGGTGCCTCCAAACGCATCCTTTAAGGATGCGCTTAAAGATTAGCTAAAAATTAGCTAAAGCTTTTAAATATGGCCATCCGATCACTCTTAAAAAGGTACGGAACGACCACTACACATTTTGATACGTACCTGCTACTTGTACATGCTAGTTGTCGCATCGTTTTTGGAATATTTTTAGCCTGACAGAACCTAAAAGTTGCAACTTGGTGGCGGCTTAGCAGTTGCCGCTTTTTTTCGCCCATATTTATTGTGATTTGCTTAGCGCTAAAATCATTACGGTGTTGTACCTTGTTCTGTCAAGCTAGTTATTGGATAGGGGAGTATACTTCGCAAAAAAAAGTGAGGACTATCATATTTTTATAGGAGAAAACAAAATCTCTGTATAAAGACATACGTTCTGGATATTTCACCTAAATAATATTTCATCAACGTTACTATATGCTCAGCAACCTTTGGGAACTATAGTGAAACTGATGTAAATATCTCAGGGCAGCGATGGAGGTTCTCTAATATAGCAAGAGTGCGCTTTCCCTTTTGCTTTTGGCTCCATTGACAGGCAGCAGTTGCTCCGTAGGGGAAACGCCACATTTATCTGACGTGAAAACTTTTACGAAAATTTGGCTAAACAAGGTCGTAATTTCTGTAGTGCGCGCTTATAGACTGAGCAAAATCGAATGAACTGTCTGGCTGGGTTATCACTGCTAGACGGACACGTGATAGTATCGTGTAGAGTGAGTGTCTGTGAATGCATGCTCGGGACGGGAAACAACCAGATTAACTGATTGGCTGGTTTAGCGCTGCTGCACGCAAACGTGATAGTTGCAACGTGAGGGATCGTGCCAGAATACGTCCCCAGTAGGGGGAATCCGGATGCTTATGCTTAAACTATTCGATTTGCACTACTTACAGAAGCACATCAATAAATTACACAGTGGGTGGCCGTACAGCTCTTGCTTCCTGAACGGAACGTGAACTACCTATGCTACGGTTGTCTCCTAGCAATGAAGCGAGCCTGATTTCTATTTTGTTTAAGACGGGAAATGCGGTTGGGCGCACAAAGCATTGTGACGAAACGAGGAGCCAAGTTGCCATGATATAAATTGATCTTGAAAAAGGTTTTGATAGAGTTGTCGATGATGTCATATTGTTGCTACTAGAACATGTTGACGCCAAGCAATGAAAAGTGAACCATTTCGTGGATTTATCTATTTAGGAATCGAAACTACTGTCCTGGCTTATGCGCATCACGTGGTACTTTTTTTTTTCAGAGATGCAGATACTGCGCACAAAACTATGAAAGGGTTGTTTCTTTTTTGCCGCAACTTGAAGTGCTGCCAGCATTAGTAACTGCCTTGGATTTTGGCAAGAAAGTTGACGACGGAAACCCGAGTATTTCTGTAGCTTGAGCTGGCGAGCAATCCCTAGAAGATATCTTGTGGTGCCAGTACAAGATTGAAGTGATAGTGCAGAGTATTGAATCAAAGAAACGAACAGAGTTAGAGATCAGACAGAAAAGTGGGGCGAAAATAATTTTTCGACATATTTAGAAGTGTGTGTTGACTAGTTGCTTTTAGTTACTAAAGTGTATCATACACTACAAGTGGTATACTCGTGACGAGAATAAAGGGGCCTAACCGAGGGGCCCGATTTTTATTAATTATATCATAAGAAGTCAACAAAAAAGACACCAAGGACAACACAGGGGAACGTACGAGTAATTTTCCCTGTGATGTCCTCGGTATCGTTGTTTGTTGGCTTCTTATGAAGTGGTAAGCTAGAAGTGTTGTGCATGGCATACATTTCGGTGCGCAGATTTCATACATTGTTTGTGGTACATATGCGGGTATCTACTTGGGAAAGACGGAACTTTATTATTGCAGAAACCGTTTCGCGGTTTATTCCTGGGTGTTTCCCTCTGACAGGGCTCCACTGGCGATCGCCGCTCGCCAGGCCTGGTCGAGGGTCGCCAGGTGGCTTCCCAGATGAAGTTCGGAGAGTCTCGCCTCCCGAGACCATGTAGTCAGTGTGTGTGTTGTGCCTCGTGGGGAAATTGAGTCGCCCGGATGGTCGGTACATTCGTGTGTTATGTGCGCGAGTGTCGCTGTGTGGTTGCTGCACCATGGACATGTCCGGGACGTATATCTGTCTGGGGAGATTGCGTGTAGACGAGACAAGTGTGGGTATGTGTTCGTTTACAGGCGGCGCCAGTCCCTTGCCTGGAGTTTATTGAGAGATTTGTGTGTTCTTTCGAGGTGTTGGTCCTGTAGTATTTGTTGACTTGTGGTTAACTCGTGGGTCGCTCGTCGGTCTGTCGGGGGCTGAAGAACGGTGTGGTCTGCCGCTCGGCTACTGAGACCTCGAACTGCGCAGTCCGCCTCTTCGTGGCCCGCAGGCCTTCGTACCCGGGGCACCAGTCGATACCGTGGGTCCATTCAAGTGTGCAGCCCAAGATTGGAATGGCTTGTATAGGGAGTGTTCCATTCATGTATAAACGACAAGCCGCTTGTGAGTCCGTAAGGACGCGGGTTGACCTTCCCTTGCTATCGGCGTCGCGAAGCGCGAGAGCGATTGCTGCTGCTTCTGCTGCTGCGCTGCATGTGGCGCGGATGGAGGCAGAGGCTACCAGGTTCCCCTGATTGACGATGGCGAGCGTGTATTTGGGCCCACGACGTGGTAACGAAGGATCTGGACAAGCGTCCGTGTAGTATGTATCTGGGTCTCTGAAACAGCGTTTCTGCAACATGCGGGCACGCGCTCCTCTTCTCTCTTGATTGTGGGTGGGGTGCATGTTCTTGGGGATAAGGTGTAGTACAATGTTCTCTCTAATGTGGTTAGGCAGGAGTTTGCAGTACTGGGGTGTCAGTGGGTACCCCAGCCGTTGAAGAAGGCGTCTTCCCTGTTGTGTCTTGTTGAGTCACTCCCTCTGCGCTGTGAGCGTGGCACTTGCTAGCTCCTCAAAGGTGTTGTATACCCCTAGCGCTAGTAATTTCTTTCTGCTTGTGATTTACGGTAGCTGTAAAACCGTTTTGTGTGCTGTTCTTATGAAATTGTCCATGCGCTCTGTCTCGCTTTTGCGCTTGACTTGTACAAGAGTGCGTACGTGACACGGCTGATGACGAGGGCTTGTACCAGTCTTAAGGTTTCGTCCTCTGTGAAACCATCTTTGCTGCGCGCTACTCTGGCGATGAGTGTTACGATGCTTCTTATAATGTGATTTAATTTCTTTACGCCGTTGCCCTCCTGGACGTGCATACCTAGTAAGCGTGCTGTCGGGACTTGCTTTATAGGTTGCCTGGCAGTCTCGAGATGCATTGGCAGGGCTCGATGTTTCCTTGTTTGCTTGGGCCGGACTTGAAGCTACGGCGACTTGTGTAGGGCACACCTCGTTCCTACTATGGTTAGGTATGACTCGATGTGTCCGATAGCTGTGAGTAATGTGTTTTCTCTGTCGCCGTATGAACGCTTGGTTGCCCATAGGATGACATCGTCGGCATAGAAGGTACATCCGAGTTTTGGGATGCTTTCTAGTTGTAAAGCAAGTTTTCTAAGTCCAATGTTAAAGGGGAAAGGAGATATTATTGATCCTTGCGGAGTACCCTTCTGCGGTAGATCATATATGTCTGATTGTATGCCTGCTATGCCGATGCGGGCTTTGCATTTAGTGAGAAAAGGCAAGGTATACTGATATACTCGCTCTCCGCATCCTATGGCGGCGAGACCATCTAGGATGATTTGGTGTTTTATATTATCAAAGGCTATTTCCACGTCGAGCGCTAGGAGTATGTTGTTGTTGCTGCCCGGTTGTGGGCTGAGGACTTCTTCCTTCAGAAGGAGCAATACATCCAGTGCTGACATGCCTTTCCGGAATCCGTACGTGCAATTGGGCTGTAGTCCACGTTCTTCGAGGTGTTGTTCTACTCGAGTGAGTACAATTCGTTCCAAAAGTTTGCCTAGGCGAGACGTCAGCGAGATCGGTCGGGATTGATCAAGCCTGCGCGGCTTTCCCGGTTTGGGGATGAGGGCTATGTTAGCGGTCGTCCATTCCTCGGGTAATGTTCAGCTCGGTGTCCATATTTCTTCGTTCAGCTGCTGTGTAAAGGCTCGGAGGGTTTGTTCGCTCAGGTTTCTCAAGATGGCGTTGGTGATGCCGTCGGGGCCCGGTGCCGTTTTTCTTGAAACTCTGTGCTGCCACGTATACTTCCGCATAGGTGACGGGTGCATGAAGTCTCTCGTTTGGAGGTCCCGTATATTGAGGGTATGGTTTCGGATGCCCGGTCGGGATTGCCGTGTATGTTTGCTGGAGTTCCTGCATGAGTTCATCCTGGGTTCCCGGATATTCTGCAACAAGTTTTTGTAGGGTTCTGTTTGTTTCTGTTTTGGTACTTGAAGGATTGATGATGCTGCGGAGTATGTTCCACGTCTTTTTGGTGCTTAGCGTGCCTTTAAGCGAATCACAGAACGTGCGCCTATTGTCCCTGTGAACATTGAGGGCAGAATTGCTGGACTGTTTAATGATGTTTAAAATGCTAAGTTTAGGTTTGCGATTGAGCTTCTGTTCGCGCCCTCTTTTTGTGAGGCCTCTGCATGCTTCCCATAGGTGTATTAGATGATTGTCGGTTGCCGGCGTGTCGGTGTCGGTTTGATACATTTTAGTGTTGGCGTCATATAGTTCATGATGCGTTGGGCCCATTCCTTGATCCTGGTTAAGCGGCCTTGATGTTCCGGGAAGGGCGGACTTGTATCTAAGCATGAATGTTGCCTCTCCCTAAACTTAGGCCAATTTGTAATTTTGGCCTTCCCTAGGGGTGAGCCTAGTTTGTCCGAGGCACTGATGATTTCGAGCGAGTCTACTAGGACCCTCCAGCTTGTCGTTGGTGATAGTGAGATCAGGGGTCGTGTCCCTGCTGGCGCTGTTTCCTATTTGAGTAGGTGTACCTGGTACAGTAATTAGTGTGTATTGGTGGAGTTTTTTGGTTTCTAGGAGCTTGGAGCCCTTCGTGTCGGCTTTCGAGTAACCCCACGCGCTGTCCTTTGCATTGAAGTGCCTGGTTATAATTAGGCGATCGCGGCGTTTCAGCATTCCTTGTAGGTGCCGGAACAATGAAGTCAGTCTTTCTTTATGCAAAAATAACCGGTGAGGCATGCAGACAGGATACAAGAGTAGAGAAGTGGACAACACGAACGCCGACTATCAACTGAAGGGAGCACCAAGGCGAAAAAAGAAGGAAGTCCCAAAACACATCTCCCCAAGCTCAGGAATGGTATCACCACGTGTCCGTCGGGTACATGGGCCAGTCTACGGGAGAGCTAACTGTTAAGGCACTTAGTCTCTTCCTTATGTAAAGCAATCGAACGCTGACTCATGCACGCACTTCCACCATTATAGATATGCCAATTTGTCTTCGTTGTCCTTTTCCGGTGATCAGGCGAGACTTGGTTGCATTACCCCTTGCACGATTCTTGTAAATTTGCATGTTGTAAAAACTCATATGTACCCATTTCCAAACCGATGCATATATATATATATATATATATATATATATATATATATATATATATATATATATATATATATATATATATATATATATATATGTGTGTGTGTGTGTGTGTGTGTGTTACTTTATTTATTTATTTATTTATTAGTTCACGTGTTCCCTTACTTATTCAATTATTTGTTGTGGGTACGTTTCCGAAAGTATTAACCAACATTACCCGGAGGAGCGGTCAATTCTGATACAACTCGTGACGAGACACCGCCACGTGCTAGAAAACAAGCCTGCTGATGCAGTGTCTCTAAGGGAGAAGAAAAAATGAAGATAAGCTGACCGAAGGACAGTTCAAATGTAAAAACGGAGTCCGCCCGAGCGCCAAGCAGCAGCTATGCAAGATTTGGGACAACTTGAAAAGAGAAATGGCGCAGGTGGACAGCCACCGACCCAAATGAAGTGCCCTGGACGGGTGGGTTAGATTACTTGTCGTCTGCCGCTTCCCAAAACACAAAATAAAACGAAAGAAAAAAACGTTAGAGAGTGCCGGCCCCACCGGGCGTCGTCGCTAAATTCGTTAGCGCCACGGCTTGCATTCAGCCCGAATGGCTGAATGGCCGCCGTTGTTGTGTCCCCCGTCTTAGGTTGCCGCGGCCCAGTACGACCAAGGTTGCGGAACACTCATCAGGAAGGAGAAAGAAAAGTCAGTGCGTCGCCTGCTTTTCTCAATCCCTTTATTCGGGAAGCGATATATTGTAAGGAACCACTTTTTTTTGAGCAGAGCTCGTGCTGCTACCAGGAGGGTCAAGCTGTGCAGCTGGGGATCATATATACAAAATTAAATTATGGGGTTTACTTGCCAACACCACTTTCTGATTATGAGGCACGCCGTAGTGGAGGACTCTGGAAATTTCGACCACCTGGGGTTTTTTAACGTACGCCTAAATCTAAGTGCACGGGTGCTTTGTCATTTCGCCCCCATCGAAATGCGGGCGCCGTGCCCGGGATACGATCCCTCATAATATACAGAGATGATGAAGTTGAAAGTTAGGCATCTCTTGCCGTCGCACTAATTCCCTCTCGCTGTGGAAGCGGCCGCCTAGCCGCGCGGCAATATTATGAAATGTGTCGAGTATATGGCTTTAAACGACAGACATGCGTTATCTCTGTTCCACGGCATCGCTGAACGGGCGGCGTTCTAAGGGGCGAGACGCGGTAACTCACCGGTGATGTCTACAATATGACCTCGTAAGGTCCAATAAAACGCGCAAGATATTTATCGCAGAACCCGGGAACGCTCAGAGGAGTGCGAAGAACTTCGTCGCGAGGAGAAAATGTCACAGCGCGGTGACTCGAGTCGCAACGACACTTTCGAGCGTCCTGGGCGATGCCGGTGTTAAAGTGGGCGAGGTGACGGCAGTCCGCGACACGAGACAGAAACTGTTCCGATAAAGGAGCACTTGTGACTACAGGAGTCGAAAGCAATGATGCATCAAGAACGAAACTTGGTGAGCGGCCATAGACGAGAAAAAAGGTGGAAAGCCAGTGGTGCATTGCGTAGGGGTGTTAGGCGAATGTCACGAACCGTAGGATTGCATCGCGGTTCTTGTGGTCGGGGCGGATGTACATCGCAATCATGCCGGAGAGGGTACGAAGAAAACGTTCTGCAACGCACTGTTTGCGTATTGTAACTGGAAGTCGTCTTGTGAACTGCGTTTGAGGCGCGCAGAACTTCGGTTAGGACGGAAGAGAGGAAGACTTTGCCGCGGTCGCTGAGGAGAACACGCGAAGCGCCACAGCGTAAGAAAATGTTGCGCAGAAAGAAATCGGAGACCTCAGCAGCAGTCCACGATGGTAGAAAGGCTGTCTCCTTGTGGCGTGTTAGATGGTTACAGCCGTCACAACGATTGCAATGTGAGGTCGTGGGAAGCGGTCCGTACAAGGCTCTTCCAACTACTTCTAAAAGCAAAGCGGGACAAGGCAGAGGTCGTAAAGAGCCAGAATGAGCCGTTGTCGGTAGTAGGCGGCTTTGACAATAAACGCAGGATGCAACATATTTCGCAACGGCTAAAGAGAGGCCAGGCCCGGAGCAGCGACCTCGCACACTGTCGTAAGCCTTGCCGTTGGATGATTGTGAAAGGCTTCGAGCACCTTATGTTGCAGAGAGCCTGGTATGACCGGGACCCATTTGTTTCCATCGACGTGATAAAGGTAGCGACGTAAAACTCTATTGTACAGATTGAATTGATTGGGCTGTTGACGATGTACGGCGTTCGGAGGTGACGAAGAACTTTCCACGCGTTGGAGAATAGCGCGGCAGTATGGGTCGACACGTTGGTGGGGCTGTCGGGTTTTTGCCAATCGAGGGTTGCGATGGGTAAAGCCGATGAAGAGGACATGGGGCGTTCACTAATACGCCACGGTCACGCCAGCATGTGAAATCAGGGCGCTTCCCTTGGTTCACTTCCAAGGCCTGACCACAGGGTTGATGGTGAATGCACTTCGCTTGGTAGTGTTAAGAGCCACCCACCGTAGTGGAGTAGTGGCTATGGCTTTGCGCTGGTAAAACCGAGGGCGCGGTAGCATATCCAGCCGTGGCGTCTGCATTACGATTGGGACAAATTTCAGAAACGACCATGTACAATGCATTGGGCGCAAGATAAATAATCCAAGGTAGTCACAGTTTATTCGCAGCCCTCTACTATGGTGTGCCTCATAATCATATCGTGGTTTTGGCAGACAACGCACAAGAGGCACGACATTGGCATACAACTTTGTACAATACGTGGAGTGAGAATTTGAACGCTACAGTTGCATCATCAGCCAAATCAAATGTAAAAACATGCATATACCGGAGGGCCAAGCGCGTTCGTGCGAATCTAAATGGCCCGCTGACAGTTCTCTAAGTTTTTGGAAAAACCATTACAGAGCGAGGCTCCCACATCAAAATAAAGGGGCCGAGACCGAGTATTTGGCCTTTATAAATATGACGGAATCGTCACCACCGAATTAGAATTAAACGAGCAACCACTTGTCCAAGAAATTTGTTCTTCTTTCACAAGCGTCTGGAGAAAGTAAATTTGAAGGGATAATCTGGTGGAGGTGCCTAATGTTTTGGGGTAAGAAAATCACACCACCCACGTTTCTTTCTATCCTTCTAAATTTAGCAACTTACAATCTGAAAGTAAACTCCAAATTTCAGCTTGCGTCATTCATTGACAGGTAGATATTAAAGTAAATGAAAACGCCTATACACATTACAAGTTATATACCGTTTATTCCTCACCTGCCCATACCCCAGGCAAATACAAATCGCTTCTGTAGCTAACTTGCACAATATTAGCTTATTGAATTTGCCTCGACAGTGATAATGACAACTTATTAGAAGTTCGGGGACTTTTATGTCACAGTTTAGGGAAACCTTGAATTTGAATTACCGTGACGTCAACTGACATGGCATTCTCATAAAAGAAAACCAAGTGTTAGCCATACCAAAATGATGCACTGAAACAGCACACACATCATGATTAAATAAATGCCTATTTCCAGAAAGTGTGGAGGCATATTTTACTGGAACATCTGAGAAAGAGAGAGAGAGAGAGAGAGCAAAAATTTTTCAATGCTGCCTACGTATTTTTCAGGGTATGCCTTTAGCAGTGCTGTGCTGCCGAGCAGTAAAAAATACCACAAATTTGCAAATTAGTATTATATTCCAATTCCGTATGCACTGCATCAATTTTGTCGACTTTAAGCTTATCATTTGCAATTTACGGAAATACCCTGTCGTTTTATATCGGTGTTACAGGGAAATCAATCAGGTCTGAGTTTTTTTTTTCACTTTTAGCGGTTTTCAATAATAGTTGTGAAAACACTTCACCATCTAAACAAAAGGTCGACCACTACATTAACTACATTTTAACTTTTTCTAAGGCAACAACCTTCATTCGAATAGCCGGAGTGGTTGCTCAGAAAAACGACTTTTCTATCCACAAGTATTTATCGAGTGAGAGTCCCGAGCTATTGCTTCCTCCTAATTATGCCGTTCCTGGCGTACGTCTTTCTGCATGCAACTCTCCAAACTATTCTTGCCTCGACAGTGTGCTTTTTCATGAACTGCAGATTTAATTCCGCCATACCCTGCGAACGGTGTCGTTCATAAGCATAGCCCGCATACGACATTAAAGTTCTGAACTTTGCGGAGCATAATTTTAAATATATCATTATATCGCACAATCCTTAGGATGAAAGTAAATGAATGGTTAGTACTGAGCTTAATTTCATAACATTTATTTAGGCGTGTAACCAAAACTTCTCGTTGATCCAACATGCACAGTCTACATGCAGAATTTTCATTTCGAAACACACGCGAGGCTTACCTACCATGAAACGCCTGATATAACCCCAAGAATATTTTGCGCTAATATTCAAGACGCATTTAAAACACGGTACCGTTTGAATTTTACATTTACAATCGCCCATGTTACCATAGAGAACGCACGGATGAACACGTTGTTTACGACCTAGGCAGCGCCACTGATTAGACGATTTTCGCTGTACCGCATTCGCAAATATCAGGGGTCCGGTATAACGATACTGCAAATTTAAGCGGAAAAATACATTGCTGAAATCTCAATGTCGAACTTCGCAATCTAGCATGTGAGGTCGTTTCTAGCAGAAGTTCTGCCCTCGAATTTATCAATCCCCAACCGTAGCCTTCAATGCCACTCAGCGATCCTGAAAAGCAAGCAGTCTTTATTACAGATGCCTGACCAAGTGTGGCCTAAACATTGATTCAGAATACGATTGAATATGAAAAATTGCGTTACGAAACTTTACGCTCGAAGGATGTCACAAATGCCACGTTGCCAACACTTTGGTCTGGTAGTTAGTTCGAGGTTGTCCTATGTATATATATATATACACATAGAAATAGCAAATAGGCCAGCATTACATTGGAATATGAACCTGGCAACGTTCAACGCTAGAACGGTATCTAGTGAGGCGAGTCTAGCAGTGCTATTGGAGGCATTAGAGGGCAGTAAATGGCGTATAATAGGGCTCAGTGAAGTTAGGAGGCCAAAAGAAGCATATACAGTGCTAAAAAACGGCCACGTCCTGTGCTACCGGGGCTTAGCAGAGAGACGAGAACTAGGAGTCGGATTCCTGATTAATAAGAACATAGCTGGTAACACACAGGAATTCTATACCATTAACGCGAGGGTGGCATGTCTTGTTGTGAAACTTAATAAGAGGTACAAAATGAAGGTTGTACAGGTCTACGCCCCTACATCTAGTCATGATGACCAGGAAGTCGAAAGCTTCTATGAAGACGTGGAATCGGCGATGGGTAAAGTCAAAACAAAATACAGTATACTGATGGGCGATTTCAATGCCACGGTAGGCAAGAAGCAGGCCGGAGACAAGTCAGTGGGGGAATATGGCATAGGCTCTAGGTACAGCAGAGGAGAGTTATTAGTAGAGTTTGCAGAACAGAATAATATGCGGATAATGAATACCTTTTTCCGCAAGCGGGTTAGCCGAAAGTGGACGTGGAGGAGCCCGAATGGTGAGACTAGAAATGAAATCGACTTCATACTCTGCGCGAACCCTGGCATCATACAAGATGTAGACGTGCTCGGCAAGGTGCGCTGCAGTGACCATAGGATGGTAAGAACTCGAATTTGCCTTGACTTGAGGAGGGAACGGAAGAAACTGGTACATAAGAAGCCAATCAATGAGTTAGCGGTAAGAGGGAAACTAGAGGAATTCCGGATCAAGCTACAAAACATGTATTCGGCTTTAACCCAGGAAGAGGACCATAGTATTGAAGCAATGAACGACAATCTTATGGGCATCATTAAGGAGTGCGCAATAGAAGTCGGCGGTAACGCCTTTAAACAGGAAACCAGCAAGCTATCGCAGGAGACGAAAGATCTGATCAAGAAACGCCAATGTATGAAAGCCTCTAACCCTACAGCTAGAATAGAACTGGCAGAACTTTCTAAGTTAATCAACAAGCGTAAGGCAGTGGACATAAGGAACTATTATATGGATAGAATTGAACAGGCTCTCAGGAACGGAGGAAGCCTAAAAGCAGTGAAGAAGAAACTAGGAATAGGCAGGAATCAGATGTGTGCGTTAAGAGACAAAGCCGGCAACATCGTTACTAATATGGATGAGATAGTTCAAGTGGCTGAAGAGTTTTATAGAGAAGTACCAGTAACACCCACGACGATAAGGTGAGAGAGAATAGTCTAGAGGAACTTGAAATCCCACAAGTAACACCGGAAGAGGTATGCAAAGCAAAGGGGGAAGGCAGCTGGGGAGGATCAGGTAACAGCATATTTGTTGAAGGATGATGGGAACACTGTCCTAGAAAGATTGGCCGCCCTATATAGACAATGCCTCATGACCTCGAACGTACCGGAATCTTGGAAGAACGCTAACATAATCATAATCCATAAGAAAGGAGACGCCAAAGACTTAAAAAATTATAGACCGAACAGCTTACTCTCCGTTGCCTACAAAGTATTTACTAAGGTAATCGCAAATAGAATCAGGAATACCTTAGACTTCTGTCAACCAAAGGACCAGGCGTGGCTAAGCGTGGCTGGTGAAGGCACGTAAACTTGGTTTACTCAAAACTAAGAGCAACTAATTGTTTGCTGCTTAAACAATAACCTCTAAATTGTAAGTAAACGCGAATGCGCACAAGTCCAGATAACTATCCCTATAATAAAATGGTACATATTATTTATTTATTCCTAATAGCGTTTCTTTGACGCCGTGGTGGCGCTGTCAGCGCAAGGCGCTATCCGCAAACTGAAAGCCCTATTCTAAACCTCTTCTCTCCTCCGTGCCCCAACGCTAACACCCGCAAAGCTCTTGTGGTGCCCCAATCTATTGGGGCCCCTATTCTAAAACTCTCTAATATAACCAACTCTAAGGGAAAACTCCCTAGAGTCGGTTATATTAGAGAGTCAATATGTCAATATGTCAACAGATCCATCTTCTGGCGGCACGCATCCCGCAGCCAATACCTATCGAGTGGATCCCACGCGACCTTCTAAGCTTCCAAAGCCGTGCGGATTCTGCGACTTGTCTAGCGACCTCTCCATCGTCACTGCCTCAGCTCTTTCACCTAGGTGATGCCACCCTCCTTTTAACAAGAAAGGATACCTCCGTGTGCGGTAAACCTCCCCCGCGGTCTTGCCCCTGCAGAGGAGGTCGCGCTTCGGAGGATCCGGGTCGGGGTTGCCTTCACTCCTGCCGTGACTCAGAAGTGGCCGCACTTTCGCGCATTATATCCTCGCCCTGAGTGTCCAGTCTGCAAGTCGCGAAATGCTGAATACGACATCCACCACCTGCGCTGGGTTTCCCCTGCACTGAAACCGACGATGCTCCGGCACCTCGCAGCAGCGGGACTTTCGCCGCATAATCCGGGCGATTACACTGCTTGGATGGAGGGACAACATTAACGATCCCTTTTGGACTCCATTAGATCAGAAAATCTGTTTTAATTGATTCATTCATCCTTATTCACCCCCATCCCATATCCCTGTATGCCCTGAGACGTTTACCCTCCCATCAAAAAAAAAAAAAAGAAAGCTCTAATAGCGCCCATTAAGTGACATCAACGACTGCAAGGACGGCGCCATGTTGCTTTGCACCGGCGTGCAGGCGCAGACTACGAGATGCAATTCAGACGACACAGTATGATGGTGGGTTCTAGTTAGGCCTGCAAACGCATCCTTTAACGCAACTTAAATATAAGCTAAACCTTTAAGAAATGGTCATCCCATCTTTCATAAAAAAATATAACAAATGAGCTTCAGACATTTTTCATACGTACGCACTCGTGTAAGTGATAGCTTTTTATTTATATTTTAAAGATATTTAGCCTGACAGAAATGAGAGCTAGAAACTTGGCGGCGCCTTTGCTGTTGCCTGTTTTTTTTTCGCATAGATATACTTTGATGCCTTTAAACGTAAGATCATTACGACATAGTAACCTTAGTGCGCTATCGAGCTTTGTGTTGTTAACGAACCATACATTGCAAACATAAAAGAGGACTAACATTTTTTAATCGCAGAAAAGAAAATGCCTACATAAAGACATACGATGCGGATATTTTACGGATGTATAATTTATTCCTTGTTTCCATTTGCCGAGCACCCTTCGTGATATCAAGAGAAACATATACGGAGCTCCCAAGGCACCCATGGAGTTTCTTCAACATGTCAGGAGTGCACTTTTCGTTAGGTTCCCTGCTCCCCCGTTAGGCTCCCTGCTCCAGTCACAGGACGGCGTAACTGTGCATGAAAATTTAGCAAGCACTGGATGTAAACCCATTCCTCAATATGACTATCAGCGCGTGCTGAATGACTGTTCAAAGCCTTATGAAATAGTTGAATGGTTAGCTCTGCTTCACGTGCGATAGTATTGCGGTAAGTGATCGAACGAAAATGCGTGCCCAGTTCGAGAAGCAACCGGATGAACTGATTGGCTGCTTTAGCATCGCCTCGCACAAACGCGATACTTGTGCGGGGAGTGATCATCCCAGAATAGGTCGCCAACACGAGAGGCCGGATGCTTCTGCTTTATACACTTTCAGTTGCACTACTCACTAAAGCAAATCTTTCAACTACAGAGATTGTGCCGCAAAACAATCGATTGTTGAATCAGGCGTGAACAAAATATGCTATGGCAGGCTCCTAGAAACAAACCCAGCGTGATTTATAGTTTGTTTCTTAAGACGGGAAATGCGTTAGGACGCGCAAGGCAATGTGACAAAAAGGAGGGCTGAGTTTCATTGATTGAAATTGATCGTGAAAAATATTTTGATATATTTGACCATTATGTCGTATTCTTGCCATTAGAGCATGCTGAGGCCGGTGCAGTGATAATAGATGCATTAATAATGTTGTAGACAAATTGTACTGCATACTTTATACATACTTTTCAAATTAAGCGGCAGTATAAAAGTCGAGTCATCAGAAAAAGAAACATGCTGTTTGTCGCCTTTTTTTGTTTGCCCTGTATTTGGAGCCACTTTGCTCCAAACCAATCAAAAGCCAATGTATTCGTGGATTTAGATATTATTAAGATATCATAGAGCGATACTGAAGAGACGAGCCGCCGCCAGAAGGACTATGAAGTTGGTCGGTGCCCTTGGCGCGAGCGAGTGTCAGCCTGGCTGCCAGGCTCCAGTGTAAATAGCGTGTAAATAGCCTCTTTCGTCTGCGTCTTTCCACACGTAACATTCTGGTGGACGTCAGCCATCCCCCTCCTCACCACGGAACTCCGAAGTGGTCGGCACACTGAGCTTGTCACCATGCCTCCCGGTGACGAGCCCGCCTGTGCAACGGCTTCTGCGTGTCCGACTGCTCCAACCGTCACGAGGCCACCTGTTCGCCAGCTTTCTCCACGACGCCTCCCGAACCGCCAGCAACCACCATTGTGATGATTCAGGCCGTCTTCAGAAAGGAATTTGAAAACATGGGTTTGAACACCGTGTGTTCCACGTCTCAACCCAGCGTTCCCCAGTTCTCTAGCGGCCCTCCTCATCCCCGGCAGTCCTTTACCGCCACATCTCGCCGCAACCCGTCCGAAAGCCGTACCCCTGATGACAGGCCGGTCTGCTTCTACTGCTGTCGCATCGGCCAAGTCGCCCGTCACTGCCGCAACCGACGGCCACCACCTGCTCAGACTTACGCCGCCACTTAACCCCGCACCTTTGGACCTTCTGTTCTCTATTCCACCCGCCATTAACCCACTGCCGCTCATACCCCTGCTCCGACCCTTCGCTACAGCCGCGCGCCCTCACCTCGACGCCATCAGTCTCGTTCGCCCCAACCCCGCCGCTTCTCTTCGCCGCCTATCGCTTCCCGGACCCAGCCGGAAAACTAGGCATACACTGCAGCTTCTGGAGGTGAAGCTGCGTTGTCGATCGTGCCCTGAAATCCTCTGCACCCGTTACCTACTAACAGAAACCTTCTTGACGTTGACGTTGACGGCTATCCTGTCACGGCACTCATCGATACAGGAGCCAGGTTTGGGCACGGGCTAGTTGGTATTCCATGGTATCAATTGTCACTTACAGCGCATTGGTTGTTGCTTTGTAGGGAGCGCTTTTGTCTCGGTGTCCCAGGATATACGTGTATGTTTCTCACAATAAAAATCAGTTGGAAGTCAGCGCTTGTCTTCGTCGTCCTTTTTTGTGCCTCGTCATTGTATGCGCTGCAAGCGACGATTGATACAGGAGCACATCTTTCTATCATTAGTCCTGCCTTCCGACGTCGACTGAACAAGCTCCTCACCCCAGCGTCGGCACGCGTCGTCCGCGTTGCGGATGGCGGTACTGTGCCTATCATCGGCATGTGTACGGCACGTGTTAGCATCGCGGGCCGCGACACTCCTGTCCTCTTCGCCGTAATTGCTCATTGCCCCCCCGACCTCATTCTCGGCCTCGATTTTCTCTCAGCACATTCTGCTCTTATTGACTGCTCTTCCAGTACCCTTCGCCTTGAGTTGCCGATGCTCGCAGAACCTTCTGACGCACCCTGGTGCCGCTTACGCCCCACCAGCTTTCTTCGCCTGCCGCCAAAGTCAATAGCCTAGATTGAACTGTTGTCTTACCCACCAGTTCCTGATGGCGAGTACCTAGTCACTTCGCTGCCCGACATTCCAATATAGTATGACGTCACCCGGCCTCACAGTATACTTACTATTACTGCGAACCGCACTCGCATGCCTGTCTGTAACTTTTGATTGGCAAAGCAAATTCTACCGCAAGGTATTTGCCTTGCCACCATTGATTGTCTCGGCGACCAATACGTGGCAGCGTTATCGGCCGACGGTTAACGCAAACTTAGCGTGCCCCTCGCGCCAGCCTCGGGCGCCGATCCCAACATAGAGAAAATGGCTGCGACGGACCTGTCCTCTACGCAGGCTGAAGACCTTTGCGAAGTATTATCGTCCTGCCGCGATATTTTCGACTTCGACGATCGTCCTTTAGGCCAGACGCTTGCGGTCAAGCATCGAATTCTTACTGGCGATGCTGCGCCTATTCGCCGAAGACCGTATCGGGTTTCTGCGTCGGAACGCCGAGTTATACAAAATGAAGTGAACAAAATGCTAGATAAAAGTGATGGAATAGTTGCGCTCCGAGGGTGAAAGGAGCCTGCTGGCGCAAGCGATAACACTGTCGTTGCCACGCTGGCGTTGGGCCAGTACTGCGCCGATTCTGTGACCGCTGGCATCAGTACGGACTTCGGTAGGTGCACAAAGATCGAAATGAGCCAGAACGGGAGGCGTTGTGAGAGGGTCGATTAGATGTGAGAATGCAGAAGCCTCGTTATCGCCCCACTGGAAAGGGGCGTCTTTTTTCAAAAGCTTGGTTGGTGGTCGTGCTATGGCGGCGAAATTTTTCCCGAAATGGCGGAAGTACGAACAAAGACCGCTAAAGCTGCGCACATCCTTGACACACTTCGTAACAGGGAAGTGCGTAACAGCATGGATCTTGCCTGGGTCCGAGTGCACTCCGTTCGCGTTCCGTTCAAAAGTGCCAGGAGTGTTACATAGACCAAACAGCATCACTTTCAACTGATAAAGACCGTCTGGTGTTACAAACGCAGTCTTCTCGCGGTCGAGATCGTCCACGGCAACCTGCCAGTAGCCGGAGCAAAGGTCAATAGAGGAGAAGTAGCGAGCACCGTGGAGGCAGTCAAGGGCGTCATCAAACCGAGGTAGGGGATACACGTCCTTTTTGGTAACCCTATTGAGGTGTCGATAATCCACGCAAAAGCGCCATGAGCCGTCCTTCTTTTTACCACTACAACAGGTGACGCCCATGGATTGCATGACGGGTAAATAATGTTCTTGGCAAGCATTTTGCGAACTTCTGCGTGAGTAACTTGACGCTCAGCCAGTGACAGTCGATACAGGCGGCGATAAATAGGAGGGGCATCGCCGGTATTAATGCGATGTTTAACAGCTCTAGTTTGGGCCAAAGGAAGATCGTTAAAATAAAAAATATCGTGGTAGGAAAACAGAACGCGGTAGAGCTCACGAGCGTGCTCGGACGGCATGTCGGGCGCAATCATTTTCTGTAAGTCGGCGATGGTATAACTACGATTTAATTGAAAGGAAAGAAAATTTCTATATAAAGACAAACGTTGCGGATATTTTTTATATAAATTTCTTGAGTATCGTTTCCATTTGCTCAGCGTGCTTCGCGAACTGGAGAGATATATTGCGAAGAAACGCCGGAGATTTATGGAGATTCTGTAACATAGCATACGTGCGCTTTCCATTGGCTTTCTGGCTCCATTGGCAGTTTGTATTGCTGATGTCATGACAACATTGATCATATCCGAAAGCTTTTACGGAAAAATTTAGCAAACAGGGGCGTCATCGCTTTACGCACGAACACTTTTAGTGCGCGCTTTTTGACTGAGCAAAGACGAACTGATTGGCAGTTCGTTGTCGTGACCAACCTCAAATACCACATGGCAAAGAAGCCAGCAGGCAAAGGCGGCAGTATCATAATCTGGCCTATAGAAGAGTACAAGAATGAGACCTCCAAACAAGTGAGCAACCACACGCAGACAAGAAAACTTGAATCTGACCCAACTTCGGACTACAGTAATCTTCTGCAAAGTAGGATAGCGGAGCTCGTATTCAGGGACCTAATCACGCAGTCTAAATATCGCTCCATGAGGCCCAAGAACAAAGAAGCAGGCCGCCTTTAGCTCCTTCCTAAAATACTTTTTTACCGTAGCAGAAATACCAGGTCAGCCTCTCGTGTTTCAAAACAACACACCTACCTATTGAGTATCTAAGTTCTCTAGTCACCACCTGTGAAAAATCCCCACCACACTTCTATCTTTTGTTCAAGACGCGCCCCACTTCCTTGATATTATTGAAGACATTAACGCCAGCCAAATCCTTTGTGACCGCGCTATTCTAGTCACTCTAGATGTTCCTGCCCTTCACAGTCAAATAACCATGAATGTAGGAATTGAAATCGAATCGAAATCCCTCACAGTCCCCAAACGCATGCTCGTGAAGTTTACCTGTCACGCCTTAGGTTACTTCTCTCGCTAAATTATTTCGATTTTGATTCCATTCCCTAGCTGTAAACTTTGGACACGAGCATGGGAACACCATTCGCTCCCACATGTGCCAACATTTTCATGGGACAGCTTTAATCAAATCTTACAAAATCGTAGCCTATAATATTTCAAACCTATCTACGTTACATTGACAACGTATCTATAATTTGAGAACACGGTACAAGCATATTAACAAACCTAATTAGCCATTTCAGCCGCTTTCATGTGAGTAATAAATTCACTTCTCACCAGTGTCACATTGAAATCAAAGTCATGGGAACAGCGGTCAACATATGAAATGGAAAACTGAGAAGACACTTTTCGGGAAGCGTAGAGACAGCCAGCAACATTTAGGCTACAACAGTCATCACCCGCGACACTGCAAGCAAGGAATTTTTCTCGGACGAGTGAAAGGAATAAGGAAAATCAGTAACGAAGAGAAACATCATATCCACCACCTAAATGACCATGAAGCAACGCAAGCAGAAAGAAACTATCGAAAACTTGTCTCGACAGAATTTATGACGACGCCACAAGATTGGAGAGGCAGTCGGAATCAGTTAAAAAACAGCCTACGCTCTAATTTACGAGACCCCCAGCCTTTAGAACAAAATATTGTGATGCCCAATGAACCATGAACATCCCGCAAAAAAATTACACAATATTATAAAAGAACGAGCGTCTCAGAAAATCGTTCTCGCTAGTATCAAGGGTTATCTATCGGCACAACAGAAATTTTAAAGGCATGTTAATGCACACAAAAGTCAGCCAATATCATCACCCCGGAATAGAAGCGTGTTGTCGCCCGAGGTGTAACACCTGCAGGCACCTTCAAAGCGACATTAAAAGTAAAAGCACCGCAGCTGGTTACACACACGAAGTAAAAACGAGCTTTACTTCCACTAGTTCTGGTATTTCGTATGCCTCACAAGCTCAAAAGAAGCCACACGAGCATGGCGCACAGGATTCGCCTTGGTGTCGCATTTGCCAACCGTTATAGAAATATGATAGGTGCTAGTGATACTAGCCCAAACTGTGAATGCTGTGAGGTGCCAAAACACTTGAACATATATTTTGTGTGTGTCCCGCCTACGCGCAAGAACGACAGCAACTTGTCTCTTCCATTGCAAAGATCCATGAGAGACCGCTATCGGAGGAGTTTCTTTCAGGTCCTTGGCGTAATGCAAACAGCGCGGCCCTGGTAACAAGAGCCGCTATAGCTTTTCTCCAAGCCACTGGGCTGGACGCACGGCTTTAGAGAGGCCACAACTCTGTGAATTTGTATTTACGCATCTCTTCATTAAACCATCATCATTCATCAGCCCTTTCCCTCCCCGTCCCTCTTCCCCAGTGTAGAGTAGCAGGCCAGAGTAAGTTATAGCTCAGGCCAACCTCTCTGCCTTTCTGTATATAAATTTCTCTATATGTGTTTGTCTGTTCCTTTTGTAAGGAACAATATATTGGTGAAGCTGGACAATCAATGATCGTCCGGTTAAACGGACATCCCGCGGACACAGATAAAAAGGTTCCCAAAGCTGTCGCGACCATTTCTGACAATCAGGTCATAACATTGATTAACTCAAGCTCTACATCCTACAGTAAAATTTCCGTTCTGCGTGACACAGAAAATACTTAAAATCATACCTAATCCTTAAGTTCAAAATATTTATCTATTCTTATTTATTTCAATACCGTAATAAAATCATAGAGTACAACATCTATGGGCATTCGGCATATTGGCTTGGGCGAGCGCTTCGTCTTGTATTTCTGGTGTTTGTTTTAATGCTCGGATGGTCTCTTTAGTATCACGTGGCGTCTTGTGCAAAACGATTTTGCGAGACGTACTGAAATGGTTTAAGTCGGCATGGCCGGACTTTCTGCTGGCGTTGAGGCGGATGGAGGACGCAGCGCTATGTAGGCGCGTGTGTTTGAGCCTAGAGTCAGCCTCGGAGATCAATGGTGCATTTCTGAAAATTTCATTCAATAATGTAACCTTAGAGCGGCATTCTTCTTTAGTTCTGTGATGCCGTTTAGGAGATACGAAACATATACTATGATCGTAACAGCGTGGGTACCGTGCTGCTAGGGTAGAAGTGGTTAGCTGTATAATGCATTGCGTGACTACTTGGTCCCCATTCATGAATAAAATAGTTTTGGTTAGTAATAACAGCATACCTTACAGTGTGGATTAAACTTGTCCATCAAAGCGACAATTTACGAACTGCGCTAGCGTCCGGAGCAGTGGTTGGTGGATTATAGATAAATATGCTCTATATAATGCATGGTCCAAGCATACGACATCAACATTTATAGATCTGTAAACGCTGTGCGGTGTGGCCATGCGAGGTCTTATTGCGGTGTTAGTCCATTTTCTCTCTCGCTCTCTCTTTTGGGAAAGAGGTTGATAACCCAATTTTCGTTTCTGTTTTGTTTGTCCAATTCGTTACAACGCACTCACACGGATTACGGGACTGCTGTCGTCACAAACAATGTCGCATTATTTTTATGCGATCCCTGTAGGATATTACAGCTTTACAGGGAAAAGAGGCAATGCCGAAGCACTAAGCTTAAATAATTGTATCATGCTGGTTCAC
Source organism: Dermacentor andersoni (assembly GCF_023375885.2). NCBI lineage: Eukaryota > Metazoa > Arthropoda > Arachnida > Ixodida > Ixodidae > Dermacentor > Dermacentor andersoni. The sequence continues at coordinate 48,657,461 of NC_092824.1, forward strand.
CAACCGCCGGGATTGCTGTGCTGAGCAGCGCCATTGGCCTCATACGGGAGGCTAGCGTAAACATATCATAGTGATTTCAAGTCTATTAGACTTGAAATGCGCGAGAATGATGCCGCTGTATCACAAATATTTGACAGCGTGCACACGAGCATGCGTTTGTTTACCATTGGTAACCCTCATTCTAATTCAGTTATTTTTTTAGTCATCCAATAAACCTACCTTGTTAAATTAACTGACAAACTAGCTTGACAGACCAGGCAGCCGTGAGCAGTTGCATTATGCGGGAACTAAAGCGTATAAAGGGATAAACACACGTGCATATTTTACCCTATTCTCTGAGTAAGCATCCTGCAGCTTTCCTATCGTTTTATTTTATCTCTTTCTCCCTTCAGGTACTCCTCGATCACCGGATCCTGGAAGGGTTGCGGATTTGCTTACCTCTCTTGTAAGTCCTACCTCAGCCTTTCTCATACAATAAATTTCACATTCTTTCTCCTGGACGCGCTTTCAAGCGGCCTTCATTTATGCTAAAAGCTGCTACTCAGCCGCTCTATTAGGGCAGTCTATGACGACTCTGACATAGAAAGATAGAGAGACATGCATTTTTTATATCTTTCTATATATACGGGTAACATAAACGCCTATTATGGCGATTGTGACATACAAACAGTATTTAGGGCTTAATATGATGCAGTTTTATAATGAATTACATTGCGGGTTTGCCCGCTTTTTCACGTAACGCGAATGTCTCGTGGCGTCGGTTACAACTAGTCGTTTAAGTTTAAATGGTTAAACAGGTAAGGGGAACAGGTACGACGGGCATCAGATGTACCCCGATAAATTAAAACTTCGCTTCTACATAGCGATGACCACCTCTGACGCTTATGCCAGGGAGTCACGCACGGGTAAATTTTCAGTTTCCCTCTGGCCGAATCGGGTCCGCCTTGCCTTATCACCACTAACATTGGAATAATTCGTTTTGCAGAACACCCATATCTGCCCATGACAGGATTAAGTAAGCCCAATCTTGTAAGCAAGGTGCTCGTGTTTTAAAACACAGCCCTTCGCCCCAGCGCGCACATTGAGTGAGTTTTAAGTGTCGCTGCAGATGCCTTCACGAAAAAGACGAGGCAAGGTTCTCGTAGAAAGTTTCACAGAAATTTTAAGATAAAGGTAAACAACGTGTCGGGCGTGCTGATTCTACGTAGTGAATTTGTGCAATGATGGATGAGAAATGAGGTTATGAACTAACGTTAAATTATTTTTTTATTTTAAGGCAGTTGCTTAATTATTTTCGTGGGGCAGCGATGGAGCGTTTGGTATTTGTAATCAAAGGGATTTTTTTCAAAGGAAGTCGCACTGATCTGTCGCATTATTTTTTGATGTAGAACTCCGGAGACCGGACACCTTCAAAAACAGGGAGCAGGAGGCCGTACGAACTGCAGAATATTTTTACTTTTTCGTGCAATTTCAATGCGCATAGCTCACTCGTTTCACAGAAGGTTTTTATTAGGTTAGGACTTTGGGAAAATTATCTCTCATTTACGGAAGGCATAAGATGCCTGCAGGATGTTACTCAACCTAGGTGTTTTACAGACATCGCCGACGTGCACGTGAAGAAGAACATCTGCAATGTAATGATGTCGAACTCGAAAAATTGTCGTAGTTGAAATTTAGAATTATATGGTTAAGTCGAGACGAATCAGAGAAATTCAATACGGAGCCGTCGTGGCATACATAATATTTAATGGTGCCATGCACAATCTTTAACAAAGCGGCGGAAGTAAGAGCAAAGTGCCACGAAACTTCTGACATCTTTTGCGGCCCGTGGATCAGGGAACTCTTTCACGGCACGAATTTTCTCTGGGTCCAGTCGGATGCCAGTCGCGTTGACGAATCCTCCAAAAACAGTAATCTCACGATGGCTGAAGTTACATTTCTCGGAGTGGAGCTGTAGACCACCGTTGCGAAAAAAGGCAAGTATATCTGAAAGGCTTTCAATCTGTGTGCTGAATGAGGGCGAGAACACATCTTCTAGATAGCAGAGACAAGTCGACCACTTGAATCCTTGGAGTAATGAGTCTACCATACGTTCAAAGGTAGCCGGAGTGTTGCATAGCCCAAAAGGCATAACTTTGAAGTGGTAAAGACCATGAGGCGTTATAAACGCGGTCTTTTCACGATCTAGGTCATCGACAGCGGTTTGCCAATGTCAAAACCATAGGTCGATGGACGAAAAATACTGTGTCCCGTAGGAAATCAAAGGCGTCATGGATATGAGGTAGTGGGTAGACGTCCTTCTTCGCTATGCGGTTGAGGTGGCGGTAATCGACGCATAATCCCCATGAGCCGTCCTTCTTTTTGACCAGCATGACAGGTGACGCCCAGGGACTTGACGATGGCTCTATGATGTATTTCGCTAACATCTTGCCTAATTCCGTTTTGATGAGGATTTGAAGCTGAGGCTCGGCAGGGTCGGCGAAGGATGGGGTGGATTACCACCTGTATGTATACGATGCTTGACAAGTGACATCTGGCCTAAGGGTCGGTTGTTCAGGTCGAATGTATCCTTGTAGGGAAGCAATAGACTGCACAGCTGTTCAGTCTCCGCGGGAGTGAGATCGGGTCGATCATTTTCCAAATGTCGTTATCAGTGCATTTGGCAGACCAGAAAGGTTCACAGGAAGGCTCGATGGCAAAAGTCTCAAGGCAACTAACTTCTAAAGCAATGATTCTAGACCGGGTGATATCTTTAGGCAGAATTTGCTTAGCGAGCCCGAAATTCACCACAGGGATGTATGTGCGATTGTCTAAGGCCCTCAGAATTGTATGCGGGATAGTAACGTTGTGGGTGAGAACGATGGCAGTTATGGGAGCGGAGATGTAATCGCAATCGGGAACTGGCGCAGAAGGCGACATTTCGATGTATTTCAAGATCTGTGGTGGAACGTGAGCAAAATCAGTCGGTCTTAGGCGAATTTCGTGTGGTGTTTGAGGAAGTCTAGCAGAGGCAGGTCAAGACGCACAGTAGTTGAGGAGCAATCGATGACCGCTGAATGTGTGGAGAGGAAGTCTAGGCCTAGCATGAGGTCATGGGGGCATTGGTCAAGCACAGTGAAAAGGACGACAGTATGGCGGCCGTAAATGCTCACACGTGTAGTACACATTCCGACCACGGTCACCGTACTACCATCGGCGATTCGTACAAACCGAGTAACGGCAGGCGTAACAATTTTCTTTAAATGGCGGCATAGGGGGCTGGTCATAATCAATATGTGTGCTGCGGTATCTATGAGGGCTGTGACGGGTGTGCCATCAACTTTGACATCAAGAAGGTTATATCTCGTAAACAGCGTCAAAGGAGAATTTTGCGGCGAATCCGACATTGCAGCACCACTTAGAGGTGCCCCATTGCCTAGTCTTCCTGCTGGGACGGTCCGGGGTAGGTCGGCGAAGGCGAGCGGTGAAGCTGGGGCGGACGTGGCCGGTGACGTTGAGGCGAGGGCGAGCGACATAGCAGCGAGTCGACATAGTGGCGTCGGAAGCGTCGTAGAAGCGACGGGGTGAGGAACTTCCTTCGGGGCGAAATTGAATTCTGGAAGGAGTTTCGAGGAGAGGATGGCCGACGGCTCCGGCAGTGATGGGAAACATGACCGATTCAGCTGCAGCAGAAACAGATCGGCCTGTGGTCAGGTGCACGCCAGTCCGATGGATTCATGGTTGTGTAGGGATAATAGACACTGTGAGGTGGACTGCGATAGGAACGAGCCATAGGAGCAGAACAGGGATTAGGGCGACTCAGGGCGCATGCGCTGCGATGACCCATATTAGCGATTTCCTGGCGAGCCACGGACTGGATGAGCGATGTCATTTCAGCGGTGTTGTTCCATGACGTCGGTTGAGGCAAGGCAGGAAACACTGCTTCGAGTTCGCAGCGCAGAATTCGGGTCACGTATTCGTTTGGTGATAGCGAGCAAGATTCGTCGGTGGGGTCGGTACAGGAAGAGGTCGCTGCAGTATTTTGAAGCCGTGTAAACTGATTGTATTGACACGTGTACTTATATTTATCGGGCGACCACGTTTCGCCGCCTAACAAATCTTATCGCGCAGCGCGGGACGCGCCTGCATGTATCCGAAGTTTCTGGAAAGTTATCGATGCTTCTATCCGCTGTATGTTGTCGCCGAACCTTGTGTTATCTGATTTCATCGCGTGACGCGAATGGTGTAGAACTTTGTGGAAGGCACGCGGGTCCCAACGATTAGTCTGGAACATTCGATGACTGCTGTATAAAAGCTGACGCGCTGGACCCGCTGATCAGATTTTCGACGATCGCCGACTGTGTTCGCCGCTCTCGTTGTGCTTTAAGTGTAGCCTGTTTTGTGGGCACAGGTTCGCCCAATAAAAGCTAGTTTACCCTTTCACAGTATTGCTACTGTGTTCTTTGCCGTCACGACCACGTGACAGTATATACGACGACTCTTCGCCTGGTCGAAACGGCGGCATTCCTTCATGATGGCGTCGAGAGTCGACAAGTTTCTAAATACCAGAATGTTGAAGGCGTCGTCCGCAATGCCTTTGATAATGTGTCCAACAATTTCCGCCTCTGGCATGGACGTGTCGAATTTATGACCGAGAGTTAGGACATCCTGAATGTGGGAGACATACGTCTCGGTAGCAGTTTGGGCAGGCGTGGCGAGTTGTTGCTTGGCGGCTAGTTGTCGACTGGTCGGATTGCCAAAAATGTCGAACAGCTTTTCTTTGAACAAGTCTCAGCTGGTTAGCTCTTCCTGGTGTGTGTAAAAACACGTTCGCGGTGTTCCGTCGAGGTAGAACACGACACGGGCCAGCGTTATGGTCGGATCACACCTGGTCACTTTGCTGACCTGCTCATATCCATCATCAACCATTCTTCTACGTCAACACTATCCAGGCCGGTGAACATACCGCGGTCTTGTGGCTGAGGTAGAGCGACGTACTGGGTATGCGTAGTCCGCATTGAAGCTGCAGACGCGGTGCCTTCTACTGGAAGCATGGCCCCAGGCTGGGTGAGACGTCCGCTGCGGAGCTCCGGGACGAAGACGCTTACCCCGCACGTCCACCAAAATGTCACGGGTATAAAACTATTTACTAGATGTATTTACGAGGCATATATAAACAGCAGCCGAGAATCCCGGGAGGCTGTTGCCACTACGTCGTCTTCACCCTCGACGGCCTTATGCTCTTTTCCCACCGTAACAATACATAGCGAATATATCATAATGATAACTTTCTTTTCATTTTCTTCTCTAACATTTTGCATCGCCTATTCCAATATAGACTGAAAATACAGGATGCACAAAGTTCGCTGTGAGAGAAGTAAACAGCCTGAAGCATTGCATATCATTTTTTTCAATCGCATATACACGCTAAATATACTCACATTCTTAAGGGTGTCTTCTTGTCGCATGGGTGACACCCTACAGTTAGTGTCCTACGAAAACCTATAGAGGACGACAACAGATAACTAGCTAGACTTGAGATAACAAAATAAATATTTGAAAACAATGTGATCATTCTGACAGTCTTGGGACACGGAATTATCCCAGAAGAGAATTTCAAAGGGACGGATATGAAACTGTTCTTTAGAATATTTCTGTGCGCAAACGCTGGCCGAACGATTACATAGTTTTGAATTTGGCCTGTTGTCTTTGCACATTTAGTTAAAGCGCCATTGTCCTTCTATGAATTTTTAAGTCCCTAAAGTACGGGTGTTACCCGTGCGACAAGAAAACTCTTTTATGGGTGCAAAAGGTTTGACAGTGTACGTAAAGACATGCAGGTGCCTCCTATAGGAAATATGAATAAATATGTGGTAAATACTGAATACTTTGTTCGGTATGCCTGTCAAATAGCTTCCTTATCAGACAATTGGGGTGCTTGTCGCGAAAATAAAGTTGAACCAGTGAGTAGCCGCATTACGCGGTGTCCTATACCAAACTTTGCTGAGAAATAGTTGCACGTAAGAATGCTCGAAAAAGCCTGCGTCTAGCAATGCATAGCAAAGTGGAACATCTGTGTAGCTTGTGACACATTCTGAAGAAGAATACACCAGAAGTAGCGCTATTCTCACAATTCCCGCTAAGGGGACCCCCATTGGCGCTCACCGCATAAACTTTCTGCACATTTGTTATTTGTCGAGCTCATACGAAAAGACTAATAGTACACTCCTGCGGCAAAAGCTATTATTCACTTGTGGCAGAAACAGCATATTGATCACACTGGAAATTTTTTGCAACCGTGGCTAGCGCTTTCACGTAAAAAAATTGCAAAACAGAGCACGTAATCTCTTTCGCCTAATGACATTCAGTGCGCGCAAATTTGTCTGCATGAGCAAAACCGGATGAAGTGATTGGCTGGTTGAGCAGAACTCTTTCACGCAAAGGCAATGTAATCGCGGAAACAGATCGTCCTAAAGTACGTCCCAAGAACGGAAAGCCAGATGCTTCTGCTTGTACTGTTTCCCTTGCACTACTTACAAAAGCAATTCATCAAATTACAGAGTGGGTGCCGCAAAGCTATTCGTAAATTAATAATAAGTGAAATATCTGTGCTCTGGTTGTCTCCTAGCACCCAATCCGCCCTCATTTGTAGTTTATGTTATAAGGAAAAAGCGTTAGGTCGCACAGCGCGTCATTTTTTCACACACGTCGGGGACCAAAGGACAGCTTGCGCAAAGTTATTCATGTGTGTACACCCACTCAAATTGACCTACACTAACATATTCTTGGGTTTCCTAGTAACGAGATTTCGCAAAGCATATCGTAGCAACACCAATGCAGCGAGGTCTGTTCTTTCACTCTCGCAATGGATGTTCCACATCCATGGCGCTGCGAATGGAGCCGGTAGTCTAATGACAAGCGCCTTCTCGCTATTGGACATAGACTCTATGGGTGCCCTGGGAACATTACATCAGTGTTTCTTCATATCCTGAAAGGTACGAGGGAAGTGCGAAGGTGATCTAATAATACTAACTTGAAATAGGCGCTACGTATATTTTTATATTAAACATTTTCTTTTCTCTATTAAAAACAATACTGGTCGTCTCTTTTTCTTTGCAAAGCATATTTCCCTATCTACTATTTCTAGCTTTATTCCGCACTAAGCTATGAGATCTTAAATATTTGACAGGCTTAATGCATTAGAGTAAATCTGGGCTAAAAACGGCAGCTCTAAAGCCACCGCTATATTTCTGACTCAATTTTCGAACACCATATATTCCCAGGTGTCCTTAGCTGTCCTCTGAAAGAACCGAAGGCAAAAGCCTTGTAAACCCTATTCTCCTAAGCCTTAATCTACCTCTATCCTCCTTCGTCCACTTTAATCATTCTGAATCAATCTTCATTAATACACCCTAATTCACCTTAATTCATCCTAATCCACTCAAATCCACGTCAATCCTCCTTCATCCACCTTGATCCCCTTTAATACACCATAATAGACCCGAATCCGCCTTAATCTGCTTTAAACCATCGTAATCAAGCTCAATACTGTCACTAATCAATCCTTAATTAACATTGATAATCATTAATTTCTACACCGCTGGATTAATATGGATTCAGGATGATTAGGGTGGACGAAGGAGGATTGAGCGCTTCTGACCTTTCTTAAGTCAAGTGATACTTTCTGTACCTCACCACACGACATTGAAACAAGTCTAAGGATTTGTCTTTAAAAATATGATTCAAAAACAGTCATTTACCACTACCACTTACGTATGGCCAATGTGCAAAGCTCATTGCCTTATTAACGCGATATTGGTAGGGCCCCATGTCGCGGAAAATCCGACTTTACCGGCCCCCGTCCCGCGTCCACCATCGTTTCGACAAAAAGCATTCCGCACCGTGCAAGCCAAACCACGCATACCCAACTACGCAGGCCCTGCGTCTAGCACAAGGTTACTGAAATAATTGAATTTCTCAGAGTAAAATACGACAAAAAAATTGTGAAGTACGGCCTACACGCTACCTACAGACATGATGGCGTCGAATTGTGATTTGAATGTACGAGAAAACATAATTTTGCTCTGCAACCCTCTCTTCTACGATTTCTACTAATCATAATTGGGCCACGGCATCCGAAATTTCCGTGCGCCGTGGGCGCACATCTCGGAGGCGACGGAATGGCGCGCGTGCTTTTTTGCAACACCTCCAGATGGCGCTCGACTCCACTGCATCGGAAAGAAACAGTTTCTGGTAACTCAAAGGAAAACTTATTATTTTTCGAAGCGAGATCAGGATGCCTTACAACACGCACCTATAAAGTGAGATGTAAGAAGGAAGAAGAAGCATGTGCTTGCGGCGGTAAAGCTAGGGAAACAATGGAGCATGTTTTATTAGAATGTGAAGACATCTGTCCAGTGGTCGATTTAGGCACCCCTGGCCTCTCTGAAACCCTTGGGTTCAGCGAGAGCAGGAAAAAGGTAACATGTCCGCAATATTGAATTGAATTGAATTGAATATCTTTATTTCCAACGGATTGGGGGAGACAGGGAAGAAAAGGTGCATGTGCAGCATGAAAAAACACCCTGCCCCCTATGACCACAAGACATGGTCAGCGCGGAGCTGCCGCGTGTTTTTAACAATACAAAAATACACAGTTCTGCAAGAATGCATGAGAAGCGCTAAGTGAAAAGTGAGTGGTTGCGCGTAATGAAATTACAAAACGTTTCACATATTACAGACGAAAAAAAAACATATATACATATATATATATATGTAATATAAATGTGAACAAGAAGCTGTAAACTCATCTAAGCTGCACTTCTGAAATAGCTGGCCATATAAACATTAATATTAGTCACACTGAATTAGTCGAGAAAATTCTGATGGGGTAAGGGCATATATATCAATGCCAGATTTGTTGTAAGCATTTAAAAGCCTTGGTAAGTTGTTTTTTAGCATTTGTGAGCTGTAATTAGTCCTAAAATGGTGCACAATCCAGGGTTCTGTGTTTCTTGTGAAACGTGAGGGGACACGTTCTTCTAAACATGATAATTTAACAAGGGATTGGTCGTTTTTCCTGTTCATGTAATAAAACTTCTCCAAAGTCGACGCCTATAGATTTCGTGAGCCGTGATAATTTTAAACTTGTCAAATAAATGCTCGGTGTGTGAATCGTACGGAACATTTGCTAGGACGCGTACTATCCGTTTCTGTAATAAAAATTATTTGTTTAAATTCGTATCAGTTGTAGTGCCCCATACGAGGTGACAATAATTGAGATCAGAGGCGAATAAGGCGTTGTATAATAGTACTTTAACTGATGTAGGAAGAAGGTAACGGTTACGGCTTATTATACCTGTTATCTGACTCAGTATTTGCGTGACAAAGTTTACATGATCATTCCGTAGCAGCGATGAAGAAAAATACACGCCTAGAATTTTGATGCGTTCTACAAATTCAATCGGCGCCTTATTATAGGCTATGCCATGTAGTAAAGGGATTAGTAATAGAGATTAGTAAGAGGCGATTGGAAGATTGGTAAAAGAAAAGTAAGGAAACGACAAAACACGGAGACGTACAAAAGCAAAGTTTGCAATAAGGGGTCAGAAGATGTGGTTGTGGGAATTCATAGTGTTTTTTTTTTCTGCTTTTCTTTTTAACTTGGGTAGGACATTTGGCAGCATAACAGCAAGAGCTCGGTGGCGCAACCCACCGCCCGTTCCAAAGGGGACGCTCATAACGTCCATCAATCGAACCATCCATCGAACCATCCATTGCAGCCCAGGCAATAGGCCGCGTTTCTACAGAAAACTCGCCTGCATGCATAGAATGCGCCGCCAGCGTTTCCCGGTAAAGGTCATGGTTGCAAAAGCAGCAGCTGCCGGAAAGCGTGAGAAGCAGTCGAGGGTGTTTGAATGCTATCGCGCTCCACTCTTAAAGGCGAAGCTTAAGCTCTCACCAACATTTTTTGGAAGGTCGGATGGCCTTTATATAGAATTTTCAGATATCTTTTATAGTGCGTTCAAGGATGCGATTGCAGGCGCCTGGACTAGATGGCGCCATCGTACTGACGGAGACACCCTGTCACGTTGATTGCGCGCCTCGTCTGACTTGTGTCTCGTCGTCGGCGCCTGCGCGCCGGTGCAACGTGGCAATATGGCGCAGCCTTTGCAGCTGCCAGTTTCAATGCATGGGCGATATGAGAAGCTCTTTTCCTCTAGAGTTGGTCATATTAAATCTATGGCTAATTGTTGCAGCAAAGTTTGAAGCGTGATACCCTCCACGACAGCTTAGTGCCTAAGGCGTTCCTTTGCTGAGCTCAAGGTCAGCCATTAAATCGTGGCCACGGCGGGCAATTTTGGATAGAATCGAAATACAAGAAAGAAACACTCGTGTACTTCTGTTTAGGTGCGCGTTAAACAATCCGAAATTTTTATAGTTACTTCAGATTCCGCCATTGTAGCGTGCCGAGTATTCAAAGGGGGTTTTCGGCGCTTATAATACCAAATTCAATTTCTAGCCTGGTCAGCGAGCAACGTTTCAAAAGCGTCAGCCTCAATCACTATAAACGAGGCGGGAGCAAGTGCTCTAATTTCTTATGCGGCGATCATCACCCACCTTTCCCCGTATCCTGAGAAACATCTACGTCCCTCCGAGTTTACATGAGGCGAAAATGGGTCCACTGTTATTCTAATGCAATGCGAAAATTTTCCGTTTCTAGGCCTGAATACATCGGCAATAAAAAGATGTCAGCCTACATATTCTTTCTACTTTTATTTCTTACGCAATGTTTTTACCATCACCCATAATAACTGGTGAACTCAACAAGGCAATTTGATTATCTTGCTTCGAAATATGGGGTATGTTGTGCATAATGCGTAGACGAAGTCAGTGACGCCTTATTTAACCAAAGCCTTCGCAGAAAATTGCGTATTCTAGAAGCGCAAGAGCATTTTAAGTGTGCTTCACGAACATTAACACTGCTATAACAAGAACATGAACTGCTACAAGAACAGGATTCTTATAGCACTTCTTTCGCGGTTCATTCACTGTACGCGGGTTCATTGACTGTACAACGTGGGTCGTCAATAAAATCCCACTCGGTTGTAAACTTTGCTACTCGGGCAAACGGGGAGGGGCACTAATGATAGTCTGCGCGATCATGGCGCTTCACTAAACGGATACCGGTACAGACATCTAACTCTGCCCACTCTAACACGTGCTGTTGCACACCGATCTTCGAGAAGTGCGAAATGATTGGAAGCTACAGAGAACATCACGCGCACAAATACTTCGCGGCCTTTTGCATATTCACAACTGGCGGCCCATGCGTCAGTTCTTCATTCCTCACGCTGTGAACAAAAGAACCGGGTTGTCTCCGTGGCTGACGCCTATCCTTCTTTTTTCTTTTTTTTATGTCACCTTCAATGATGTTTTTATCTGCTTCTGCAAATAAAGCATTTCGTTGCTAGTCGGCGCTCTGTCATGTGCTCTTGACTCGTTCGTCCTGGGTCGCGCTGTTTCTGTTTTATTTCAATGAATAACCAACCAGCCCCTTTGAACCCACTGATAAATATTGGGGAGCACTTATATAACCAAATTGCTCGCAGAATAATATCACGCAACTGTGCAGACGTTTCTCCGGTATTCGTGTTAAACTTTCGCTATTTAAATTAGAATTTCTTCATTTTGTTCTACCTTTCTTAAAGAAAAAGTTGGCTCAATTATGGAGATGTTGAACTCTTCGGCAGTTTGGCTCTTTGGAAACATACATTCAACATAAACAAGAACACATTTTGCAGATTAAAGAAATTGTGCTTCCCGTCTCGTCCTCTAATTACGTGATAACTGCAGGTTTGCTGACTGGAATTGCCTAAATCAACATCCACTGTTCAGTTGCAATTATAGATGATAGAACAGGGGAGTTTTGAACCGTATAACCCATTTAATGTAAACACAGATTCTCATAACATTGCTATTTTGGTTGCGTTAATGTTTTTCAAAGGTATAATAAATAAGTTTGCATTTCCCAATAACTCTGCGGAAACAAATATGCTCAGCAATCTATCATCTAGGGTTTGACGTTCAACCTTTGTAGCCAAATCTTTCTGCAAGTTCCAGGTCTTTCTTATGTTACTGCAAGTGTGAAAATCTAAAAGCGTAGTATCGCCAATTACATATCCGAAACTGTGCCATGACTTTCTACCTTCGGTTTTATATTTTTCTTAGATTTCATTAGATTTGTCGAGCAACTTTTCGGAAACCCTCATAACAGCACTCTTGAAAAGATAGCTCTAAAACAGATGCAATCATCGTTTTCGGTGTGGGATGTTTACGTTTCGATTGCACTTTTTAAACTGATTTACCAATTCATTTCATAGGGTCAAATGTATTGTAGTGTTTCATTTCGTCCGGTCACAGTTTCTAATTACCCTTTCTACCTTTCTGCAGTCTATGAAGTATCCCGCATAATTCATGTCATCTTCCGAAGACATAACATCTGTCATTGATAAGACTGTAAAATAATTATATGGAGCTTTTTTTTTTCTTTTCTCTGTGCAAATGCAGCATTCCTTTCGAAACGTGATCATTTCAACGCTATTTCATCAATACACGACCTCGTGAGCAGTGAAGTTACAAGTTCTTCATTGGTTAATTAGTCTGTTAGATGTACAAAACCATGAGCACAAATTTAATCTACACAATCAGCAACTTCCCGTTTTATTGGTTTCGAAATATCGCTGTTTATGCCTCAAGCTATAATTACGTTATGACGAGCATATTTGGCGAAGAATATAGACCATAAAGATAAAAACATCTTTAGATATGAGTTAGGACAACTCTACCCTGCGAATAAGACAGTGGCTCTAGGCTTGAGTACTGTAAAGGCAACTACTTCCGCGGCAGTGAAATCAGTATATATTACATCTAATTTGCATTCGTTCCGAACAAATATGCAAATGCCACTGCCCTTCACAGCACTTTGAATGTCACTGAGCACGTTCGAAAACATGCATTACAGATTAAGCTTGCGTTATATTTATCTGTGTCATTATCGAGGATAGCTAATTATTTCAATACATCGCTAAAGTACCCAGTGCTTGTGATACTTATGGTGTTTTATTGTTCAAGGTTTATAAATGGTGCGGTACATGTGTCATTTAAGCGTAACCTTCTTTCTACCGCATTCATGAATGAATTCAGCACAGTGGACTCGCCAAATTTATTCTTAACAGATCAGCTTGGCTAAAAAATTTTTTCATGCCAGATTGTTCGGTGATCCTCACGAACACTATTGCATTATAGCTCCATAAGAACTTTAATACCTTAGCCTCAGCTACTTCCTTTCTTTGCCAAAGTAGTCTCCTCATTTCAGTCTTCAATATCTCATTGACGAAAATGTTCTCCGTGATAAAGAATTTTAGATAGCTAAACCATGTGCATCGTTGTGTTCTGGAAGTAAATTTGATAATTTTGGGTGGTATCTTTCCTTTCTAGCTGGGAGCCTATTACCTGCATCAATAAAATCTGCAGTCAGCGATGGGGTATCGAGTTTTCCTGCCAGTGATCTCAAATCTAACGTAATCGTCTTTCGCACTTCGTTGCCCATTATTAAATATTGATATCGCTCCTTCTCGTAGTCCAGAAAACCGTGATCTTCCTTATTAAGCCCCCAAATCAACTATGCAGGAGATGTGAATGGAACAATGTGTGGTAACTGGTTTATATTTTCTTATATTTAAATGCCAGCTTAGCTTACAAATGGTATTTCTGTCGCGCCGTTGAACGTGCGTGGACTTGTCGCGCATATGAGGCATTCCCATGGTCAAAGTTTTGTTCAAAATAATACTGACGTATTGGCCATTCAAGACGTAGAACAAATGGTTAAAGGCCTACTGCAACGAAACTTCACTTGGGCCAAATTGCCTATAATTGCTTGACATATACTACCGTGGAGTCTTTCCAAAGCCGTAGGGCTGGTAATTTTGTCATTTTCTTATTAGTAGCCTTTAATTAGCGCTTAAGCAGTCGACCTTCGCACGTGGTGATGAGCGGTGGCAATGCGGATACGGTGAAAGTTTCAGAACCGTAGACGACTGCTGATCTCCGAGTTGGGCCTAGGCGACCAGGCGGGTTTCTCCATCAAGCTGAGCAACTTGAAGGCAGTTTCTCTTGGCGTGCTTTCCCGTTGCGCACGTGATTTCAGGTGTTGGACGGCCGCCGAAAGCATTTGAGACGCTGTGTGAGGAAGGCTTTCGTTCGTCTACTTCGACGCGACCGATGTAGAGACACACGAAATGCCTCGAACGCGGTGCAGCCCCGGAAATAAGTGCTCGAGAATACCACCCATGAATGCAGCATACCCTTGCTTTTAGAGCTCCATTGTGGAATTAGTTGGTACAGCGATCCCGGCGAAGCATTTAGCAAGCATATCGTGCAAGGGTAAGTCACCGTGGTCGTCAAATGTAGCTTGCGCAACAACGTCCAGTGCAATTTACGCACGCAGTGCGCGTTGGCTGGATTGTATCACAACTGCCTGCTGCGGTGCGGTGCACGTATGCGATCTGAAAGCTGCGACAGGAAAGATGTGTTCGTGCTCCCTCGGCACAATGTTGTGAACTGCACAGTCATCGCTCGGGTTAGAGTACGTGTTCGACCACACGACGGCCATGGAACGCGTCGACATTCTTCCAACAGCTCAAATCACGTGCGGAACGAAAAACATGCCAAGAGACACATCTTTTACCTTCCAACTGATGAGCTAGCAAGATATCAACACTGAGATCGCTACTGAGAGATCGTCAGTCCTGTATGGTACTGAAACTTTCGCCTTTCCCGCCGCGGTGACCGGATTTCAACGCATCGGAAATGCAAGAAGGCCGATGATCGGTTGCATTGTGGGCACGTTAATGAACCCCAAGTTAGTCAACGTTATTCAAGAATCCCCTAATACGGCGTGCGCCTTAATGAGATCGCGATGTGTTCACGTTAACCCCAGAATTTATTTTGTTCACCTTCCGTCATATGCTGAACGTTACCGCTTACGGGCAAGTGCAGACGAAGTATGATCAGTCACTATTAAAAGGATTCTAATAAAAACAAGAGACAATTATCAACTCCATAGCTTTGAAAAGATTACATTGATAGCATGTGCTGAGCATTGATAGGCAATATAGTGCAAGTGAAATTCTCTTGCAGTTGACCTTTAACCATTTCCTCTATTTATTCATAGCTGTGAATATCTGTTTCATGAACGGTCAATACGTCAACATTGTATTAAAGAAAGTGATTAATCTGGCAATGCCTTATACCCGCGCCTATTCCACGCACGTTCAACGTCGCGTCACAACCACCATTTGCAAGATTAGCTGCAATTTAAAGAAAAGAGAGAGAGACAGAGCGAGAACGGAGGAAGGAAAGGCAGGGAGGCTAACCAAACTGAGCCAAGTTTGCTACCCAACACGTGCGGAATGAGGAGAGGTTGTGAAATACAGAGAGAGAGAAAAAAAGATGAGTCAATATTGCACTTTCTCATGCAATAAGTTAAGTGCAGGATGTCTACAGTCATGCACTCAAGTCTGTTATCTTCAGTTACTGAAGAAGCACTCGAATGGCTTCATGGGCTAATGAACTGTTAGGCCGGGCTCCGAAGATCTTTGCTTCTGTGAATGGCCTAGCATCCTGTCTATCCAAGGCACACTGGAGAGTGGTGTTGATTATCAAAGCGAGAACAATGGCAAAGAAAAGATAACCTAAACCAGTTACCGCCCATCGTCCCATTCCCATCTTCTGCTTACTTGACTTGGTGCCTTAGTCTGGTGGACTATAGTTTACTGGACTTCGAGAAGGAATAATATCAATATTCATGGTGGCAAAGCAAGTGCAAACGAAGGCATCACCATTATTCTGGCATCATTAGCAGGAAAACTCGATATCACATCGCTGACTACTCATTGTTTTGATGCAGCTCATTTGCTTCCAGCTAAGGAAGGAAAGACACCGCCCATACTTATCAAATTTAGGACTTAAACACCATTCTTCACATGGTTCTGCCAGCGTAGAATCTTGATAATGGAAAACATTTTCGTCATTGAGAATTTAAAGACTGAAACGAGAAGGCTACTGAGGCACGCAAATGAATTTACTGAGGCTAAATCATTCAAGTATTTGTGAAGGAATGATGTAATGGTCTTCGTGAGGAACACAGAAAGACCTGGCGTGAAGAATGCTGTTAGCATGGCTGATATTTTAAGACTGGCTTAGGCTGGCTCACTATGCTGAACTTCTTCGTGGAGTGGGTAGAATGAAGGTTACACTTAAATGACACCTGTGCCGCACCATTTCCAGGCCTTGCACATTATAAAATCCAATACATCAGAAAGTACTGCGCACTTTAGCGACGTATTGGAATACTAAGGCATCCTCGTAATGACATAGATAAGGATAACACAGTCTGAATCTGTAGAGTATGTTCGCAAAGGCTTTCTCTCAGATTCAATCTACACTAACGCGGGTAAAGGCCCGGACATTTATGTTTTTGATAGGAAGCAGTGGATACTGAAATAAACACATACTGAGGTCACCTAAGCGGAAATCACAGCGTTTATATTATTCAAGCCTAAACTTACTCTGCTTGTACTTGCAACGCACAGGGTTGGCAATTCATGTTTAAATTGCTTTTATTTGAATTGTCTATTCCTCACCAGTCATGCGCGTCACAACATGATTACCACGGCAGTCATTAACATAATTATCGCTATAAAACTTGCACGTAAATGTGTGCATGATAGCTTGGCGAACGCATTTGCGCCTCTAAAGTCATTCCACATTGATAACTTCTTTATATACGTCCCTGAACAAACACCGATAAAGATAAAAGAGCTGCTTTCTGGGACGCTGAGTTCGCGAACTCTACTCTACCATCCGGTATTGAAAGTGAGCTGTGGGTGTTATTAACGCAATTCCACTTAACAAGCACATTATCACATAATAAGAGCGCAAGAAAAAAGTCACAAGCTCTTTATTCTGCAAAATGACCTTCTTTATTGAATCGACGTTCCCAAACTACCATAATCGCGAAGGGTTGAAAGATCTCAGAAATTAGATAAATAAGCTAAGATTAAGTTGGGAAATTAGAAAAAAAATAAGGATAGGCCAATTGCATTATGAATGTCCTAGTGCATATCGTGGAGAAATTTCTTTACATTTGCATGATATTCTTCTGCGGGAAATTTTATATCTTAAGACCTTCCTAATAAGGTTTTTAACCTAAAATACAATAGAACCACATGAAGAATCTAACTATTACGTACGCAGAAAAACTGATAAATATATTATTGTGCTTGGGCCTTTTTGAGATTTGATTAGAACTTTGGAGCCTGTAGAAGATATAATGTTGCGGAAACTAGAAAATAGCGCTTTTCAGGGTCGTTAATCGAATTTGCCATTTTCAAATAGCCTTCATAGATAATACATACAGCGCTTCTATGTCACTCAGCTTTTGTGTATTGCAAAGATCGTTTGGGGGACCTATTTATTTGCCATTTACGTCAATGACATTGCCAACATTCAATTGAATGCTGCATCATTTTAATATGCTGTTTTCACTGCAACACTTATATTTCGCGAATCATATTCCCGAGCCAAAATGCTGCTTCAAAAAGAAGCGAAACGAGTGGTTGCTTGGTAAAATGCTAACCAAAATATTCAAACATATAAAAGAAATTCCCATGATGCGTTTTAAAAATCAACATAAGACTGTTAGCCTCGAAGTGGCCAATAAATTATTTAGTTGTCGGTGCTTAGTGTGGTCTTGCATGTTTCTACTGTTAACACCTTCTATCATGTAACTTGGACATTATTTTGAAGCCGTATCAAGCCGAATTTGCACGCTGACAACGAAAACGACACGCTTACGAACGGTAGCAGCACACTTATGTAGGCTTCAATTTATTACGCTGCTTAAGGTGCGAAGGTAAGTGTTTAAGGCTCTACGCCAGTCTGTGCTTGGATATAGCATTTCAGTTCGCAGTTCTTGGCACGAAAACGAAAACTGTAAGCAACTGCTTATGATTGCTGAGATTATAACGCAAGAAATAATATTGCAGTTTTTGTTCTTCTTTAGAATCTTATTACGCGAGTGAAACTTCGCAAGTTGTTCTCGAATCGCCGCAACGCAACATAGAGCTAACTTAAAGCGTTAAGAAAGAGATCATTGCATAGGCTATATATGCATATATGTAGGGTATCCAAGCCAAGGTTAGCCATGTTGTTCAAGTAAACAAAAGATTGGTTAGAATATACGGTGCAGGTTGCGATTTCGAGACGTGTGGTGTTGCGTCTTATCAACGCTGGCAACTGTTATAATATAGAATTGTGTCTAGAACTGTCTTTTTTAAATGTTATTTATTTAATTAATACTCGGCTGACCGTTCGCTACGGCACACGGTGTACGAACTAAGGTAAAAGCGGCTCAGAATAATCTGATATTTTATTTTAAGCAATCGCCAAAAGAACTAATTGGACAATATTCCCAAAATGAAGCCAAACAACACATTATATGGTGGGTGAGTTCTGCTTACCGTATTCGTTAGGAGTACTGTTGTTTTCTAACTGTTGGTATGAATATTTATTTACTCTTGCCCTGTAAAGAACAAATATGGTTCGTTTTTTATATACGTGTTTATTGTTATATTTATATGACTTCCTCGTAGAAATAACGAGGCAGGGTTCAAGCCTAAAGACAAATCAAGACTGTTCTTTTTCTTTCACTACTGCAGTAAGATATTTTTATGTAGGGATCATTTGAAGCTGTTCCTATACTCATATTATATGTTGTACTTCTTTCTTGTAAGTAACGAACTAGGACCTCACGTCTGCCTCCCGCAGTCGCCTTGTTCTTATGCGGGCACGAATAGTGTAATATCTTGAGGTGCTGAAGAACGCCAGGTAGCGTCGAGGAGTGAGGACGTGTTTACGCCGGCTCCGCGAACAACCAAGAATTCTGGTGGTTTTTCTGGCAAAATGATCTGCGAAAGTGCTAAAATAGATTTTCAGAAGTGACAAGGACCCTGTGGACAAAATTGTTTGTGCCTGTGAGTGGCTTTTTAGTGATTTTACGGCTAAAAAACTGTGACCAGTGCACAACGCCACGCTAGGCCTCACCTCGGCTTCGGCATGGCCCTAGCCGTGGACGGCGTCGACGGGCAGCCCCAAGCCAGCGGCGGCACCCAGAGAAGCGGCGACATGGAAGTGATGGTGGAAGGCAACGAAAGGGATCCTAAGGGACCCGACAACGAAGGATGGTTCACCGTTTTGGCGAAAAGGAAGCAGAAGACCGTGCCAGCTGGCGCGGAGACGACGCTCGGACGCTCGGCGGACGCTCGGCGCTACGCGCTCAAGAAGGGAGCAGGGAAGAAGGAAGCGGAGCTATCGGTAGCATCGAACCTACCGAGACTGCCGGCCACGGGCTGGAAAGTGACTCTACGACTACGAGAAGGCCTCTCGGAGCTTCAGAAGGCATCGAAAGTCAGCCTCGGAAGAGCAGTGCGACAAAGCGCGGGCGTCAGCCTACAAGAAGCCAAAGGAGACCGCTTCGTGATAAACACCAAACAAGGTACGATTATCTACCACACATTATCGATGGAGAATGCTAAAAAAATAAGCAAGATAGATAAGATCAGAATCGGAGACAAGGATTACGGGGTCGTCACGTACGCGAACGCACCGGAAAGCTGTGGGCGAGGAGTTATTGACGGCACAGAGGAAATGTACTCCGACAAAGAAGTCCTAATCAACCTAAACGAGGATGAAGACAACCCGACAATCCTAGAAGCAAGAAGAATGGGCAAAACCAGAACTTTCCTCCTAACTTTTGACGTCGAGGAAGTTCCACGCAAGGTTTTCTTCATGGGCGCTATTCTACGGTGCTTCCTATACAAGAAGAGGTACGAAGTATGCTACAAGTGTGGAGGACTCGGACACAGATCAGACGTGTGTGACAATGACGAACCGAGGTGTAGAGGTTGTGGGGTAACCAGACCACAAGAAGGACATCAATGCGAGCCGCGGTGTCAGCTCTGCGGCAAAAACCACGTCACTGGGGATAAGAAGTGCAGGAATTTATTTCGCACCCCGTACATCGTGAAGAAGAGAGAATGGGAGCAAAAACAAGCGGCCGAGGAGACGAACCAAGAGGAACTTCGTAAAAGCAGGCCAAGCGAGAGATCTAGCAGCAGGACCAAGAGCCGCTCGGAGTCCTTCCCGAGGCTACAGACGCCGCAACACCAGACACAACAAAAGGAAACAAGTAACAAGGTGAGCTAGTCAGACAAAGTCTCCCAGGATTCAGAAGAGGATAGAGAAAACCAGGAGCTAAAAGAGCTTATTAAGAGGCAGGAAGAGCAAATCAGAATACTGATTGAGGATAGGAAAAAGGAGAAAGAAGAATTTTTAAAGATAATCGAGGAGATGAAAAAAGAGAAGGGTGGAAACAGTACGAGACAGGAAGAGAGTGTAGGGGACAAAGAGCCCAAAACAGATCGGCCCCCGCTCAAAAAGAAGAGAACGGGAGAGACACACTCAGACAGTAAGATGGACAAAGTTACTCAGGATATTACTCTGATGAACGGAGCTATGATGCAATTCATGGAACAAACTCGAGCGGAATTTGAAAAGCGCGACATCGTCCTCAAAGCAGAATTTGAGAAACGCGACTTCGCTTTAAAAGCGGAATTCGATTGGTTTAGAACACAATTAATTAACATTCAAAATGCATTGGCAAAATAACACGATCTGGCAGTGGAATTGTAGGGGCTTCCTGAAAAAGAAAGCAGTCCTACAAGCATTCCTAACTAACATCGATAAACCAGATGTCATTGCGTTGCAAGAGTGTGGGAAAAATGCGAAATTGGCCGGCTACACAGCCTACACTGGGCAAGGAGAGAACCGGCAGACAGCTATTTTAGTTAAAAGAAACTTAGCAGCAGTCCTACACGAGACTGACACAAATAAGATTGATCACGTCCTAATTGAACTAGTACCGAGGAAAAGAAAAGATAGGAGCCTATACGTTCTCAACGTGTACAGCTCTCCTAAGCAAAAAAATAATTGTGGCTTCGATCAGCTCATCGAAAGGCCCAAAAGCATTGCAGGGAACAGCCCCATAGTCATAGTCGGAGACTTTAACGCGCCACACATGGCTTGGGGGTACAAAACCTCGCAACAGAAAGGCAGAGAATTATGGGATACTATCTCCAAGCATGAACTAACTCTGCTAACAGATCCTCAAGTTCCGACGAGAAAGGGAAATAGTGTTTCCAGGGATACCACACCGGACCTAACTCTCATAGGGGGACACATAACCGCACGATGGTGTAACACGGGAGAAGACTTGGGGAGCGACCACAGAATAATAGAGACGGTGGTAGAACACGGCATACCAACTCCCACGCCCAAGCAGATCGAAGCGGTAAATTGGAACCTCTTTAGGCAGAAATGTGCCGAAAAAGAGGAGCTCAAGGATGTAGGCAGCTGGAGCAAAGCCCTCTTAGAAGCGGTTGAAGAGGCCACGGAAAAGGTGGAGGCAGACGAAACGCAAGAGGTAGTAGACCGTAAAATGGATGGATTATGGAGGAAAAAAAAGGCAGCTAGAGCAAAAATTGAAAGAGAATAGAAGCAATAGAAACATTAGGAGGGCATTAGCGCACCTGAACGGAGAGATTGAAGAATATGCACTCGAACTCACGAAACGAAATTGGAATAGCATATGCGAACAGATGGATCACAAAATTGGTAAATCAAATACATGGCAACTGTTGAGACACCTACTAGACCCCAAAGCAGCAAATCAGAGACGCATAGAAACATGCAGAAACTAGTGTACAAATACGAAGGTAGTAATAGACAATTGTTCGCTGAAGTTAAGAATAGATATCTTAAATGTTGTCCGCAACAAGCACTGCCGGACTACAAAGGCGAAGAGAACCCCCTCTTGGACAGCCCCATAACGGTAGGAGAAGTCAGGGCCGAGCTGAATCGACTCAAAACGAAAACAGCTGCAGGACCGGACAGAATAAGCAATCGGATGTTGAGGAACCTAGACGACAAGTCAATAGTAAACCTAACGAATTTTATGCAAGAGTGTGGGGAGAAGGGTAAAATCCCCAAAGAATGGAAGGAGGCTAAATTAGTCCTAATTCCAAAACCGGGGAAAAAGCTTAGTCTCGAAAATCTCAGACCAATATCCCTCACGTCATGCGTCGGGAAACTAATGGAACACGTGATACAATCTAGAATCAGCAGATACTTGGAAGACCAAGATATGTACCCTGACACAATGATAGGCTTCAGAGCACACCTATCTGCGTGCGATGTCATGCTACAGCTTAAAGAGCAAATTATCGACCACCAAACGAAGGACACGAAAGTCATCGTTGGCTTAGACGTGGCCAAAGCATTTGACAACGTAGACCACAAGGCAATCTTAGAAAAATTGAGTAGCCTAAACGTAAGGAGACGTACCTACGAGTATATAAAGGACTTTCTGACTGACAGAACAGTAACGGTTAGTCTAGGGGGTAACGAAGAGAAAGGGATAGAGCTCAGCAATAAGGGGACACCGCAGGGCTCTGTGCTCTCACCCACTCTCTTTAACATAGTAATGATGGGACTCCCTGACAAACTTAAGGACTTACAGGGTCTAGAATATACGATCTATGCGGATGACATCACCCTATGGATAAATAGAGGCAGTGACGCCCACATAGAAGAAACGCTGCAAAATGCCATAAATATAATTGAAGAGCACTTAGAAAAAGCCGGACTTAAATGTTCAGCTACGAAGTCGGAGGCTCTCTTCATCAGTCCACAGAAAAAGCGAAAGCAAATCCCTAACCACGGGATAAAACTCGCAGTTAATGGGGACGCGATTCCAAATGTTAAAGCTATACGAGTGCTAGGCATGCACATTCAGGAGAATGAAAGAAATACGGAAACAATTAGAAAGCTTGAAATGAGCGTAAGCCAAACATGTCGACTCCTCAGAAGAATCGCCAACAAGAAGGCAGGCATGAGGGAGGCTAACCTATTAAGGATAGTACAGTCCTTCGCGATCAGCAAGATCACATACGCAACACCGTACCTTAAACTAACAAGGGCCGAGAAAAACAAAATAGAAATCCTCATTAGGAAAGGAATTAAAACAGCCCTAAACCTGCCACCATGCACATCTACGCAGAGGATACTAAACATGGGCATTTCAAACACCCTAGAAGAGTTGATCGAAGCCACACTAGTCTCCCAACAACAGAGACTAATGAGAAGCAGAGGTGGTCTGAGAATTCTAGAGAAACTAGGATACAAAGCTAACAACAAAGTAAGAAACACGGGAACCATTCCGTCGCAAATCAGAGACAGGATACGCATACCACCACTCCCGAAGAATATGCATCCTAGTCACCACCAGGACAGGAGGAAAGACAGGGTTAAAGCATTACAAAAATCACTAGATAAAAAGCAAGGGGTGTTCTACACGGATGCAGCAGAATATGAAAGCAGACTAGGTTTTGTCTCAGTGACGACCCAGGCTAACGGTGAGAACTCAAAGAGCTGCAGTACCCCGCAAAACAGAGTGGAGGTTGCAGAGGAGGTAGCCATAGCCCTAGCTTTGACTCAAAAAGGGGTTAAAATCATAGTGTCAGATTCCAAAACAGCTATCAGGAATTATACCGCAGGGAGAATCTCCAAAGAGGCGCTCAACATATTGGAGAAAGGACCAATTCCAGAAGAATCAGTAAACCTTATATCGACTCCTGCCCACGAAGGCTTGCCCGGCAATGAGAAAGCGCACGCATTGGCCCGAGAGCTTATTTACCGGTACACCAATGCAGCCTCTACAGCCAGGGAGCCCCCACAAAAAGAAGAATGCATAAACACTTACAGCGAGATTCTCGATTATTATAGAATGGGAAGGAAAACACTGCCAGCGGCGCATAAGAAACTAAGTAAGCAAGAAGAGATAACATGGAGGCAACTCCAAGCGGGGGTGATCTGCAACCCTTACATCCTGAAGAGATGGCACGATAGCATTGAGAACATGAATTGCAAACACTGCGGGGCAAAAGCGGACATGATCCACATTATATGGACATGTCCTAGATACAATAAACCAGATAGGGATAGACAATCCTGGGAGACTTTAATGACCAGCTCGAAGGAAGATGATCAAAGAGAAGTCATCCGCATGGCCCTGGACACCGCTGAGCTCCAAGGAGTATCAGCCAGCTGAAAAGGGAGGAGCAAGCCGAAGAGAAAGGAAGACTCTTGACTCCTCGGCGCTCTTTGTTGCGGGTGCAAATAAACGTTATTTCTCTCTCTGAGGTGCTGAAATATGCATGTATGTATGTATGTATGTATGTATGTATGTATGTATGTATGTATGTATGTATGTATGTATGTATGTATGTATGTATGTATGTATGTATGTATGTATGTATGTATGTATTGAGATGGTACGGTGGAGATAGGAGAAGAGTGTGGAGGCGGGTGTCCATGGCTGCGCGTTGTTCTTTGCGTACTTGAGCGCATACGCTGGCCGGGCGACGTAACTTGTATGTGTACTTAGGCGGGCGCATCGATTGGCGAGCCGCTATGGCTTGTGGCTTCACGCGCACTGTTTTCCCGCGTGCCTAATGTTCGATATCGCGTAATGTCACGTGTGCAACAGGCGTTGAAGGTAGAAGTAGCCCCAAGCCGTTTCATTCCTAATGCTAACGTTCTTCATCATGGCAGCGTTGTTCATGTTCGCATTCGCGTGCGTGACGTCGTGCTTGATGGTTTTAGTAAAAAGGGAGTGTTTACTTTGACTTATGGTGTCAAGAGAACTATGAACATTAGTATGTGTAGTTGTCTAATGCCTTGATATCACAATGAAATTGTACGCCTTTTCGGTGAAAACGCGACCTTTTTTTTAGAAGAAACTGCCATTTAAGAAGCTTACTTAAGTTGGCCTGTACAAGGGCTACGGTATCCCCCATTCTTAAGGAAAATTTCTGTCGGGGGCAGCAATAGTTTTCCCAGGAAAACGTACTAAAATCTGCAGGGCCCCGTTCGTGGAGCTCACCTAAAATGCTCCCGCGCAGCTCGAATATATTATTTACTACAAATTCTGCGTTTTCCTCAGACGCTTTTTAGTTCGTCTACGCGTTACCCATAACATTCCCCTTAGTTTCACGCAATGTAACCAAAGTGCCTTGTTTACTTCAGCAATTGTTATGGGCGATGGTACAAACCGTGCATCATAAAAATAAGGGGAATGCGTCGGCCCAGTTGTATTTCTAACTATAATCATAGCTACATGCGTTATAATTTTCGCGATGCATTAAAATTATTATGAGCCCCATTTTGCTTACATGCAAACTCGGAGTGACGTAGCAATTTCCCTGGACACAGGGAAACGTGGTTGAGAAATGCCGTGTAATTATTTCGAGAACTTGCTCAAGCAATTTTTTTTTTTTTGTAATTGAAACTGATGGTGGTGGTAACAAGTTTACTGAGACTCGGCTCAGTTATGATCGGGCAGGCCCGAGTCCTAGGATGGCCCCAACTGATGCTTCTGATAATTCACTCGCCCACCACTCTACAAATTTAATCATGGGGATTTACCGGCCGAAAGACCACTTTGATAATTAGGTACGATACAATGGGGGACTCTGGAGTAACATTATGAATTTAGGGTCTTTTAATCGGTCCACAAATCCTACAAAACGAGAGATTTTTCTTTCTTTTTTTGTCATTTCGCTTCCACCGAAATTCGGCCGACATGTTAGCGATTGAATGGACGACCTTGAGCTCAGCAACGGCACGCCTTAGGCACTAAGCTACCTCGGCGGGTATCACACTAGAATGTCTCCGAGGTTTAGCCATTCAGGGAACACAGCCAATACTATTGGAAAAAAACTCCCCACCGCGCCCGTGTAGTGAAATCGGCAACTGCAAAGACGCCGCCATGTTCCTTCTTTGCGCCAGTGAGCAGGCGCCAACGAGCAGATGCAATTCAGACGAGACGCGCAATCAACACCACAAGGAGTGTTCTCGAATTGGTGCTGCGATTTAGCTGAGGTGCCTCCAAACGCATTCTTTAAGGATGCGTTTGGAGATAACATAAAAATTAGCTAAAGCTTTTATAAATGGCCTTCCGATCATTCTTAAAAAGGTACGGAACTTCCACTACACCTTTTGATACGTACCTGCTACTTGTACATGCTAGCTTTCGCATCGTCTTTTGAATATTTTTAGCCAGAGAGAACTTAAAAGTTGCAACTTAGTGGCGCCTTAGCGGTTGCCGCTTTTTTCGAACAGATTTAGTGTGATTCGTTTAGCGGTAAAATCATTACGGCGTCGTACCTTGTTCTATCAAGCTACCTCGTGGATAGGCAAGTATACTTCGCAAAAAAAGAGAACTATCATTTTTTTATAGCAGACAGCACAATGTCTATATAAAGACATACGTTCTGGATATTTTACTTAAACAGTATTTGATCTCCGTTACCATTCGCTCGGCAACCTTTGGGAACTGTAGTGCAACTGATGTAGACATCTCAGGGCGTCCATGGAGTTTCTGTAATATGGCATGAGTGCGCGTTTCCTTTGATTTCTGGCTCCATTGACAATCACCACCTGTCTGGTGTGGGAAATACCACATTTATCTGACGTGAAAACTTTTACGAAAATTTTGCTAAACAAGGTCGTAATCTCTTGAGTGCGCGCTTATTGACTGAGCAAAATTGAATGAACTGTCTGGCTGGGTTAGCACTGCTTGACGCAAACGTTATAGTATCGTGTAAAGTGATTGTCTGTGAATGCATGCTCAGGACGGGAAGCAACTAGATGAACTGATTGGCTGGTTTAGCGCTGCTTCACGCAAACGTGATAGTTGCAACGTGACAGGTCGTGCCAGAATACGTCCCCAGCAGGGAAATCCGGACGCTTATGCTTAACCTATTCGACTTGCACTACTTACAGAAGCACATCATTAAATTACAGCGTGGGTGGCCGCAAAGCTCTCGCTTCCTGAACGGAACGTGAACTACCTATGTACGGCTGTCTCCTAGCAGTGAACCCAGCCTGATTTCTAATTTGTTCAAGACGGAAATCTCGGTAGGGCGCACAAAGCATTGTGACTAAATCAGGAGCCAAGTTGCCATGATATAAATTGATCTTGAAAAAGCTTTTGATGGAGTTGTCTATTATGTCATATTGTTGCTACTAGAACACGTTGACGCCAAGCAGTCAAAAGTGAAGCGTTTCGTGGATTTGTCTATTTAGGAACCGAGACTAGTGTCCTGGCTTATGCGCATGATGTGGTCATTTTTTTTATTCAGAGATGCAGATACTGGGCATAAAACTATGAAAGGGGTTGTTTCTTTTTTTGCCGCAACTAGAAGTGCTGCCAGCTTTAGTAACTGCCTAGGATTTTGGCAAGAGAGTTGGCGACGGAAACCCGAGTATTTCTGTCGCATGAGCTGGAGCGCTATCCCTAGAAGATATATTGTGGTGCCAGTACAAGATTGAAGTGATAGTGCAGAGTATTGAATCAAAGAAAGAGAGTTAGATATCAGACAAACAAGTAGGGCGGAAATAATTTTTTGACATTTTTAAAAGTTTGTGTTAACTATTTGCTTTTAGTTGAGAAAGTGTATCATATACTACAAGTGGTATACTAGTGACGAGAATAAAGAAGCTTAACCGAGGGGCCCAATTTTTATTAATTATATCATAAGAAGTCAAGAAACAAAGACACCAAGGACAACACAGGGGAATGTACAAGTAATTTTCCATGTGATGTCCTTGTTATCGTTGTTTGTTGGCTTCTTATAAAGTGGTAAGCTAGAAGTGTTGTGCACGGCATAAATTTCGGTGCACAAATTTTATCCATTGTTTGTGGTACATATGCGGGTATCTACTTGGGAAAGACGGAACTTTATTGTTGCAGAAACCGTTTCGCGGTTTATTCCTACGTGGTTCCCTCTGACAGGGCTCCACTGGCGATCGCCGCTCGCCAAGCCTGGTCGAGGGTCGCCAGTTGGCTTCTGAGATCCGTTTCGGACAGTCTCGCCTCCCAAGACCACGTAGTGAGTGTGTGTGTTGTGCCTCGTGGCGAAACTGCGTTGCCCGGGTGGTCGGTATATTTGTGTGTTATGTGAGCGAGTGTCGCTGTGTGGTTGCTACAGCAGGGACATGTTGCTACAGCGGGACATGTCCGGGACGTATATCTGTCTGGGGAGATTGCGTGTAGACGAGACAAGTGTGGGTACGTATTCGTTTGCAGGCGGCGCCAGTCCCTTGCCTGGAGTTTATTCAGACCTTTGCGTGTTCTTTCGAGGCGTTGGTTTTGTAGTATTTGTTGACTTGTGGTTAACTGGTGGGTCGCTCGTCGGTCAGTCTGGGGCTGAAGAACGGTGTGGTCTGCCACTCGGCTAGTCGGACCTCGAGCTGCACAGTCCGCCTCTTCATTACCCTGCAGTCCTTCGTTCCCGGTGCAATAGACGATATCGTGGGTCCATTCTAGTGAGCGGCCCGGGATTCGAATGGCTAGTATAGGGAATGTTCCATTAATGTATAAACGACAAGCCGCTTGCGAGTCCGTAAGGACGCGGGCGGACCTTCCCTTGCTCTCGGCGTCGCGAACTGCGAGAGTGATCGCTGCTGCTTCTGCTGTTGGGCTGCATGTGACGCGGATGGACGCAGAGGCTACCAGGTTCCCCTGATTGACGACGGCGAGTGTGTATTTGGGCCCACGACGTGGTGACGAGGGATACGGGCAAGCGTCCGTGTAGTATGTATCTGGGTCTGTGAAATAGCATTTGTGCAACATGCAGGCACGCGCTGCTCTTCTCTCTTGATTGTGGGTGGGGTACATGTTCTTGGAAATAGGGTGTACTACAATGTACCCTCTAATGTGGTTAGGCAGTTGTGTTTCTTCTTTGCAGTACTGAGGTGTCTGTGGGTACCTTAGCCGTTGAAGAAGGTGCCTTTCCTGATGTGCCTTGTTGAGGCACTCCCTCGGCCCTATGAGCGTGGCACTTGCTAGCGCCTCAAAGGTGTTGTATACCCCTAGCGCTAGTAATTTCTTTGTGCTTGTGCTTGACGGTAGCTGTAGAGCCGTTTTGTATGCTGTTCTTATAAGAGTGTCCGTGCGCTCTGTCTCGCTTTTGCGCTTGACTTGATACAGCAGTGAGTACGTGACACGGCTGATGACGAGGGCTTGTGCCAGTCTTAAGGTTTCGTTCTCTGTGAAACCACCTTTGCTGAGCACTACTCTGGCCATGACTGATACGATGATTCTTATAATGTGATTTAATTTCTTTATGCCGTTGTCTTCTTGGACGTGCATACCTAGTAAGCTTGCTGTCGGGACGCGCTTTATAGGTTGCCCGGCAATCTCGAGATATATTGGGGGCGGGGGGGGGTCGATGATGATTCCTAGCTTGCTTGGGCCGAACTTGAAGGTCTCTGACTTGTGTGGGGCGCACCTCATTTCTGCTGTGGTTAGGTATGACTCGATGTGTGCGATAGCTGTGAGTAATGTGTTATCTCTGTCGCCGTATCAACCCTTGGTTGCCCATAGGGTGATATTGTAGGCATAGAAGGCACATTCAAGTTTTGGGATGCTTTCCAGTTGTAAAGCAAGTTTTCTAAGTCCGATGTTTAAGAGAGAAGGAGATATTATTGATTTTTGCGGAGTACCCTTCTGCGGTAGATCATATATGTCTGATTGTATGCCCGCTATGCCGATGCTGGCTTTGCGCTGACTGAGAAAAGCCACGGTATACTGATATACTCGCTCTCCGCATCCTATGGCGGCTAGGCCATCTAGGATGCTTTCGTGTGCTATATTATCTAAGGCTTTTTCTAAGTCGAGGGCTAGGAGTATGTTGGTGGTGCTGCCCGGTTGTGGGCTGAGGACTTCTTCGTTGAGGAGGAGCAAGACATACTGTGCTGACGTTCTTCCATGTGTTGTTTTTTTCGAGTGAGTACAATTCGTTCCAAAAGTTTGTCCAGGCAAGACGTGAGCGAGATCGGTCGTAATTGATCAAGCCTGCGCGGTTTTCCCGGTTTGGGTATAAGGAATGTGTTAGCGGTAGTTGATTCCTCGGGTAATGTTCCACTCGGTGTCCATATTTCTTCGTTCAGCTGCTGTGTAAAGGCTCAGAGGGTTTGATCGCTCAGGTTTCTCAAGATGGCGTTGGTGATCCCGTCGGGGCCCGGTGCCGTTTTTCTTGAAGCTCTGTGCTGCCGCGTATACCTCTGTATACGTGACAGGTGCATCAAGTCTCTCGTTCGGAGGTCCCGTATATTGAGGGTATGGTTTCGGATGCCGGGCCAGGATTCACGTGTATGTTTTGTGGAGTTCCTGTATGAGTTAATCCTGGGTTCCCGGATATTCTGCAACGAGTTTTTGTAGGGTTGTGTTTTCGGTTTTGGTACTTGAAGGATCGATGATGCTGCGGAGTATGTTCCACGTCTTTTTGGTGCTTAGCGCGCCTTTAAGCGAATCAGAGAGCGTGCGCCAATTATCCCTGTGAACCTTCAGGGCATAATTGCTGGCCTGTTTAGGGACGTTTGAAATCCCAAGTCTAAGTTTGCGATTTAGCTTCTGTTCGCGCCATATTTTTGTGAGGCCTCTGCATGCTTCCCATAAGTGTATTAGATGACTGGCGATTGCCGGCGTGTCGGTATCAATTTGGTACACTTTAGTGCTAGCATCATATAATTCTTGGATGCGTTGGGCTCTTTCCTTGATCGTGGTTAAGTGGCCTTGATGTTCCGGGAATGGCGGACTTGTATTTAAGTAGGAATGTTGCCTCTCCCTAAACTTAGGCCAATTAATAATTTTGGCCTTCCCTAGGGGTTGGTGTATTTTGGCTGAGGCACTGATGAAATCGATGACGTAGTGATCACTACCCGGCGAGTGGTCTAGGACCCTCTAGCTTGTTCCCACGGTATCGTTGGTGATAGTGAGATCAGGGGTCGTGTCCCTGCTGGCGCTGTTTCCTATTCGAGTAGGCGTACCTGGTGTAGTAATTAGTGTGTATTCATGGCGCCCTTTGGCTTCTAGGAGGTTGGTGCCCTTGGTGTCTGCTTTCGAGTAACCCCACTTGCTGTGCTTTGCCTTGAAATCCCCGGTTATAATTAGGTGATCGCGGTGTTCCAGCATTCCATCTAGGTGCCGGAACAATGACGCGAAGACAGCCTTTCTTTATGCAAAAAAGAGGTAAGGCGTGCAGACAGGACACAAGAGTAGAGAAGTGGACAACACGAACGCCGACTATCAACTGAAGGGAGCACGGCGGCGAAAGAAGAAAGAAGACACAAAACTCATCTCCGCAAGCTCGGGAATGGTATCACCACGTATGAGTCGGGTACAAGTGCCAGTCTACGTGAGAGATAACTGTTAAGGTACTTAATCTCTTGCTTACGCAAAGTAATCGAGGGCTGACTCACGCACGCACTTTCGCCATTATACATATACCATGGCTCTACCATAAGACTCGTATCTTCATTCTTATGCCTGTACAATATCGCGCATTCATCTCACCCTGGCGTGCAGTTAAAATCTTGGCAATGTGGGGAAAAAATAGAAGGCGATCCACTGGTTAACGACCTTTTATATTCCATTAGCATCTGATTGATACACCGTCCCGCTTGTCCTACGTAGGACTGGCCACAGCTAAGGAGAATGTTATAAACCACACCCATACGACAGTCAGTAAAACTGTTGTTCTTATTGTGCTTCACTGGACAAATATCTCTTCTTTTTTGCCTTTTACCTGCTCCTTTTTCCTCTGTCCGGCAGCGCATATCTTACCTAGCTTAATGGGAGCAGTGAAAGCAACATTAACATCATATCTACTTGCAACACTTTTAAGCCTGTGCGACACTGACTGAATGTACGAAATAGCCACTACTTTTTTTTGCTATTACTGCTTTCTGTAATCACCTCCGTCCCCCTGGAAACCGACTTCTTTAGGCGCTCAGACACAGTGGCCACTGCTACACTTGGATAATCTGCTTCTAATAGGCGCCGAACCTGCGCATCAAAACTGGCGCTCATTTTGTGCACACAGACTTAAGGCACCACATGGCAATTCCGTTTTTTACTACGTTGGAATGCTTGGATGGAAAGTTTAGCAATGGCTTCGAAGATCTTGGGGAGTACTGCCAACAAACGTGATTTTGTTCGAAGACCAAGGAAATGTCAAGAAACCCGTCATGCGGCAAGACATAATACAGGTCTTCGATATCCATACTAAAAGCTGTACCATCACCAGGATTTTCCTCTCTCAAATACTGAACTATTGGCTGAGAATCACGCAAGCGAAAGGGGTCTGAAAAAACAAGTGAAGCTAAGCACAGTTCTTTAGGTAAATAGAGACCCAGTCCTGCCACGTCCCTTTCTCTGACTCTATAGCACGAAAAGGAATTTCTTGCTTATAGGTCTTCGCCGAGAAAAACAGTTCTAAGGTGAGGGATTTTGCTTTCTTCACATTAGAGACAACCCTATCAAGATTATGTCATGACAGGAGGTCAACCGCACGTTGCTTAACTGCCGAAGGCTTGAGTTTTACTGGCTGTAAATTCTTTTCTATGACTGAAATTGCTTTTTCTGAAAACAAGTCATCTGGCATAATTACGAAATAACCTTCCTTGTCAGATATTACTGGTCTAAGTTTATGCTTCACAAAGTAATTAACTAACTGTCGGACAGGATCAGACGTCTTAAAATGAGAATCTGATTGTTTAATGCTAGCAATGCAATCTGAAATACAGCGCGAGCGTTCTTCTTCCGGGACGAACCTGGTTATGCAGCTCGGTATGCTTAAAATGTCAACGGGTTAAATGTTAGGCTTAAAACGTTGCGTAGGACCTAAAGCAAGGGTTTTTCAATGGGTATGACTTACGATGGCGTCTCCAAGAACCAGTACGTTATTTGACGGTGAATTATCCGAAAGATGTTTCCTCTTACTTTGTTGAAGCTCCGGAAGTTTCATCCTTCATAGCAAGTCCGCGTGCTGCACGGCTAACCGATCGCAATCGAAGTAGGGGTGGTTCCAATGGCGACCGTCTCCCAGGGCCGCGCAACGGACCTTTAGACACTCCTGATAGAACCTAACTTGGCTCCATGATTCAGC
This sequence comes from Dermacentor andersoni, assembly GCF_023375885.2. NCBI lineage: Eukaryota > Metazoa > Arthropoda > Arachnida > Ixodida > Ixodidae > Dermacentor > Dermacentor andersoni. The sequence continues at coordinate 48,690,634 of NC_092824.1, forward strand.
TGAAAAAATAGCTGCAATCCTCCTTGTTGCCCAGTTGACGGTTGAAGGAAGCCGCACATCATTTGCACTTCCAATGGGACGACACGATTACGACTCAACCACGACATGGTTCTAGCGCGGAACATACATATCGCAATTAAGGAAGCTAACGAAGCAGGATTGTGCAGATAAGTAGGGAAACATCGAAAAGGGCTCAGATACCAGCAATGAAGCTTAAAACTACAGAAAGCTGAGCTAGTTGGTAAAGATTCATTATGCAAAAATGAGGTGAGGTGTGCAGACAGGAAACAAAAGTAGAGAAGTAGAAAAGGCGAACACCGACTATCAATTGAAGGAGGCACTGAGGCGAAAAAATGATGAGTTTGTGTCTTCTTTCATTTTTCGCCTCAGTGCTCTCTTCAGCTGATAGTCGGCGTTCGTGTTGTCCACTTCTCTACTCTTGTGTCCTGTCTGCACGCCTCACCTCTTTTTTGCATTATGAATCCTTACCAACTAGCTCAGCTTTCTGTCGTTTTCAACCTTGCTGTCGCGGGAGGGCGGGTTGTATACGTGGCATTCGACTTGTTTAGGTCTCCCCTTCTTGACAGGTCATATGGTGGTGATGAGATGTGGGATTTCCTCACCGGGGAGTACTGTCACGGTTGTTGCGCAATTCTTTGCGGATGAGCGTGGCCACCCTACAGCAGCTGGGGTCGTACTGTATTTTATACCCCATAATTGTCTTCGGTTGCTCTCCCGCCTCTTGCAGGCAGATAATGTCCGGAGGGACTAGCGCCGCCGGTATGTATAGCGAGAGGGATGCATGCTTGCTTTTAATGTACCTACAGTTGCCGGACCAGATCGGGATGCTTGCGCTTTCCATTTGAGTTTTATGGGGCATGATGGGACGTAGACGGTAGTGTGCTCTCTGTGTTGGAAGTTAGTTGTCGGAATCATAAAATTGCAGAGCAACATGAAAAACTGCCGATACAGCTTTCTGTTTCACGATACCTGCTACATAAGCGTCCGCCCCTCCCCCGAGCGTGAAAGAAGCCCGCGAATATTGCGAATACACGCAAGGTGGCGCGAGCGGCCAGTCGAGCGGCAATTTTGAGTGCATTTTCGGGCTGCCTTCACGCTCGGAAAAACATTTATGTAGCACGCATTGAGCAACAGAACGCTGTATCGGGAGTTTTTCATGCTACTTTAATATTTTCTCATTGACACTTTCCCCCAATTATAATATTTTAGAAGTTGATTAATTAATTAAGACTAATTATCTAATTGCGTGGAGTGAAAAAAATAATGTATTTCTAAGCGACAGCAAAAATTCCCTTGGTTCGGTCCAGGTTGATGGCAGTTGCATATTCTTAACATTTCGCTCAAATTAACGTGGGACACCCCGTATAATGCTTTCGTATTTATATAGCGCTGTAGTGGTAGTTTTCCACAGCTTCGCTGCGTATGGGCTTTTTTATTATTCCCAAAGCTGCTTTCATTCTGTAGGCATTCTTTCGCAGCCCGTCATGGGCTTTCATCCAGACAGCGGCCAGGCTATCCAACATACAGTGGACCCGTCTGCTGCCTCGAATAGATGATATAAACACTTGATTGCAGCAGTCTACCTGTTTAGGCATTTGGTCCTCCATGGCTGCAACTGTGTAGGTGGCTATGTTCAAGTTTCAGCATAGGACGTTACGGGTGGTGGCAAGTACTGTTATGCCCTCTCTATTTCGATAACAATTTTCGACCCTTTTCACGGCAATCCCATTGGCGCTATTATGTTTCGTCACGTGGCGACGCATCCATTGCTTGCCTCAGCTGCCCTCGTAGCCTCTGAGTTTACAATGAACGTACACGACCTCCGGTGTGGCTCTGCAAACCTCTGTTTCGGCAGATGTTGTAGACGGTGACTGGGTGGACGACACGCGAAGGTTTAGCTACAGCTTCAAAGAACATGTAAGCGCTTTCTCAGCTCATTACACTTTGTATAAATGGCGCGAGCAGCGTATACGGTACTTCTAATCAAAGCGGGGCTAAATATGTATTCCAAGCCATCCCACCTTGCCGCTTGCGAATTGAATCACCGTCAATGTGTTTAGCTCTGCGTTTTTATTTAGCAAATACATTTAAGCAGCGGCTTGTCACGTTTCTGACTCAACAAAATTCACCGTGGGGCCACTATCTGATTGTTTATATTGTGCTTATCGCTCTTGGTTGGGCTCAGTTGAGATAGACTTGCTCTTCCTAGGCACAAGGCTTGTAAGGTAGACACTCTGTACGTTGCCATAGATTGTGGCAAATATGTATTATGGCTAGTCACTCACTCACTGCGGGTTCCGCTACTGTTGGGACCACTCGCTCACTGCGGGGACCAAAAGTAGCGTGCGCTATCGGTGTTGTCGTCACCCATGCTTCGGTGCGCTGATTGAAATGTGCGTCCGTTGATCTATTATTCATATGTTGGCGATAAAGTGGGCGTAAGTTTACTTGTGAGTTGGGACCGGTGTGTGAAAGCTACTTTACGTCAAGAAGAGGCGCTACTTCCTTTGTCACGGCATAACGACTGGCACTCGTGGAGGTGTTCCGGGGTTGAAGTCTTTTCTTGGTTAGCCCTACAACCCTGGCGGACGAGTGAACTTTTTTTTTATTTTCGAGGGAAGCCGTGCCTCGCGAAGAGCCGACAGCACAGGCAGTCCTTACGTAGCAGCGGTCCGTGAATTTACACGCACAGATTAATTACATTCCTCAATACGTCAGTCACAATATTTTGCAGCCGACTACTGCACACTCTTTAACTACCCCGCTTCATATTTTGCCTCGTGAATGGAGCACAGACTATTAGCGAACACCCAGTTGCATTTCCGACAGCTGACCGCACAGAAGCAGGGCAGAAGGGGTGATGGTTTTGTATTCGTGCGCTTTCGCTGAGGCAACGCGCGGCATGCCGCCGAAATGCGCCAGCTGATTTCTCTAGAGCGAACGGCTTAGTGAAAAGGCCGATTCAAGCATTGGACGCGCATTTGCTTCGTGTACACGGTCATTGTCGTGACGTCGCCGTATCAAGGCACGTGTGTGGCTCACGTGTAGACTGCTGGGCAGTGAGTGGACAGTGGGGCTACAGTTTTCGTATTGGTGATAAATCGTCGCCATGGCTGTGGTAGTCAAAGGCAAATTCAATACCTATTGGATATGTGGCTTTTCTTTTCAACTTCCGTGTCAGTCAAGTGGCGGACCCTGGCAGATGAGTGAACTGTTTTCATTTTCGAGGAAAGCCATGCCTCGCGAAGAGCCGACAGCACAGGCAGTCCTTACGTAGCAGCGGTTTGTGAATTTGGACGCACAGATTAATTACAGTCCCTAATTTGTCAGTCACAATCTTTTGCAGCCAACTACTGTGCGCGTCTTAACTACCTCGCTCTATATTTTGAAGCATGAATGGAGCACAGAAAATTAGCGAACACCCAGTTTCATTTCCAACAGCTGATCATACAGAAGTAGGGCAGAAGAGGTAATGGTTTTGTATTCCTGCGCCTTCGCTGGGGCAACGTGCGACATGCCGCCGAAAGCGCTATCTGACTTCTCAAGAGCAAACTGCTTCGCGAAAGTGGTCAATTCAAGCATTGGAGGCGTGTTTGCTTCGTCGACATTGTCGTTGTTCTGACGTCGCCGTATCTAGGCCCGTGCGTGGCTCACGTGTAGACTGCTGGGCAGTGGGTGGACAGTGTGGCTACAGTTTTCGTATTGGCGATAAATGGTCGCCATGACTCCGGCAGGCCAAAGGAAAATTCAATAGCTTTTGCTGGTGTGGCTTTTCCTTTCAACCTGCATATCAGTGAAGTGAAGTGATGGAACTATGTGCAGAAATAAAATTTGCTTTTGGCTATTTTTTTTTTCGCTTCATTTATTGGACCGACGGGCGGTGCTTTTGCTCTTATCGCTTCGACTGCCTTCGTCTGCTCCAGCCGCTTTCTATGCGGGTGCACGCTTTTTCGTATGCTCTGCACTTAAAAAAATTCCGTGCCTCCGAATGTTCCGGCAATGTCATAAAATCTGAGGAAAGAATGCAAGGCTTGCTGTGCTGCTGTCTGGTGCGGCAAAACGTGGAAGAACACAAGGACGAAACTCTTACGTTTCCCAGCGAACGAGAGGTAAGCGCACTTTTTTCTGCAGTCGTAATGAAGAAACAAGCCCTATGCTTATCAAAACAGCCAAAGCATACAACGAAAGATCTTCCACATTTGTTTTAAACTAAATACTTTTTTTTGGTTTGGCGCGGTGCATTTTTCAGCGCTATTGTAAGAATCTGAAGCGAGTTTTTGGAAGTTGCACATGAGCCGATTGATGCTAGCTGACGAGCAGACTGAAATTTCGCATCGGTATATGTTAGCGGTTTCTCTTTATTTTTTTCCACGAGTAGAAAACTTGCAATCTATGTCTGACGAAGATATTTGAACTCTTGCTGCACAAGCCGGTTACGCTGGAGAGAATTGCGATGCCCTGCTTTACGTTCGACGTTACCACCTTTGAAGGTTCATTAACATGGCAGAAGACCCCCCCCCCAAAAAAAAAAAAAAACAATTTCGCAACAATCACATTTCGGCCTTTTTAAATCAAGAAGTTTGAGTTACTGTTCGCTTCACTGTTCAGCCTGGGCCTAGATGTACAAATTTTTTCCTCAGTTCTTCGTACTTTAATCTTTAGCTTCCAGGCACCCCACTCTAATGACAGCATGATCTCCCTGATATGGATTGCGGCCCATGCGGGCCTGTCCAACCACGCCTTCCCAATCTCAACCAGGTCACCCACTCCATTGCGAGAGGCCTAGTCAACCGCGCCGGAGTCACTGGAGATGAATTGGACACCAGGGACAATCTGACCACTTATAACGATCTCGTTAAGGCCTTTTACCTCAGTCGCCGAACCGTCCCCCCACCTCACCCTAAGTTCAGCTGGGTGCAGGCTACCACCCTGCGTCTGCTGCAAACAAACACGCACCATTCACCCGTATTTGCCATAGATGTGCTTGTTGCGTATGGTGTAGATTAGGTGTGTGTCGTTTGCTCGATGCCTTCGGCAGGAATGGTGTGCAGCTCGAATGCGAGACAAATATTAAATGACTTCACACAAACACTGCAGGAAAATTGAACCCGGCACTTTTTTTTCGTATTCGAGATGCAGGGCTCGAGTTAAAACGTGTGATGTCCGACCTGAAGTCAGTCCACCTACACATGTCAGAGATAACGCGAATAGTTCGCCTTTAAACTATTTCCATTTCTTAAAGCGAGAGCCTCAAGTGGCTAGTTGCAATGGCTTATACCGGCAAAAAAGCGGCTCTAGTGCAGTGCGTGAAAAATATCATTATCAGGAATGGCTAACACCCCCATAGACAAGTATGGATGTAATGACTCAATATGAATGAAGGAAAGAAACAAGCATCGAACGAACGAGCGACGGAAAAAGAGAGACAATGAAAACAAGAACGAAATTAGCTTTAGGTATGCGTTAGGTTCTGGCGTGGGACGTTGATGAGGTCAACCTACAGTGCCAAACGTTTACTGCGAACTGTGGCTCATTATGTCTAACCCGTCCGATCCTACAAATTTAGCCATTAGCACGAATGTAGCAGGCTTTCGTCGTCATTTGTTAGTAGAGTATTACATGCTACCGAACTTCTTCACTCTACCTAGCATACAATCCGTCCTGAAAAATTCACCGACCGTTAGTATAGGCCAGAATACGAAATTTGAGAGCAGCTGTGTACGTGTTTTCATTTGGCGATATATGGAGGCAAAAATTGTAAGAGAGAAACGTAGCAGACGTCAAGCGCCACGGCTTCCGTAAATGACTGACCGAAGGATCCAGTGTAATCGCTGCTACTGCTTGGCTTCCACCAAATCCTAAACAATTCACGCCGCACACCAAATCTGATTGATAAACAATCTCAGAACTAGACAACCGGACCAAGCAATTCAAACGAGCGAAAGCGATAACCGACACGAGCTGCCGATAGCATGAAACGAGCGCTCTGGCTGATACCAGATGCTTGTAGGAAACTAGCGGTCGGGCGGGCTCGCATGAACCCGGTTTTCCGCACTCGTATCACTGAAGGGGCAGTTATCATTGGCCTCCGCCTTTCGACCGTTGAAGGCTCCCGTCTTCCACCTCTCCGCGTTCGCTCTTTCATCTTTCGCTCTTGTGTTCGTTCGCGCTGTTACACCTCCGACGCTTTCCGCTGGAGCGGGTCGCTAAGAGGACACTAAAGCCAGATACTAAGCCGACGTGGACTGTTTAAATACCACTCCAGAAACCTCGCAACGCCTGCTTCGGGCCAAGAAGAGACTTAGTTTAGGAGAAAGCTGCATCCGAAGGCTCCTAATACCATCTTTGAAATTCAAATCTCCCGCCACCCAACCAGGGGAGTGGTGAGGTTGCATACACGATCACCACCCTTTGCTGCCGTCGGTGAGTAAAACGGCCCCCGACAGACGGCGATACCGAGCCAAGACAGAGCGATGGAGTTGCGGCTGCGGCTGCTTTTTGGTCAAGTGGGATAGACCGTTCGGGCATCCCGCAACATCACATAGAAGTTCAATTCTCTGCTACTTCAAGTTTCTGAGAGTTCCGCGAGCCAGAAAAACCAGCGCAGCACTACGCGATAACGGAACTACTGGAACGAGAAAGTGTGGGCGGCGCGGAGTCGAGCGAAAACGAAACATTTCTACCACACGCGTCGTTGCCAAGGGTAATCTTAACAGCTTCATTTTCTGAAAATAAAATAGAACTGGACAAGTAGCATTTTGTTTTGTCTTATAGTACTATACGAGGATGTTTTTTTGCAACGAGTGGCTGAATGCTATTGACAGAATATAACTGAGGAGTGCTTTCGTCATCGGGTAAGTAATCGAATGTCGCTCGGGAGTCTCTAATTGTGTCCTGCACTTACCTCAATTTCTTTATTATTAAGGCTCTGTTCGCGATAATATTGATGCCTTAGAGATTCTCGAGCAATAATCTATCACTTTAGCTTGACTCAATATTTGCCTTTAGTGTCCCTTCAGGAGCTGCTCCATAAAACGGAGAGGTATGTTAACGGACGTAAAACAGTCTTTATCGATGCCAAATGTCTCACTTCCGAGGGACGTTTCTGGACCTGGATACTCCATGTGAGCGTGTTGAAGACGGGGTTGTATTTCTAATAGATACACCGGCTAGTTTTTTAACTTACCACAACTGACAAATATTTCTCCTCTCCTGCGCCTGTTTCATGTAGGATACACATGACGTATTAGATAATGCAAGGCTTCTGTTATGCGTGCATCTCGAATGAGGAAAGTTTTTAATTTCCAGTTTAGCATCACAGGCCACTAAAAGCACCAGTGTTCAATTTCTGCCAATCTAGAGCGCAAATGGAGCGTTAAATGCCAATGCAGCAACTTAGCGCTCTAATTCTGCGAGTCACGTTACCATTAGGCTGTGATTTATTTTGTCAAGCTCTCAATGGGTCGAAATCTGTTTTTGTCATCCCATAAAAAGAGTCGGCCATGTTAAGTTATTTTTGTTCCTTTCCTTGCAGGAATGCTACTGGAACCGGAGGAACAGAACAGCAAGAGTCCTGCGGTGTCAGTGGAAAGGTTTCCAGCAGCCGAGACACCTCACACAGGCAAACCAACGAACACGTGGGCGGTACAGCCCCCATGTTTAGAGCACGTGATCGAGCGTCTGTCAAGAAGTCGAACCACAAATGCGAAACATGTGGTAAATTGTTAAACAGGGCTGATAGTCTAACTGCACATTGCCGCATGCATACACGCGAGAGGCCCTACAAATGCGAAATATGTCATAAATCGTTCGCGCACAGGGGGACTTTCCATAAGCATCAACAGATTCACACAGGAGTGAAACCACATATCTGCCAAATCTGTACTAAACCATTTAAGGACAAAGACGACCTTAAGAATCATCTCAAATCACAAAGTAGTGACAGACCTTACATTTGCGACATATGTAATATCTCCTTTAAGCGCAACACAACCTTCCAAAATGCCATATGAGTAAAATGACTTTAGTGCAAGCAGTGTGGATTTCTGTTCGCAAAGAAAGAAAAGCTCGACGCACATCTCTGCCAGAATAGTAGGTGCCAATTGTGTGGAGATTCGTTTAGAGATTCAGCTCAACTTATTGCAGACCACGTGACGCATACGGGTGGGGCGTCATAACAGCGTGACAAGTGCGCCAGTGCAGTAAATCGCCAACGTGTGTTGCATAGGAACTTGACCATGAAACCGTGCAGAAAAAAACTCACCGCTGACATTCTCCCGCCAGGGTAATGAACTAACAGAACGCATGGTGTGGAGAGACGGGCTCTTTTTGACGTTTAAAACTGCTGAGTGAAACGCGAGACAAAAAGGATGCTGCTTGACTTTTCGAAATTACGAGACAAAACGTCGTCTCCAGCCGAATTTGGGATGCTTCAATGTTGAGGTGTACTGCACGTCTTGGCTAGAGCTCAGTGTTTGCAGAACTATGTTGTTCGCCAACGCAGTTTTAGCGAACTAATTCCTAGACAAAGCCTAATGGGCTGCAAGTTTGTGTCACTACAAGGTTGAAATGTTCGCACAAGATCCTTGACACCTCGTTTATGTTAGTGTAAGCGCTTTGACAGTGGACTATAAACAAGCTTTAAGTAGCCATCATTTTAATGATTCTGCAGTGCGAATAGAAGGGAACACCTCTCATTATAAACTAGGCACATTTTTCTTGTCAAGGAAAAAAAATATCTGTCAACAATTCAGGTGCTTAGGCCTTGCCGCCTTCCAGATACAGCTTTTACGACAATATATTGACATAAACATGGCGAAATTTATTTCGCTTACAAATTGTTCAGTGCACGTAATGTTTTGGTTCTATGTTTAGCTCTCGTATTCATACCGAAGATTTTTGTTGTTTATCAGGCCGATGACAAGAGTGAGACTCAAATGATCTGGAATTTCACTATATATGTTCTCCCAATACGAATATTTTAGTTGTTGTATTGAGGTGGAAGCTCTGCCAATATTAAAGTGCAGTTTCTGATTCACTCGCAAGTCATCTCTTTTGACTTGCATTCCACTCTAGTTTCAGCTGTAGAATTATTTGGCCTGTTCTGACAAACGTATCTTTGCGAGTAAGATAGAGTTTTTGGTTATATAATTGGCACGCCTAGTTTTATGTCTTCTTGCTGTGAGCGCGTTTCACCAGCTAGCAAATCTTAAGCTACTGCTCATTGCGTGACGCTCCTGCATGCATCAAAACATACTCCAAAATTCTCGCCGATTTTATCTTTCTTTATTTATTTTTATCCACCTTTTGTTATGAAATTACACGTGCAACGCAAATACATTTGTGCATTCTGGAAGGCACGCGAGCACCAACGATTCCGCTGGAATCTTCTACGAACCATGTGTGAATAGCCGACGCTACTGAATTGCAAACCATTTGTTCGACGATTGACTGATGTGCCCGGCATTATCTTCTACCCGAACGTAACTTGTCTTGTGGGTGCTTGTGCGCCCAATAAAGAGTGTTTCGTTACTCAGCTCTTGTTACTGCGTCGTTCTCCATCATTAAAACGTGACATCTGGTAGAGGTGCTTTGTGGTAACCAAATAAACCCTACCAGCCGTGAAAATAACGTGAGCATCGTCATGGACCAGGTAGGTAGCCGCAGACTACGACTGCCGGCCGAGTGCCGACCTCTGCCGGAGAAGACTAGGACGATCATGGCCCCGACAAATGCCGCAGTGAGAGTGCCCGTGTCACCCGCAGTGACGTTTGCTGCAAAAGCCAAGAAAGCCACCGATCATTCCCGGATCGCCGTTTGGACATCTGGAAAACTGGCGGGAAACCTGCGGGAGAACAGGTATGTTTAACAATTGAATCTGTGATGAGCTGCGGTTTCACAGTTTCGCAGTGAATTTCGGCAAACATTCACCAGCGTCATGCCCAAGGAGCGGACCGAAGTTGAGTGAGAACGCCGAATAATAACACTGTCATCTTCAGGGCAGAAATTCCGCCACGTCGACCCACACATGTCCGAGAGCAAAGCGTTCTTACTCATCTGCGCTCTGAAGCAAGTGCTTTACACCGCATTGATACGTAAACGAGCCAAGACCATTACACATATCCTAACGGAAGCCACGGGCATTGAAAATACGTTCAAAAAGCGCACTCAGCAACATCGTCGCCTGGTGTTTTCGCCGAGGGGAAAAATTAAACACTATAGGCTCCGACGAACTCCGAAAGACCACCATAACAGTTTCACGCGAAGAACTACTTAAGATGTTCTCTTCGACGCAACTTGAAGTAGCCTTAGTTGCTGACGTCGTCTGAGAGGAGATCCAACAGCAATAGCCAGTCCCTGAATTGCTGCATCTGAAGCCTGCCGCGGTGGCCAACGCCACTGTCTTCAGCCGTCTGCGTCCCCCTTTGCGCCCGCACCTGACGACTACTCGCTCTGCTGTACTGAGAAGCCGGATATGTCTATTGCTTATACCCTTACCCTGAGTATACGATCTTTTGCTGTCAACTGTTTGCGTTCACAGCAAGATGGACGACCCCATGAAATTGCTGACTCTTTGGCTGCAACTGAATGAAGACCCCGACGACTGTGCCGATCACCGTCGCCATGTCACTGCTTCTCACTGAAGCGCCCAGATTACAATGGCCGAATACGGGATTGATATCTAGGTCCATATCCGGTAAGCTAAACACAGCAGCCTATGGAGGTGTTGTTGCTGTCCGTTGCAGTGTCGATGGTCCTCCGCCGCCAATGCAAAGTCAGTCTCAGCGACGCAGGAAAGACATGCTGCCATTTCGACGAAGCTCCGAAGAAAAAAATCCTGCTTCCTAAAGGATACCTGACAACGCCACGTAATAGTGGGGCAGCGCGATGCAGCCATGATCCGACACTGCGAAGTAACCAAGTCCATGAACCACCGACATCGACGCTGTCGCCGCGCATCTTTAGTCGACACAGGACCCCACTACTGCGCTATGAATGTTCAACCGCGCCGTCGATGACAGTTATGACTGCATGGCAAAGACCCCAAATCCGGGCAGCTGTAGGTCTCGTGACAAAAACGACTGGAATGAGCACGTACATCGAACACAACACAAGTTAGGGGAACCTTCGTCGCAGAATCATCCTTGTTTCGCAGGATCACAACTCGCGCGCCTACGCATCAAGCACCAGCGAAGGACGGTCACACAGCGCTCTAGTCTTTGACGACGCTTCGTCGAATACTAGGTCGGCGACCATGTTTGAGTTTGCACCCCTATAAGCCGACGTGTACTGAGTGAAAAGCTACGTTATTTCGAAATGTACACTAAAATGCAGTGACTGTGCGCATAGTACTTCCACATAGTGCCAGGCAGCACGCAATCGCAGCGGTTCCGCTCATGCCCATAAGCAGTCCATGTTGTGCGCTTTAAGCGGTTTTACCATAGCTAACCAACTAAAATTGTGTTGCTTTGCTAATGTTCTTTTGTACATGTTCGTTTTCTTTTGACACGATACTTTTTTTCAGATGGGTGCATTCACAGATGTGATTTTTACCTTCTTCCGCTGAAGCGTTTCACCGCCTAACAAGTGTTAAGTTATCGCTCCGCGCATGACTTGCTTGCATGTATCAGAAGCTTCTTCGTCATCCTCACTCATATTATATTATGTCTATGTCGTAGTGGAACCTTGTGTATTCAGATCACATGCTTGAACAGAATTCTGCGAGGCGCTTGAGCTCATGCGATTAGTCTGGAATCTTCGACTAAACATTTTTAAATAACCGACTTGCTTTAGCCGCAGATTCGTTTTCCGACGGTTGAAGCATGTGCTCTCTGCTATAATTCAACCCGAGTGTAACTTTTGTGGACGCAGTTTCGCACAATAAAGAGTTGATTTCGTGACTCGCGGTTCTTGCTACTGTGGTTTTCACCGTCATTGCAACGTGAAAATATTGACGATTAAACCGCCTCTTAGTGGAAATTTCGTCGACATTAAAAGAACGTTGCACGTGGCTCTGATATCGCAAACACTAGTGACAAGTGGAACTGGGGGAAGTTTAGGATGCAGAAAAAGTGATGCCGTCTTCCTCTGTGGGAGGTTTGGGCCGGGACCACGCGCCACTGCAGGCGGCCGCCGCAGGAAAAACGATTTGTTGAGACGCTATATGCGTGGGTATCGCGTGCCAGACGCTACACCGACGCGACGCGGTGCAGCGGACTGCACTATTCGACGATGCTCGGCCTATACTGCGATATTTGCGCATGCTTCTTTTTAATTTTTTGTTTTCTCCCTTTGAAATTACAGACAAACAAAACAGAAGAGAAAATATCGTAGTATAGAGCGAGCATCATCGACTGTTGAGGTCAAACCAGAGGTGTCGGCCTCTCAATACTGATTAATGGCAGAAGAAAAAGCACTTCGCTGTTCGCGTCTCATTTAACGCAGACTGCAGAGTTATTCAACGTATTGTGACAAGAGACAATATGGGGCGAGGAAGACAACAAAGGAAACGAGGAGGTTACGTAAGTTTTCTAAAATTTCTTGCACTACGTACGGACATGTCGAAAACATGTTCGATCTCGTAATAACGCAGGACACGTGCTTTTGCTTGGGTATGTGAATCGTTATGTTGCTATTTGGAGGCGTTGATAACATGAAGCACATTTTTCTGGCTACTGTTCACGCGGGATTGTACGTGTAAAGAAGATTTTTCTGCGCAAAACGTGCTTCCCACGTCCGCAAATTTATGATCGCCGCCAATTGTAAAGCGAAACACACTACTGCTGACATATGCAACGCCATTTTACGTCCCAGGAAGAACTCCATAGGTTGAAGACTGCAACACGGAAGCGCTTCTTTCCTTGCTAATTAAAGTACTCAAAAATTATGAGAAAAATACTCTAAACTAACAGGAAGCAGGTGTTCCCAGACATGCGCTCTCCAATTGTGCTATATTAGAGGCGAGTAGAAGACCGTCAGTTCCCAAAAATTTAAACCATGGCGACCGCGCATGTTCATGAAATACGTTTAAGTGTAAACAAAAAAAGAACCGCCAGAAAATATGCATTTTCGTTAGTCGGCGAATCATGTAGACCATCTGCGAGATTGAGCATTGCCTGAGGACGTCTTGAAAAGCTAGAATTATGAAGAGTCAACAGCCACGCAGTCGTCGCATCTCGATAGTATTCAAGAATTAGAAAAAGTATTCAATTACATTAGCGTGATGTTTAATGTACATGCTGCTGCCTATGCACGATAGGGCAGTTTCCACACAGTTGCTTCCACAGGTGCTCATTTGACGGCAGGCGTTTCGTATGCCGTGACACCAAAAACTGCAACACATGGGGGTCGTACCATTCGTTCCCTCATCGTGCGTGGCTTAGCCGTATCCGAAGGAGAGGTTATTAGGACACTTGATCCCATGCTGAGTACCAGGGCCTTCTAAGGCCCCTTGGTGGAGGCACCAGACTTTATTGGCTTGGCATTTGCGTGTGCCCCGAGTGATCCATCCGGAAAAATTTGGCGTTCGCACTATCCTCTTCCAGTCTTCGAGTGTTTTTTTTTCTTACGTGCTTCGTTTCTCTCATAACACCTCCACTCTTCCTATTTGTTTGCACAGCTCCCGTATTCACTCTTACATGTTAGGTCCTGCCACGTCCCACCGTTATGCTCCGGGCTGGGTGCCTGTCATGGCAATATAAGCAAAATACAAGGCTATGATAACTCCGTCTTCTCCTTCACAAGCTGAGCGTAACTCTCCGAATAAGTTGACGCACCAGCGCAGGCTTACCAAATCCTTCACTCGACCGAAAGATCCTCCGCCGTTTCCGTTTAGCAAAGTGCGAAAAAAAATAAAAACCAAGCTAGAAAACTTTCTCGTTTTGTTGCTGGAGATTCTTTGACTGACGCCCTACGTATTAGCGATAACGCGATAAAAATTGTCAGCGCAGACCTGCTCGACGTTCGTTACCAATAGCAGAACGAAGAATCAACCAGTCTTGTGAAACTGGCAGATATTCTAATCACCGGCATACTCCACTGTTCCTAGAGCCCCACGCAAGGAGTTGCCGTAATATCTGAGGCCGATCTTGTCAATAATTACCGGTACAGAGCTCTTCCAGGACTGAAAAGAACGGAAGGTGCCTAATGCACAGAGCATCATCATCAACTGTTGAGGCTCTGTGCTCGACACGGAGCATCACACATCCGCTGTGATTCTCTGGTTTGAATAAAAATAAATGCCCACTGTGCTTCGAATACTGACCTTTCCGTCTAGCATTCTGCCACAGACCATAGAAGCGAGATACACTTGGAAATATTAAGACCCTGCATTCCTAACACGCGACGATGTTTGTAATGTCAAATGTATCACCAAGATCCACATAGCTTCAGTGGCCAGCTTACCTGTGCAAAACGTGGTGTCCTAGGCCACCACTTGGACCACTGTGCTGACACCGCCCATTGCAAGAAGTGTGATGTCTACCACGCTGCATATTCACTAGTGTGGGCGAACTGGAAATAAAAAAGAAATAGAAGTGATCGCGCTAAGAGTCAAACAAAATACCTTCAAAAATGCCTATATAAGGATGGTGTTCAGTATTGTTCACTTGACCGGGGCAAAAAAAAAAAAATAATAAGATCGCTCACTAGTAAGGATAGTGAACGCAAGCTTCTACTTGTCCCAGTTACATGCAACGATTTCCTCTCAATACTACCATGTCCCTACGGATAATGAGTTCGAATTGAGAGGATTTAGTGGCAACCTTCATGAACTTACAAAAACAATTATTTTACTTCAAGCCAAAGGCGGTTCAAGTCCAGGTGATGCATTCAAAGTCGAAGCAAGCAAACGTCCTGCGGTGGTGTGCCATCATCTGAAAACACCATGACGACGGTGCTCCATCACTTGATGGTGTGACACTCAATGTTTAGACAAGTCTTCGCTTAGGATTTACAACTTTAAAAACGCTGGAGGCGGTGTCCGTACGAGTAATTCAGATTAATAGACTGGTTACAGTTTATTCTCTTCACATTCAATCTAATTTCATATTATTCAAAATTGGATTTTCATTGTTGATGAGTTTAATGATCAACAATTCCTGTGTAGGCTCTCGGAGCGATGTAACCGACCGGCTCATTGAACACGTTCTTTTAACCTGAGGTGCGTCCTCATTAGATAAGGAGGCCACCTGTAGAAATATGTCACATATTTCATATTATTTCAATTATTTAGGGATTTACAGGCTGTGTTTCTCAACTCGGAATGGAACGTTATCTCATTCCTTGAGAAATGACCGCTTAACAGAAGCGTTTACTTGATGTAGCAACACGCCTTTTTTCCGCATGTCGCTGCATTGGAGCTAGCTTCGGCCGATTGGTTGCATTTGTGATGCGAAAGCACCAAATGGTCGACTAGCCAAAAAACCCACATCCCATATGCATGCCTCAACGAAGCAGAGAAAGCGAAGGGAACGCCTACTTGCGTGCTCTGGCGCCACGTGTTACGTGACGGTAGATGGCCCCGCCGCGACGTCGTAACTGTCGCTCCCGGGTGCCTCATTTCCCCGCGCATTGCTTGTCCGCGCAAGCTCTCACCTGCGTCTTAACTACGCCGCAGTAAACGCTATAAACAAACTAGTATATAAAGAACGGAAGATAAATAAAAGGCAATACTTTAGAGGTAGTAAGCTTCGAGACCATGACCTCACGCTCAGAAGCTCAGAGTCGTACAAACAGGGCTAAATCAGCGCCTCGTAGATAGCAGAACTGTGCAATGAGCTTTGTGACATCCGGCTAGTTGAACCGGAATTTCAATTGCCAAGCGCAGCGAGACAAAAGCGGTTACGTCCAAATCCCCGCAGCTTCCTGAGGAGCGTCCCCGTTAGATTCTATGGCAGTCAGAGAGTAGCAAGACGCCACAGGTCGAAGTGCACCGGCATCGTGTTATCTCGTAAGCGTCAGGCAAACGTTTAAAGGAACATTCTTGCCCGAGAGGAGTTCATAACTCGAAGGATCACGCAAATGCCTTCAATTGGACACCAATGCTTTTGCATTAAGAACGAACAAGAAGTGCTTAGGTGCTCTGAGATTAAATTAAGAATCGCCATACCTAACGGAATATTATATGTGAGAGCTTTGTACAGACAACGCAGCAGCATACTTAAGCGGTTTGATTACTGTTCTGGCAAAAACTTGCAGGACGCTTAAGCCTCGCTTTTAGGAGCGGAACGCGATAACATTTGAAGATCCGCAAATGATTCTCACGCTTCCCGGCAACTACAAACTATATAACCGTAATATTTACCGAGAAACTCTGTTGCCGAACACTATGAACGAAGGAGAGCGTTCTGGCAGAAGCGCGGCCTCTTGCTTGGGCCGATCCGGAAGATAGTGCACTGCCACGCCAAAAGAAAAAAAAAAGAAATTACAAAACTTTCTGGTTCGGTTGCTGTTTCGCACTCATAATAATTAACTGTGATAAAATTTAACAGATAAGGCATGCGGTGCCTATGTTTTGCTTCATGACATATTTTTGAGGGCTGACAATTTATAAGTTCCGAGGAAATACCTTGCGAAAAATGTAAGGGAAGGTCTGATCAGCTTCTCTGACCGAATGATGCTACAATATAATCCGCATATACAGCATGCCATAAAGCGAGGTGTGGCATATACATACACATTCATATACGCGTGGGAACTTCGGCGTGAGGGGACGCCGCCGCCGGACGCCGACACCGCACTTTCTGCGACACGGGGGTCTTAACGCTTTCGCATTAAAAACGTTCGTTCCACAAACTAATTGCAAAACATGCGGAAAACGGGTCCCGTGGCTGAATTATGATTGCAAAAAGACGCGAAAGCAACAAAACGAAGCAGCGGGCATACTTCGCCGACTCTCTAGCACGGAAAATTTCAACAGATGAAAGAGGTAAGTCGCAGCGTAGGCCAACACATAGGCAGGCTGGTGAGCAAGCTGAGGGAAGTACCTTAAGAGAAGCTTTATTGGAATTCATTTTTTAGTTTAGAAGCAGATCATCGAAGGCAACATTGGGTGCGGTACATTTTTTCTTGACAATAATTTTTAACCTAGATTTATATTAGGTAGTTGTGTTTAACATGCTCAGAAGGCATCATCTTTGTCGCAAATAGGTAGAAACACTGTAATTGTTCATTTTCAAGAGAGATATGTTATAAATAGAAGTATTTACGAGACATACCACGCAACGACAAAAGTGTTGCATAAGTTCACTTACGTAATTACGTGAACAATGTCCAGATATGCTTGTATTTGATGCCAATGTTTATTGAACAATCTACATAGAAAGCTTTGGATATACTAAGCAGGGAAATAAAAGTCGTTCCGTTTTGCATTTGAAGCACATATTCATGTACGAAGGCCTCATGCTGTCACCTATGTCATCATGGACAGGTAGCAAAAACAAAATTAAAACCAGCATATGGCAATAGGAAGAAATTAATTACTCGACTTAGATCGCATCACGTAATGAGCACTGTGCGCTTTAAAGTGACGTTAGTGAATCGCGTATGTCGACAGCTATCTTTCTGAGAGACGGCTTGTGCTCTTGCGCTGCAATCAGTGTGCTGGCGAGACTTTTCACTTTTCCTTACGCAATAAAGACAGACTTAATTTACTTCATTAAATGAGCGTCGTCTGAGCCATTAGCGTGTTAAAGTCACCTGTTGTTGTTCACTATAACTTATTTTGAGCAGGCACCGCTACAGAAAATACAAAAAGCACAATGAAGCCTGCACTATGTAGAACAAGCTCAATAGCGATAGTCGTCTTAAATTTGTTCGATTTGTTATCATTATCCAGTCGTGTTGGCAGTGGCGGAAGCTTCTGTACTGCAACAATTTTCATGAAGCAGTGGAAGCACGAGTAAATGGAACCTGTCCCCCTTGTAATTCAAATGACGGCGAAGATACGGGCGTGAATCCACTCAAGGCGAGAGCACAGGGAAAACTGATTCGACTGCTGACTCGGGCTGTTTCTGCTCGCGGCCCCTTGGTTGTTTTGGCTCCATACTCGTAACTATTATAAAGGTGGCGGACTTCATTCTTTGTAATCCATTTTTAGTTAAAGTTTAAAAAATTAAATTATTGGGTTTTACGTGCCAAAACCACTTTCTGATTATGAGGCACGCCGTAGTGGAGGACTCCAGAAATTTTGACCACCTGGGGTTCTTTAACGTGCACCTAAATCTAAGCACACGGGTGTTTTCGCATTTCGCCCCCATCGAAATGCGGCCGCCGTGGCCGGGATTCAATCCCGCGACCTCGTGCTCAGCAGGCCAACACCATTGCCACTGAGCAACCCCGGCGGGTTTAGTTAAAGTTTGCGCAACACAAATGTGCGAGGGGCCGATTGGGGCAGCGACGTACTTTGTTTAGCGACTGCAGCGCTGGGTCGTGCTGGCGTGAAAAGCAATTGACGACTTTGGAGCAATCACACAAAACTGTGCCCAGTGTGCGGGGTATGGCTGAGCTATGGCTATGCACGACGCGTGAGCGTTCGTTATCGAAGAAACGCGGCAAGTGCGAAATAGTTGCAGTTCTGTATTGCTAGGGGTTGTCGAAGACAGCACTGCAATTTGTGGGTAACGGAACAAAGCTTTGCGCCACTCTAAGGGTGATGAGAACAACCTGCTTCATTTCAACTGAGCTAGAGTGTGCCACAGCAGTCTGAAGAATTGTAGCAGCTAGTAATCATACGCAAGCTAGGGCTAACTTAGTTTGTATACACGTCCTGCGCTTCCACGAGCGCTTACACGAGCAACAATTTCTTGCCAGCAAGATGGGCACTTCACTTTGAGAGGAGCATGAAAGAAGGGTAGCGATATCATCCGATAAATGTACATTTCTGTTTTTGTTGTTGTAAGTGAGGGTTAGTTTGGGTAGGACATTCCGCGGAAAGATAGCATGCAAGGTCTATCGGGGCGCCTCTGCTAGCGTTCAAGAATTTGCACAGTCGCGTCAAGCTAGTGGCAATTTCAAACGCCTCGTTTTTTCCAGCCGTGCGGTATCATTTTAATCGAAATCGCAAAGTGACAAAAGTTTTATTAGTTTCTGTTCTTTCTTGGCATTGAGTGCTCATGCGCGGTCATTCAACATTGCGCATCCGTGATTACACGCCAGTTCCACTCCATCGAAACATCAGGCATGGCTGATGAAAGAAGCTACGAATACACGCCTCCTGAGTTTATTATGGCGGACGAGGCAATTGCAAGTACAAGCTGTGGTGGTACCACGGGCGTTTCATCTACTTTGGGCGCCTACACAACGTGAGTTTTACAGCTTGTTAATTTTTTATTCAATACTGTTAGCCTTTGACACGACCCATAAAATAAGCATATATATCTGTTCATTTGTTCCCACCTAAAACGGGTGCATTTGACAGGAAACTTGAGCTTTTCAATCGGAGGTTTTCTTAGATCTAGACGCGTTAATGCGCGGGTGGTGTGAAAATATTGCCATGTTCAGCGCAAAGTCAACTGTTTAACGGTCAGGATAAGATTTCTCAGGACATTAGGCGAACGTGCTTAAAGAAGAAAAAATATTTTGTTTGTGTGTGAATATTACACTGCACACCCGCCACGGGATGCTATAGCTCTAAGTCCCGGATTCAATCTCAGGTGCGACTGCCGTATTTCAATGAAAGGACACTGAAAAAAGGTTGGCGTTTGCATTTATGTGATCGTCACAGAAGCAACGGTGGTGAAAATTTATGTTCAGTCCACTACTGTGGCATGCGTTTTATCAAGTCGTGGCTCTTGCACGAAAAACCCCGGAATTAGTTTGAACCGGAGTGAACACTTGCTGCGCCGCCACGTAAGTGTTTTCTAGACAACACAAGGTACAGGTCTAGTTACACAACAATACTGTGATTTGTCAATTAAAAAGAAACTGTGACCAAGATGGTACTGCTTGTTTCAAAGGTTTATTTTTTGGGAACATAAACCCTGTGAATGAAAAGCCACAAGTTGGCTTAACACGATTGCTCTTCAATTCCAATGTGCTGCTTAAGGGCAACAAATACGCATAAATTAGAAAACATACTTTTCCCGCTTGGAGTAGGTTGGGCGATGAAGGTATTCGCTGCTATTTTTAATGTTTTGACAAGTGAAGTTTAGATTACTGGTCTTTAAGTCGTTTTCTCTTTCAAAGAACTATATAACTTGGGCGAGATTGTGCCACACCAATAAAGAAGTGAAATATCATGGTATTCTAAGGTACTCTTTGCCATTTGTAAACAAATAAAGTAGCACGTAGCACTGCAACTGTTTTTTTGTTAAACTTTATCTTTCGCAGCATATTCATCATGCTGTTCTCACAATAAACCTTACCTTTGAAGGTATTCTGAGAAAGCTTCGGGCGAGTGACACAGACGTAAACTTTGCATAGCTTGAAAACAAATATTTTTGAACTCCATTGTAGTTCATCATTATTTCATTCGATCTAGTCGTTTTGTTCGTAAGTGTTCAAATTATTATTTGGCTAAGAGACAGAAATTTGTTCGTATTCTTCAGAGCAAGTCATCTGAGCCCAAATTTTTATATAATACCTAAACTATAACATATTAGTCACAGCTGCCGGATCGATGAGTCATGATCGTAATTGGCGTGAAAACGCCACATTCACCACGGCGATGCCGAATCACATCAGGAAGGTGCAAATACAAATTTTTCAAATATTAGGGCTGGCTTTCATCATAATTGCAGAAACCATCGGCGCAGCGTCATTCTTATAATTCAACCTGATTTATTGATGCAATAAATATGTCCCATGCATCAATATCATATTCCAAAATTATTGTTAGGAATCTCTCACTGCGGCAAGTTAAGCAATAATTCTATACAGCAAACTGCGTGGGACCCATTGTAAGTACTTTATGCGGTAAACTGACAGTGTCTGTGCAAGCGAAGGTGCCGTTTTGACTACAGTGGCTGAGTGCTCTGCTCCGTTTAATGCCCCGGGTGTTCCGTTCGTCCTGTGCCAGGCAGCATAGTCAGTCTTTGATGCGAACGAAAAATTGCAAGCAGCCCGTTTAGGAAACATGACTTTACTTTTTCAGGACTTTGTTTTAATAAAACATAAATTCAACCATTTTTGTCACAGCTACTAATTATCAGACCAATTATTTATTAAACGCAGCATTCCTGATGCCGCGTGGAAGTACCAGTGGAACACACAGCCGACGCCGATAACCG
This sequence comes from Dermacentor andersoni, assembly GCF_023375885.2. Classification (NCBI taxonomy): domain Eukaryota; kingdom Metazoa; phylum Arthropoda; class Arachnida; order Ixodida; family Ixodidae; genus Dermacentor; species Dermacentor andersoni. The sequence goes on from NC_092824.1 coordinate 48,711,882, forward strand.
ACGGGACTTACAAGGTCGAAGGTACGTAAGTGATGGCCATTTGCCACAGGTGGAACATGCGAAGATAGTTCACAACAAACGTAGCAGACATCCTCTAGGGTTACCGCGGGAGTGGTACATTTCTTGCGTACAAGGATGCACTTTTCCAGTGCCGTCAAGACGGTTTCTGCATGAGCCAGCTTATAACAGTCCTTCCTGAGAAATTTGTGCTTATTGAATATATGCAAATTTATACATTACCTATGCAGTAGAAGCTGCTGAATGAATGTGTTCTTGTATTGGTGATCTGGTAAAGGACACTCCAAAATATTGGTAGAAGCCGAGACTGTTCATTCCATGCAGTGACTAATTCACTCGTAAATGGAATCGTCCCTTGACCATTGGTCTACAAGTTTATTTGCCAAGCAGAATCTCAGTGGGTTTGTCCTGCTTACATCGTGATAATGTTTCCCTTAAACTGATCAAGTTAGATGGCAAATCAAGTGCTTTGATACGAATGGAGAGTAAGATGTGCAATTAGGGCGGCCTTTCAGATGTCTTCACTGGAGGGTCGTAACGGTACTGTCACATTTTCGGCACAGCGCGATAATCGCTCACACATAGCATGTTACGAGTAGCGGACATATCCCGCTGCGGCCCAATGCAGAAGTTACAGCATGCAATTTGGGGCAGCACAAAAGTTTATATTTAAGCTTTGGCTCTTTCATACCAGGCAAGCCAAGTCGCAGCCGCAGCATAAACAACCTTCACAATTTATTGAAATTCAACGCAAGGAGCCACAAAATTGTTACGTAGTTGTTCGCGCTTTTATGCCGTAAATCGTTACCAGGTAACCCAACTATAGGCTTCTGTAACATTATTTTTGTTGACAGAGCACCAATAACAGTACCCAACAATTTCCAATGCGTGTGCTAATACCAAGAAATTGTTATGATTTGTTAACAAGGAAATTTTCGCCATGCCGAGACAGCGGCATTCCAAAGTGAATGCTCTTTTTTGTAAGGTTAGTAGCTTTCCTTGGATACGTCAAGCATCATTTGTTGTGCCAGTATCTTGACATCATCTTTCGCCGCCTGACGAACGTTGCGACTTCAACGGCGCGACTGATGATATTCAGAATGCCAGACAACAAAGATGAGTTCCTTAATTTATGCCTACGCAATCACACTGCAGTTCATCCGTAGTCAAAGATGATGAAACTCAAATATTTAGTTTCGGTGGTTGGGAATCAGCGTTTATTCTTTTCTGTGACGTACGAAGGCACAGAGGATCCGGAATGTCAGTGTAACAATGTCATAAACATCCTTAGAAAATTCCCCCCTCGCTTTCCTATTCTAAATCAAGCTTTATTGAACAATGCGGCGTGTCCCTGCTGTTTTATTGCTAACTGCAGTAGTGTCGACGGTCATCTTGAGAAAGGCTTGGCCGCAAATTCTGCCTTTTAGGTCTCTCGCGTTTTCTTCTCAATTTCACGCAATTTCTGCGCAAGTATAAGGAAGATGTGCACCTATGTACAGTACTTGCAGCGCTATTCATACAGTCCGCACATTTAACGCTCTTTGGCACTTTCCGTTGCACAGTTCAGTGGCATTGCCCCGTGAATTACCACTTCCGCATTTCTGTGCCAAGCTAATCTGCTGTCTGCAATACGACTCTAACATATGCGCATTGAGCAATCTTTTTGAAAGTTGTACTATAGTCTACTGATGGCCTACACAGGAAGATTGGCGAGGACAGCCGTTTTAGCGTTCGTGATCAGCTGCAAAACACTCACTGCTTACAGCCGGTGCTTCGAAACTTCGGCTACCGGAGTCACCAAATGGGTTTCGGATAACCAGTTTCCGAAAGGCGAGTAGGTTGTTGGATGACGCACCTATCTGCCATAAATCAATAAATTAGGGGCGTACGTAAAACAAAAATTTAAAATCCCTCGGTAGAAATGCGATCTCTCAATTTTCTTTGTCGTCTATGGCTGCTGCTCGTAATAGATGAACAACAAGCAAGAACTTCGTGAGCCATCTATTGTGCTTATTACTGGATAACACAGCCAATATATTGGGTCAAGCTTTTCACGCACAAGAAACCGCCATGTCATTTTTCACTTCGAACACTGTGGTGTTCTGCTCGCGGTTTGAGGTAAAACGTGATAATCTTAAGAAATCAATACTGCACAATCTTGATCGCGCTTGTCTTCTTCATCGCGACGAAATTCTTGCATGCATTCAAGAAAGTTGCAGAAAGAAAAAAAGCACTGCGTACGGAGGCACAACAGTAAAGTTTCCCTCCCACTAAAAGCTTCTTGCCTGGCACAATGAGCATGAAATATCAAATTCCCATGAATTGCCCTTGCACTACGGCGAATGAACACTTTACTATACGTTTACGCCATACAGGCGTCCCTGACAATGGCATCACAAGTTACCAGCAACTGGGGTGCGTCAGCAGCATCAATAACGCAAGGCGCAGCAGAATCCGCGCTGGCATGGAGGCAGCATCAGGCAATTTTGAAGGCGGCGCCACGTAAGTTCATATTTAGAAAAGTTCCAATGCAAAACAACTCGAAGACGACTGGGATAGCTACCCGTGTAACAATAGTGCCTCTACTTTGTTATTTCTTCTTGGGAGGCCTAGCTCTGATGGCTGAAACAGTACTGCATTGGCAGTTTTGAGCGTTCGGCCGGAGCAGCCTGCCTTGACATACTTCATGGTTGCAGCAGTGCGACCGGACAAGCACAGAGTAAGGAGTGAACACCACATGGCACCGTGCACACCCCATGTTGCAACCACGAAACTACATATGCTCACCCGATCTTCGATCGTGTTAACACGCTTCAATGTGCGGTACACTTGCAGGTTTGTAACCTGCTTACTCACTACCCGCTATGGAATACATAAAGATTCTGAAGGAAAGATGCTGATCTAAGGCACATAAAATTAAACAGGCTTATGTCCAAGTTTACGGAGGCAATTCAGCATGGGTACGCCGGCAGTAAGCAGAGCGTTCGAAGTTAACTTGAAGTCGACCACTACGGCGTGCCTTATAATCAGACCATGATTTCGGTACGTAATAACTGAGTTTAGGTTTTTATAGTCACGTGTTTTCAAAGAGGACTGGCAACGTTTGATAAGGACCACTGGCACCTGAAAAACAGCGGCGGTTGGATCAGGCTATCGAGTTGGTGGTGTTAAAACACGCACGTCTTCATTCGTATCCTTCCCGTCTCTTCTTTTGCACTGTCCCCGCTACTGCAGGTGGCAGTATTTTAAATATTTTTTACCTCCATGAAAACGTTCCGAAGACCACAAGAAGAAAACTATTAGTTAGCACTGTATTAATCAATTGCCAAGCTTATGTATTTAGCCGGCCGTTGAGAAGCAGTTTGCACTTCGCACGATACGTAACTTTGACACGTGATACGTTAAGCGGAGTGCGCATGCGTATCTTACACCGATAAGGCGGCAAGTTGAAGTGCTTGTGCAACCAAGTGGCAGTATCCTGACCAGCCCAGACGACCCCACTTTGATCTCAGTTGGCGCTTTCTTTCTTTCTCTCCGGTGAGAGAGCAAGAAATAAATTGTGAAAGTCACGTCAATGTGCTTGGGACGATTTCGCCGGTGCAGGAGCAAGTTAAGCCTCTCAGTTCTAATCAGGACCCGCTGTCTTCGCTCTCGAAAATAGTCTACTGTTAGTACCGTCGTCTTCCCTAGGCCAGTCGACTAGGGAACCTTAAGACTGTCCAGCAGCAAATCACCATCGTCAACTCCATGGAGATACAATGCCCATGCTCACCATAAGCCGCAGCAACTCCGCCACCGATAAAACTGGCGTGGGATCTTTGGAAAGAAATCAACTGCTGTCACCTAGTTCGCTCGTCCTTGCCCCTCCCCCCCACCCCACTTTCTTCACTCTGGCTGCTAGGTGAAGGACGGGCTGAGGGCTTTTCGTGGAACTAGGCAAAAGCCGGTTTACACGCTGTCTTGACGGCTGGATAAGTGCCGAGGGAAGCGGGGTGATTTGACTCGTCTAATTACCTGCGCCTATCAATTCGTCGTTGTAGTTCCCTGCCTGTCTACCTTTGCTCAGGTTTCTGAATAATGGCGGGGGGAGCGCATTTAGTCGTTGTGCACGCCGCGTTGACGTCTGGATAGGAGGTTCACTAGTTTGACGCGGAGAAAACGTTCAATTAACATCATTGGTGGTGTTGAGACGTAACATTATTCATCTTTTTCCGGGGACTGCATTGCCCCGCTAACAACTCAATGTTGTCGCTCAGCGCAAGAAGGGCCGGATTTATTTGGAACTTATTGGAATGTTATCTTGGATTGCATCTGTTTAGTTTCGCAGCAACCTGTCTGTGTAATCGGATTGCATGCGTGTGGCGAATTGCGTAGTAATTTCTGGAAGAATAGCGGGCCTCAGCGATTACGCTGAAACCTTCGACAAGTCGTACAAGAGTGTCCCAGCTACTTTTACCCCGAGTTTAAAAACGTGCCGATGCACTCTAAGACGATGCGACCAAATGCAGTGCTGACTCTTCTATGTAGTAAGTCGCACTATTTTTGGTATTCTGCTTAATTGCATAATTAGTAAAGAATATTTACCGACATTGGAAGCACCTAAGTCAGGCAAAAAAATTCCAATAAGAAGGTGTAGAGCACGTTGCAAGACGTCCGATAAGACAGTTTCCAACTTTCTGTCTATTAAGATTTAGTGTCTTTCTGCTTACTACAGATGCCCGCGAAATAAAAAAAAAATACCACGTGACATGAACGCTTGCGCGACGTGATTGCAGCGCTCCCAAACGCTCCGCGTACAAAGGAAGATAGCATTTAGCCGGATGTGATGCCGCTACACCTGCTTATCGCCATCACCAACCGCCGCGAGGGAAGCACATCGGGGACATCAGTCACACAGCCAGAGCCTGCGTCACTGCCATGTCGCCATTTAAGCGTCAGCATGCTCAGGAAGATGCTATGTTCTTTGGAAAGCGAAAGCTTTAGGAGCTCTGCAATCACGATGGTATGCGGGCATATCATGTGGTATTTCTTTTTGTATTTCGCTAGCATATGCAGTAAACGGGAAAACACTCCTAATAGAAAGTTAGACTGTTTAATGGGGCATTTTGCAAAGTGTTCTGCAAGTTCCTAATTGAAATTTTTAGAATTTTTAATTTTAAATAATAATATTATTATAATTAATAAATTTTAATTGAATTTTGTCAAATAATCGTATAATTATGCAATCTATCTCCCTCACTTCATGCGTAGACAACCTGGTGGAACATGCGTTAGCACGCATCAACACTCACCTCGAAGACAACTCTATCTATCCCCCCACCATCATTAGATTTCACCCTTACCTTTCTACTCAAGACGCTACGTAGCAGCTCAAACATCATGTACTAAACGACCGTTCCCGTAACACGAAAGCCATTCTCGGGCTCGGCCTTACTGAAGCCTTTGACAGTATTTCCCGTGCAACTATCCTTGACCTGATCTCCCACCTCCACCTGGGAGAGCGAGCCTGCAATTACATCCGTGACTCACTCGGCAATCGCACGGCCCCCCTCTCGGCCGGGGATTTACGATCAGACCAGCTTCCCCTTGGCCGCAAAGGCACCCCGCAGGGTTCAGTTATCTCTCCCATACTGTTTACCTTGGTCATGATTGGCCTTGTCAAGCAACTACAACGAGTCGACAATATCAACCATACCATCTACGCTGACGACATTAGCATCTGGGCGTACCGAGGCAGTGATGGTCAAGTGGAGTCAGCCATCCAAATGGCGATTGCCACGGTTGAAGTATATCTTCAAGGAACCAGACTGCGCTGTTCAGCGCAGTCCATTCAGCGGTGTCGCTCTCCCAAACACCAATCTGATCACCGACACTGTGACGCCATCACCCTACGCCTTCAAGAGGGCAGTCCTATCTCACATGTCCCTAATATCCGGTTCCTCGGCCTCACCATCTCTACCAATGGCCCCAAACCGTTGGCTCTCAAGAAGATCTGTGTCCAATCTCAAGGCAACCTACGCCTTATTAAACGTATCTCCAACCAACGAGGGGGACTCTAGAAGAAAGCCTTCTCCACCAAGTGCACTCCTTTCTTATGTCACATTTCCTGCATTGCTGCGTTCCTCAACTGGTACCGGGCTGAGCAAAACAAGCTCGACACCCTCATTCGAGGGTTCTACAAGCAAGCACTTGGCATCCCGCATTACACCAGCACTGAACTGTTCAACCAACTTGGAGTGCACAACACCCTTGCCCAACTCTCAAGCCCAACAACACTCTCAGCTTGAACGGCTCACTCTTACTGAAACGGGACGTTTTATTCTATCCACACTTAGCTTCACTTATCATCAGCAACAGGGACCCAAACAATCCATGCCGACTGACATGCGTAGCTGGATCTACATTGACGCTATCCCTAGAAACATGCACGCTGCAGGCACGTACCCAAGGGGGGGCCCCGGGGGGGCCCGGGCCCCCCCCCCCGAAATCAAGTGGCATACCCCCCCCCTCCCCACCCACGCCACCACTCCTCACACATTCCTAAAGCGCCGCCAGATCAATGTTGAGACTTGGCAGCTGTTCATCGGTCAGCATTATGCTGCCTTTTTCACTCCTTTTAGATGGCGGTAGTTATTGGCATCTCTTGTAATGTGAAGGACAGTTTTCTCATAGATTCCGCACCCGCACGATTAACTTGAGATGCGCTTCAGTTGTCACCATCTATTCAACCGTCACGCGCATAGCTGTTGCTTTTGTTAGTTCAACCTTCTTTGTTTAGGCTGATCCTGGGACCAGGAGAGGGATGCGGGTTACTCAGCTGGTCTGTACTCTCATGGAATGAGTTGCGGCGGGAGAAAACGCCAATTGCATTTAACTTATCCCTTTGCTTTCTTATTTCCCTGGTTTACGGCTCGCCGTGACGCTGGCAGATGCCTGGAACCATATACACGTGATATGGGTTAGATAAGGTGGGAAATAAAATAATGTGAAAGAGCGTCCATCATGAAACCCTGCAATAACCCTTAAACCCATAAGCAAGACGACTGTCGCCCATTACCTCGTCTGTTTTTCCCTAATTGTATAGCACTTTTCGTGCGAAACTGGCAACTGGAAACAAAAATCGCAAGGAGTTGAGAAATTAAGCGATCTACTAAGGGAGAGAGCCAAGGCAACAACCAAACTGCAAGCAAAAGCCAATAATAAAAAAGTTAACCGTTGTTTATTACAATATTTAAGGATCAATATCTTTTTATTTAAAAAGGAAATAGAGAAAACGCCGCCGGAAGTGGAGAACAATGACTTGTTTTGAATGACGCTTCTACAGTTATCGGTCGAACCGCCTCACGTAGCCACTTCTCTGCTGTGCTTATGTGGGTGTTTTTCTAACCTTTCGCGGTGAGCGCAGTACGTCTAGAATCGCAGAGTCCTGCGCTCTACGCGGTTGTATGGGACTGGCGGCCGCACAGCGTTACGCAATTCCCGGAACTGTCAAAACTGATCAACAAGGCGAAAATAACTGATATTCGAAACTATAACATGAGAAAGACTGAAGAAGCCATAAAAAATGAACGCAGCCTGAAATCAGTAAAAAAGAAACCTGGCATAGGACAAACCATAATGTATGCACTAAAGGATAAGAAGGATAATATCATCAGCAATCTCGAAGATATAGTAAAAGCAGCGGAAAAATTATAAGCTGACCTGTATACAGTACCCAGAGGAGTCACGATACCTCACTTAGAAACAGTAATGAACAGGATACAGAAACTCTCCTATAACTAGCGATCAGGTCGGAAGGGCCCTGCAAGACATGAAACGATGAGGAGCAGGAGGAGAAGGTGGAATAACAGTCGATTTAATCAAAGATGGAGGAGACATAATGCTTGGAAAACTGGCGGCTCTTTATACGAATTGTCTATCGACTGCAAGGGTCCCAGAAAACTGGAAGAATGCAAACATTATACTAATCCACAAAAAAGGAGACGTTAAAGAATTGAAAAATTATGGGACCATTAGCTTACTCCCAGTATTATATAAAATATTTACCAAAATAATCTCCAAACGCTGGACTTTAGTCAACCAAGGGAACAGGCTGGCTTCAGGAAGGGATACTCTACAATGGATCACATCCATGTCATCAATCAGGTTATCGCGAAATCTGCAGAGTACAATAAGCCTCTCTATTTGGCTTATATAGATTACGAAAAGGCATTTGATTCAGTAGAGATACCAGCAATCGTAGAGGCACTACGTAATCAAGGAGTACAGAACGCTTACGTAAAATGCTTGGAAAATATTGCTACATGCGTGTGGTATTTGTTTGAACGAGGCGCGTAGGCGCCATCACTCCAGAAAAGAGGAGGAAGAACGAACTGGGCTCGCGCTGTGACTCTAACCGGTCAGCGCTGCAACCGTTGTTTTAAATATAATATGTAAATAGTTTCTCGTCTTACTGACTCGTCCTTCGCGTAATAATATCTACAGAGGTTCTACAGCTACCTTAATTCTACACAAGAAAAGCAGGGAGAGACCTATAGAGAAAGGGGTCAGACAGGGAGACACAATTTCTCCAAAGCTATTCACTGCGTGCTTAGAAGAATTCAAGCTATTAAACTGGGAAGGCTTAGGAGTAAAGATCGACGGCAAATATCTCAGCAACCTTCCGTTTGCCGATGACATTGTTCTATTCAAGAACAATGCAGACGAGTTACAATAAATGATTGGAGACCTTAACAGAGAGAGTGTAAGAGTGGGGATGAATATTAATATGTAGAAGATGAAGATAATGATAAATAGCCGGGCAGAGGAACAAGAGATCAGGATCGCCAGTCGGCCACTAGAGACTGTGAAGGAGTACGTTTACCTAGGTCAATTAATCACAGGGAACCCTGATCATGAGAAGGAAATTCACATAAGAATAAAAATAGGTTGGATCGCATACGGCAGACATTGCCAGCTCCTGACTGGAAGCTTCCCATTATTATTGAAAAGTAAGGTGTGCAGTCAGTGCATTTTGCCAGTGCTGACATATGGGGCAGAGACTTGAGAGCAAGTTAAGGACCGCGCAAAGAGCGATCGAATGAAGATTGCCAGGCATAACGTTAAGAGAGAAAGAGAGCGGCTTGGATCAGAGAGCGAACGGGTATAGACGATATTCTAATTGACATCAAGAGGAAAAAATGTAGCTGGGCAGGTCATGTAATGCGCCGGTTAGATAGCCGTTGGACCATTAGGGTTACCGAATGGGTACCAAGAGAAGGGAAACGCAATCCAGGACGACAAAACACTAGGTGGAGCGATGAAATTAGGAAATTCGCCGGCGCTAGCTGGAATCGGTTGGCGCAGGACAGGTGTAATTGGAGATCGCAGGGAGAGGCCTTCGTCCTGCAGTGGACATAAAACAGGCTGATGATGATGATGATGATGATGATGATGATGATGATGGAGGTGGTGGGCCCCCCCCGAAAAAAAATCCTGGGTACGTGCCTGGCACGCTGAATATAACAGGGCCTGGCGCCAAGCTTGGACCAGAGCTATCATAAAACCCCTTGCTCACGTACCTTGCATCACATTTGTTGATGCAGCCCAATATTCCCATGGCACACGATTTGTGGCCGTCGCCACACGCGATGGAGTCCTACACCACGACTCCAGCGTCACTACCCCCCTGCCGAGACGGCTGAAGAAGTGGCCATTGTCCTGGCCACTCTAGATCCCACCTGGCACACCATCGTGTGCGACTCTCGCTCAGCCGCCAATAACTTCAGCAAAGGCCGTATTTCTCCACAAGCTCAGTATCCTCTGCTAGGCACCACACTCTAAAGACAGCATGATTTCCCTGACATTGATCCCGGCCCATGCGGGCCCTGTCCAACCACACATTCCCAATCTCAACCAGGTCACCCACTCCATTGCGAGAGGCCTAGTCAACCACGCCGGAGTCACTGGAGACGAGTTGGACACCACTGACAATATGACCACTTATAACGGTCTCGTTAAGGCCTTTTACTTCAGTCGCCGAACCTTCCCCCACCTCACCCCAAGTTCAGTCCGGCGCAGCCTACTACCCTGCGTCTGCTACAAACAAACACGTAACCTTCACCCGTCGGCTTCCACCTTATATTCCCAGACGTTTACACTATCCCCAACTGCCGGTACTGTGGCACTCACCTGGCTGCGCTTTCGCATATGCTGTGGAAGTGCTCATCACAGTACACACACATTAACACCACGACCCCTCTCGTCGATGTTGCGTGAAGCTCTGCGGAACTCCGCTCTTGACGACCAAACCTGGGCGACCCAGCACGCCCGTGAGGCGGCGGCGAGGCAAACCCTTGACGTCCCCTCATGGAGGCTTAGGCCCTGGCATCATAATGTGCTGGTTTTATAATAAAGGTTTATGCTGCCCCCCCCCCCATGCAATTAGCAGAATAAAAATAGTGTGATTTACTCTATTCAACAGTCAGCAACATGCATTTGGTCGCGTCGCATTAGAGTGCAGTGGCATATTTTTAAGCGCTGGCTAAATTTAGCTGGGATCCCCTGCATAAAAGTCAATGCACTTGCCCCGCAGATCGAGTTCTCGACAATCGCCAACTTTGCTCACTGCTGACATTGTGCATGAGAGTTACATGTTTTGATGGGCGGAACTTCACCCAATAAAGAGTTATATTTGTAGCTCCCAGTTTTCATACTTTGTCGGTGTGCAGGGTCACTGCAAAGTGACAATAATTTAAAACGAAAATACAAACAGCGCAATGCTTACTTTCACCACTACCCCTTACCGCATCATGTACTCTCCTTTGTGCGGTGGCGGCATCAATTCCCTACGTTTTCTTCAAGTGGTGGACCTTTCGTAGCACGTCAAGGTTGGCGCCTGAGAAAAAAAAATAGGGTGCCGTAGAGCGGCAAAACAGGCCTTGACAACTCCGTCGGGACGCGTTGACAAATGACGCTACGCTGTTTCCCAAATGGGTGTGCATGTCTCCGCCATGAACAATCGCTAAATGGCCAGGGTCGCTGTTTTTTGCATGAGTTTGAGATGATACGTGGAACACGTTAAGAAGTGCCTCGACAGTTTCTGGCGAGAGATCAATGACGCAGGCGTTGAGCACTCCCCATACGTGGGACGATCCCGAAGACACTACAATACCGCACGACCACTGTTACATTCTGAAGAGCTTGCTGCATGCCAGCATGCCGCAAGTTGAAGCTCCAGCCAATATAAATAATAGTGTGCACCTTTGCGCACGCATCCACGGAATATGTCTATCTTTCAAAGCGCCTGCTTAGGCGAGTCGTCCCGTAATCGCAAGTTCTGTAAATCATCTATTTTTTTATTCTATTTATTTATTTATTTATTTGGGCAACATAAATACAAGGTTTGCCCGCAAGGTAAGGCAAAAGGAGGGCGTAATCCTCCTGACTAAGGCCTTTACCTCGCTGGAGCAGCAGAAGTAGCAGTCAACTGATAACAAAGTACAACTAATATGACACAAAACTTCAAAACTATTTACAGCAAAATTTTAAACAATGAAAAGTATAAACCGTTTGCCAAATAGCAAGTAACTGAATAAATACAGCACAGGAAAAATAAGAACATTCTGTTATTAACAAAATTATACATTCAGAATATAACATTAATAACATTACTATTGATAATAAACAAACTTTATTAACATTCGTTAAACACACAGTGATCAGAAAATATTATGTTTTGTATTGCATGTTTAAATTTGTGAATTGTTCTAGAATTTATAGCTTCGTCAACAATGTTAGGGTACATATTACATAAAGAAATGGTTTCATATTCGATCGTTTGCGTGCCATATTTTGTCCTTGGTTTCTTTAATACTATTGATGTGTGACGTAGGTTGTATCCCGTGTCTCTACTCAGGTAAAGAGTAGAAAATAGTTCCCTGTTGCTGGAGATCTGCTTAAATAGCCGTATACAGATCTTTGTTTTGTAAGAGTCTCTAATATTAGGAATGTTGTAGCGCATCATTAGTATAGAAGATCCTATGTATTGTTTTGAGACGTTCAGCAACCGGACAGCTCGCCGTTGCAAAACTGCCAATTTTTCTATATCTGTTTTATTACCGTTTCCCCATACCAAGAGGCAGTAGCTAAGATGCGAGTGCACAAACGAAAAGTACAATTGTATGAGAAGCCCGATAGGCACAATGCATCGGATCCGTTGTAGCAAGCCGACAGATCGTGCAACCTTAGTGCGTACCTTATTTATGTGTTCTGCCCAGCTTAGGTTTTTGTGAAATGTAACACCCAGAAACGAATGGCTTGAGACATGTTCAAGTTGCGATCCAGAATAAAAAAGCTTTACGTCGTGGTCCGTTTGCTTATTCTTGGAATAAAAAAACTGTGAATTTCGTTTTTTTTGCATTTAAGTCAAGTTTATTTAGATAGAGCCACTCGCTAAGTTCTTGCAACCAATGGGTTGCGGTAACTTCTAGTTCGTGAAGGTCTGCTCCGGAAAAAAAGACATTAGTGTCATCAGCATACAGTATGATTTCCTCTGTCAATGGAATGTTAGTTAGGTCATTTATGTAAATAATAAATAATAATGGCCCTAAAATGGAGCCTTGTGGTACCCCATATTTAATCATGCTCTTTTCAGAACTGTAACCTTTCAAGGAAGTGTACTGAAATCTAGATTCAAGGTAGCTATGCATAAGTTCTAATGCTATGCCTCTAATGCCATAATCTTGGAGTTTGTCTAGTAATATATTATGTTTAATGCTATCAAAAGCCTTGCGAAAGTCTAGGAATATACCAATGGTAAAGTTTCTTTCTTCGATGTTATTTATTATTGTATCTCGGACTTTTAATAATGCCATTTCGGTCGATTTATTCTTCTGAAAACCATACTACTTATCCGAGATAACGCCTTTATCCAGAAAAAAACTATTTAGACGCTTATATATAATACGTTCAGCCACTTTGGAAAATACCGGCAATACTGAAATTGGTCTATAATTATTCAAGTCATTGTGTTTTCCACCCTTAAAGATTACAGCGACACGAGCTATTTTCATTGTATTAGGAAAAATTCCACTTGATAATATACTGTTACAAATGTGTACCATGGGGCCACAGATTATGTGAGCAACTGCTTTATTAGGCTGGGCTTTAATGTCATCCTCGCCAGCAGCTGATTTGTTACTCAAGGAATTAAGAACAGAAAAAATCTCAGTTTCAGACGTAGGCATAAGAAATATGGTCTCTTTGACGCGATGTTTTATATAAGTTCGAACATTACGTTCAGTGCAAGAAGCAGACGTAGAAGCTGAAGCACCGGCATTAACAAAATGATTATTAAATAAATTAGCTGCATCGTTACCATAGTACGTGTCTCCATTTACAACAATTTCGTGTGGCACATTCGGTGAAGATGACCCTATTAGTTCGCGGTATATGTTCCACGTTTTATGACCATGACTCATAGAGGCTTCAAATCTATGCGCGTAATACTGCAATTTAGCTTTCTTGAGATCACTGCTCAGCTTGTTTCTAACTTGTTTAAACTCCTTAAGCATGTCAGGGTCGCGAGTCTTTAAGAAGTTATTGAATAATTTGTCTTTGTGTTGTATGCGCTTGTATAATTGTTGATTTACCCATTCCTTTCTAGCTTTTTTATGCTTGACGACAGGCACGGAGGGAAATGCTACATTGTATACTTGTTTCACTTTGGATACAAATGCATCATAAGATGCTGTAGGATTTTCTTCAGCATAAACATCAGACCAATTTACACTGGAAAGTAACGTTTGAAATATCCCTATAGTGCGATTATTTATGACCCGCTTGAAGTGATGTTTGTTATCTGTGCGCACACGAAATAGCAATGCGACAAAAAGCGGCAGATGATCACTTATGCCCGAACTGAGCACTCCAGAACATGTCTCATCTTTTGCGATAGAAGTAAAACATAAATCAATCAATGTTCTTGAGTTCAAAGTTATCCGCGTAGGAAGTTCAATAAGGTTTTCACAGCCATTTGCTAGCATAGTTTCAATAAGTTGGATCCTGTCATTACTTTTTGAAAATAAGTCAACGTTGAAGTCACCAACAATTACCGATTGTAATTTCTTCACGCTAGCAAGTTGAAGTACCGAATCCATATAGTGAAGCAGTTTCGTTAGAGCACCTTGAGGTGGGCGGTAGACAGCAACAATCATAATATTCCGAGAAACTACTGCAACACATTCAAAATCGTCAGTCACACATGTAAATTCAGCCAAGATTTCGCAGCAATGACATTCACGAATGTAAAGAGATACACCACCACCTCGTTTTCTTGAACGATAAATTGAAACGTGCCTGTAGCCCGGGAAATGTATGACGTCATACTCGCTCGCATACCAAGTTTCCGAAAAAGCTAAGAAATCAAAACAGCAGTTCAGCTGAGATAGGTATGTCTCAATATCAACCTGTTTGTTTCTTAAACTTTGTGCATTCATATGAAACAGTTTAAGCCCGTTTTCATGGAAGCAAGTATTTTTCGTTACTAAACTGTTGAAAGACGTAACACTGTGATATGGTTCCGTGTTTGTGGTCTTTGATCCTTATACGATTTTGCTTAGATCGCTTTCTATGGCGAGCCTTATCGCTCGAGCATTCGGCTGCTTGCGTACAAAGATAGTTCCTTGTGAACTCCAAACGAATTGATAGTTCAATTCTCTTGCCTTGTTTTTTGCAAGCCAAAGCAACCGCTTGTTTGTTGCAGTCAAGTTGTCAAAAAATTTAATGCCCTGCGTTTTGTTCCTGAGGATTTTTTTCTTTTCGAACCATGTAGTCTTCAGTGTTCTGCTAGCAAAACGAACGAGAACAACAGGGTCCCCGTTTTCTTTTGCACGTAGACGGTGCATTCCGTCAATATCTTTTTCAGATAATGGCGGGAGGTCAAGCTGTGTAGCAATCTTATTTATTTCAGTTAACAGATTCTCGCCTTCTTGTTGAGGCAAGCCATGAATTTCCATGTTCTGTTTTCGGCTGTATTGTTCTAGAGCATTTATTTCTTCCTTTAACTTTGAGAGCATTGTTGTGTCTTGCGACTGCTCAACGGTCTCCATTCGGTGGCGCAATTCACCGATACCTTGTTCCTGCCGCTTTAGAGCTTCTTTTAGGTTATCGTAAGTATCAGACAAATGTTGTACTGACCTTTCTATGCTCTGCACAGTGTCTTGTAAGCCTATCAACTTATCTAATTTTGCTTCTAGGGATTGCACGTGCGACAGTTTTTTGTTTATTTCAGCAAGATCGGCTTGAAGGCTCGTAGATTGGCCCGCTGTGTCGGTGTTCACTACAGCAAGTTTACATGTAGGGCATTTAAGTGACTTCTTCGTGGCGTCTTTCATCATCCTAAAGGACCTAACAGTGATGCCACTACATTTCCCGACGTGAAAGTGACCAGTGCAATCGACACATTGTATGACGACATCATCATGACTAAACACGGAGTGGCAGAACGAACATGCCTCTGCAGTCATTATTACTCGAGAGCAAAACTATACATGTGACAATAGTCAAAACAGCACTCAAAGCAGCAGCAGCAGCGGAAGAGGCAGAAAAAAAAATGAATACAATACAATATTTCAAACGAGTTCCACTAACCTGCAAAAATTTCAGTTGTGATTTTAGACGCGAATTCCGTCAACCACGCCAACCGCCACTGCTGCTGCCCAAAGAAGGAATGCGTTGGCCGAGCGTCGCTCCTTATGTAGTATCTGGCAGTGGCAAGGGTCAAGGGTCACGTGCCCCAGCGATCCGTAGTAAAGGCAGCTTGTTCTTCAGATGAACCTTATCGGACAGCGGCCAACTTGAAGGGATGATCACACTGCAAAAGTTTCAGTTGTGATTTTAGACGCGAATTCCGTCAACCACGCCAACCGCCACTGCTGCAGTAGGCGTTCATGAATGAGCGTTCTTTGTTGCGTGTAAATACACGAGTCATAGAGGTTCTCACTATATTAGAAGAAAACTGGCGCTGCGCTGTTTCGTTGGATGCATGAATATGCGGGATGTGGTGACTATGGATGAGCATTGTTCTCGCAGATCCAGGAGACCTCGAATGAGGGCCAGGCAAGCACCGTTTCGTCTTTAATAAGGGCTCATTTGTGTACGAAATTGGTAACTAAAGAGCAGTACAGTACGTATGGAGCCGTATCTTCTTAATTACACGAACAAAATGTTATTGAAGAAAGGTGACTTGTGCTGGGAGTTACAATTATATGAAACGCATTGTGGGCTAGCGGGCTGGTGAAGTTGGAGAACAGGCAAGATTTGCATTAGCATCGGAACGGTTTGTGAGCGCATGCTTATGTACTGTAGATGGGTAAAGTTTATTGAAAGACCAAATGGTGGTTAATGAAAACATTTTACAAATGTTTCATTTGAAGAAATCTTTATCTATGAAGCGATGGCCATGTTTCAGGCCATGCCAGGTTTGAGACGACGCCTCGGACACCCAGATCCCGGCATTTCAAAGGCGGCGCAACGCCCGTTAGCGAACTGGCATAGACGGTGGCGCCAGATGTTCCTCCAGGCATTATTGTCACAAACTTCACCACAGCAACTTTTGAGGCCTGCTCGCATCGTCGCCAACTCCACTCTGTCCTAATTCTCACGACACATGTGAGGCCCAGGCAGACTCTCGGAAGTCGCGTGAACTTCTGCATAAGGGAGTGGGGGGGTGGGGGGGTTGTAACCAAGAGACGGCAAGCAGAGGACTCCTTGGTACGAACTGGCTTCCCGATGACCAAGTATTGTAGGTGACCTGATCTGTTCTTTGGAAATCAACGGTAAAAGAAGCGGCATCAGGCAACCTTCGGTTTTGGACAAGCACCTGTAGTTTACTGGTTTTCCTTGTAAAGCCATTGTTGTGACTACAAGTATTCGTAGTCGCTAGGTTATTATGCGTGTCTTGGCGCACATGCCACAATAAGTGTTTGGTTAATGAGCGAATTCTTATTGGACATTACGCTGTCTATAATGCCACGAGCTCTACTTCGTTTAATCTATTACCTTGCTATACCTGTAGTAGCTTCGCCATTCGTCTTTGCAAAATACTTTTTCATTTCGATCTCGTAGCTTGCGGTACATTGCCTCATTAGAACATATCTGTTTACCAGATGTTTGAATGTCTACCTTGGCGTGTCTGCATATATCTCTGTACTTCATGAGTTGCGTGCCCTTGCCGAAACTTTGGCTTCAGCTACAATCTTTGTTCGACCCCGGTTACCTAATTGAGGCCTACAGTTCATCTGACTATCTGTCTTGTGTTCTAGAATTTCCGAGAGCACCATGGTTCACCAAGGGAACACGCAGTACCAACCGGCTGAAAGCACGTCCACCGTCTTCGGTAAGTCTGAGAAGGTTTTTTACCGGCTGTTATACCACGTCTCGCCTTGAAGGTGATTGATGAATGTAACGTCTGCTAGGGCACATGACCCATTTAAACATCATCACCGCTGGCTCGCAGCTACGTGGTTCTGCGCAATCTGAGCTGGAGATTTTGCATGGTTGCATAGCCACAATATTCTTCTAATCTTCTAATCATTAGGATGGTTCGTATATTATCTTTCAGCAATTCCCGATGCACATTTAACAGACGTATGAAAGCAATATGTGCATTTGTAAGATAGAGGTCTGCCAAAAAAAAGCTGAATGTAACATTCACCACAAGACACCTCCTGGCCATTTGAAATGTGTTCGTCCCAGCTGCGAAGCAGGTGCTCTTCGTTTACTGTACAAGATATCATGCCCTCGTCGTGGAAAGAGAAATCAGCGGTAAGGCTCTTAAAATCTTGGATTAGCAGCAGTGCTTCTTCTTGGGGCTGTTTGCTGAAGTGGGAAACTACATGATGAATCGAACTGGGCTGCGCGTCTAGTTACCATGGACTGCACGAAAATAGGTTCCTGCTGAATAATCGTAATCATTGGATGGAATGAAGAACAGCAGACGTGGATGAAAACAACGTAAGACAGAGTATGTACTAAGGACTTCGAATGAAACGCGAACAGCAGAGCGCATAACTGAAAGTAAAGTACGCTCTATGCAGTCATCACAATTTACAGGCACGAATATCTGGTTTGACCGCCCTGAGCGATGATGCTCCCCCTATACTGCGTTGCTTAGTTTTCTCTTCCGGTTATCTTTTATTTGGAGGAGAGAAAAGACGACGCCGCGGTAATGACGGCGCAAACTATTGCACACGAACCGTTGTTCGTGTTTCATCTGACGCCGATATTGGGCATACGGTAGAGCATACAGTATCGCCGCAGTGTGCGCTCATACGCGGTTTATACTTCAAAATTCTAGCTCTTGCTTTCTTTCTTTTTTTTTTCAATTTCTCGTTATCAGATATGAGAACCAGAACAAAAACGACAATATGTCACTATAGGGGGAGTGTCCTCCCACACTGCTATCAAACAGTATGTCTGCGACTTTCAATCGTGATTACTGAACTGCCACACTATGCCCATACCACACGCCCCGCCGTTCGGGTTTCATTTACCGCCGGCAGAACTTGTCATTCCAGGCAGGTTTATTGTGTTCGTCTGTTTGGCGCCGTTGTAATACTGAGTTGCGGATCTCCAACAAAAGCAAAGCTTCTCCATAAGTGTGATATTTAAATCAACGAATTATGGTAGGTAGGTACCTGTCTGGGGCTGTTTCAATAAACGACCGACTCGACTCGCACATCTTCCATCGAGCAAAAAGCCCGGTTCCCCAATTGTCCACGATGTAAAAGAAATTAGACCGTGATCGCAGGCGTGCTTCTATTGTTCTAGAGGCACTCAGATCTGTGAAACGTATAATGTGTGGTTCGTAAAACCTATGCGACTTTGTAGCGACTTCATGATCGGGCAAGGTTGAACAGATTCGAAAATAAAATTTTCTGATACAAGGGGTATCATCGCTCAACATTAGCGGTGTGATACATACATAAAAATGCACTTTATACCGTTGTATAAGGCTAATTCCTAACGCATATTACGACACCAAACCGGTCTCTCTCGGTGATACCTGTTCAGCACCTCTGCTGAATCAAATCATTGGCAGGTATAAATACGTGTCAGACGGCTGCGGCAGTCATGCCGCTGTCTTCATACGATCGTCTTCGACGTGGTAATCGCGCTGCCATCGTCACGCACTCAACTACCCGATTTACTCGTACACTCTGGCGCGTTTCGTAAGGCTTCGCGGAACCCACATAAATACTCCCTAGCCATAGAAAATGCTTCGCATCACGTTTATTCCCAAGGTGTATTGTAATTCCACGATGTTTTTTGTTTGTACAAAAAGAAACGTTTTACAAATCTGTACGCGACAGTGGTTCCATCCTTGACATGACCATAGGCATCCGAAAGTGAGCCAACAGCAGGAATGAACAAAGATAACCTTTCCGGGTTTTTTGGAGTGAGAGCTTTGCAGTAGATGAAACATTCTTTTTTTTTTTTCATCATGCCCGACAAGTACGAATTTTACGTGGCCAAGCGGCTGACAATTCTCTCGTTCATGAACGTTTCACCGCGTTTGGGGGTTAACTAATTCGTCTTAAGCTGGATTAGGCCCTAGCAATTTCGAAGGTAAAAATTGCAGTTTAATTCAGCAGTACCTTAGCCAGAGCAGATGATCTTCCCAAAAGCTTTTACATTTGTTGAGCAGAAATGTGAGAATGAGCAGCGAATACAAGCGCCAGACTAGCATCAAGGTTCTAAGAAAACTTGCTGCTTCTTATTCTACTTGCTTCTCAATCAGCAACTCTGCTTTCAGAGCATACAGACAAGACAGAAACCGGAAGCACTGGTCTCACACTTCCAGTCTACAGCAGCAGTGGCGGCGGCGAATACGCAGTGGCCAGTACGAGCCCGACTGGCACAGAGGAAGCTTCGCGAACTTCGGGAAACAACGCTAGGTGAGCGATTGTTGTAAAAATGTTTGTATTCCTCAATTCCTCCAAGAATTACGCTTGCACTGACGCACACGTGCGATGGATGGAAGTTCCGATGACCTAACTGCTAAATATGACCTGCTGTTCAGAAAATTTGGCGTCGGCGAAAACAAGCAGGATCTATTGCCTGAGTACGTTGAAAGGGAGGAATCAATGTGCTTGACAACACAATGTACGAGTATTGAAGCTTATGGCATTTAAAAAAAAAAAAGGTGATAGTATCATAACTCAAGGAATTACATTATCGATTTGTCATATACTTAAGAAAACATTGAGAAGTTCAAGAAACATTTCATCTTTTAACTCAGCAATGAAAATTACGCTACGATTCTATAGTGCGCTAAATAAAGCAGGTAAAATGCACCAAATTCAATATTACACAGCACTCTGAAATTTCCTATTTTATGAGTAGATCATCGCCAATGCCCGCGCACGTTGTTACGATTTCAAGCAAACTGCAAATTGATATAAAGTTATCCTCTTGGGATTCTACAAGAGAATCAGCTAATAGAACTGCGATATATTTTCAGTAGCTAGCTTTGCAGATGGTATGGTTCCACTGTTCTTAAAATTAGCGATTTCATAATTTTTCTCACTTGCATACCTAAACACAATTAGGATGAGTACATTTGCTGGAATTTAACTAGTTCAAGCCAACAAATTTGTTTGTTTGATAGTTCTGATTTCTTTATTAAATAATTCGGTCTCGATACCGGCCAAGGTGGAATGATTAGAAACGACGTACAAGGTAACACCACGACTCGAACCAAACCATAGCATTGCATGAGTCTCGTGAACAACCGCAACAATAACAAGTGTACAAGTAAATAGCACATTACCGCAACAATAGCAACCAATTTAAAAAGCGGAATAGGCAGGAGCGAAGACATATACAGTCGGCGCGCACATCTCGGCTCTTCAGCCCGTTTTTTTTTTCTTCCATAAACGGAAGAAAAGATGTATCAGCAATGCCTTAACTCAACGCTTGCAGCGTTCGCTAACTCATCGAGAAAAATGTTGTTGGCCTCGGAAACAATAGTGAGAGAAATACGTGGTATTTATATTGCATCCATGAAGATTGCAATGAAGGTTGTAATGCATATTTGCACAACGAGATGATAAGATGCAAAAAAGAGAAACTTCTTCGGCAGCATATTTATTCAATTCTCCATGAAAATACTGAAGTATTTGGCGTATTTCTGCTGGCTGCTATAGGGGGATATATTATGTGCGCGTCGGCAGTTCTATGCCTCCGGCATGACGGGTGTGCATTTAGCATTCGAGTCGAATTTTAAGACTTCGTACAAACACTGCAGGAAAATTTGAACGCGGAAGTTTTTCTTCGTATTCGATATGCAGGATTTCATTTAAGACGTATGATGTCCGGCAAAGAGTCAGTCCACCTGTACTTGTTAGAAATCATGCGAATAGTTCGCCTTTGTTCCATTACCACTTATTAATTCAGGCGAGAGCCTTAAGTGACTCGTTCCAATGGCTCATGCCCGCAAAGCGTGGCAGTGAGAGAGAACTTTATTGATAAGGATGGCGCAGTGGCCGATCCACGGGTGCAGTTCAATAGCAGGGATCGTGAAACAAAGAAATACAAAAAACTAAACAATAAGAAGGAAAAAACAACAAAACGCAAACAAAGAAAAAATATCACCAGGAATAGCTCATACCCGTGTAAGCAAGCAACGATGTAATCGCCGAATATGAACAAAGGAAAGAAAGAAACAAAGAAAGAACGAACGAACGAGTGAACGACGGAAAGAAAGAGAGCCAATGAAAACAAGAACGAAAGTACCTTCAGTTATTGCATTAGGTTCTCGCATGACTTTGAGAAGGTCGATCTATAGTGCAAAACGTTTACTTCATACTGCGGCTCATAATGTCTTGCAAAATGTCTGACCCGTCCGATCGTGCAACGTTACCCTACGTGCAACAGGCTTTTGTTTTCAAGTGTTAGAAGAGTGGAGCATGCTGCCGAACTTTTTTACTTTTCTTAGCAAACAAAGCGTCCTAAAACATTATCCGACGAATACGATAGCCCATAATGCACTATTAGAGCGCAGCTTTATACGTGTTCTTATTTGGATATATGCTGAGGGAAAGATTTTGCGAGACATAAATGACTGGTTGAATGATCCAGTGCAATCGCTGGTCCTGCTTGGCTTCCATAAACTACTACACAATTCACGTCACGCGCACAGTCAGATTGCAAAACAATCGGAAGCCAAGATAACCAAACAAAGCAAACCAAACAAGCGCGAGCGAGAGCAGACGCTAATTGACGATAGTACGAAACCAGCGTTCTGGCTGAGACCATATGATGAGACCATAGACCATATGGTCGCGCGGGTCCGCATGTAACCTGTTTCCCGCGCGTACGCCACTGACGGGGCATGCCTCGTTGGTATCCACCTCCCCGTCGTTCAAGGCTCGCCTCTTTCATCTTTCGCCGTTGTGCTCGTTGGCTCGGTTACGCCGTCGACACTCGGCGCAGGAGTGTGCCATTGAGAGCCACCCTGCAAAACGCAGAGGTATTTTAAAACACGCAAAAGTCTTTTTCAATGATGAATGTTTCACTTCCGAGGGCACGTTTCAGGACTTCTGCCTGAACACTCCTTGTAAGCGTGTTGAAGACGGAGATGTATTTTTAATACTTAGGATGGTTAGCTTTTTAACTAACCGTCACTGACAGTCATTTCTACTCGCCTACACCTGTTTCATGTAGGCTATACGTGATGTATTAAAGGAAGGCTTCTGTGTTGGTTGCACCACGAACGAAGATTGGTTCTAATTGTCAAGTTCAGGCATCCCAGACCACCAAAAGCACCAGTGTTCAATTTCTGTGAATGTAGAGTCCAAAATCGAGCGCAAAATATCAATGAAGGAACTTAGCGCTCGAATTGAGCGAGCCGCCTTACCATTATTACACGATTTAGTTTGTGAAGCTCTAAATTGGCAAAAGGCTCTTTTGTTGTCTCATAACATGAGACGGCCATTTTGAGCTGCTTTGTTCGTGTGCTTGCAGAAATGCTACTGCAACCGGAGGAACGGAACAGCAAGAGTCCCGCGGTGTCAGAGCATGTGATCAATCGTCAGTGAAGAAGTAAAACCACAAATATGAAACATGTGGCAAATTTATAGGCGAGGCTCATAATCTTCTTTGACATTAACGTACGCATACAGGCGAGAAACCATACAAATGTGAAATATGTGAGAAATCGATTGCGGACAAGTTGAATTTCCGTAGACATCAACGAATTCACACCGGCGTGAAACCCCATATCTGCCAAATATGTACTAAACCATTCAAAAATACAACGGAACTTAAGTCATCTCAAATCACACAGTAACGACAGGCCTTTCGTTTGCGACATATGTAGTCTCTCCTATATGCACATTGCACATCTCCCAAGACACCGCAAAGCAATTCACGAATGTAAAATGCCGTACGAGTGCAAGCAGTGTAGATTTTGGTTCGCAAGGAAAGAAAACCTAGACGCACATCTTTGCCAGAATAGTACGCGCGAATTCTGGGGAGATTCGTTTAGAAATGCATTTGAGCGTATTGCGCATCTCGTGATGCATACGGGTGGGCAGTAGTAACAGTGCGGCTAGTGCGCAATTGAAGTAAATCGCCCATGGATTTTGCATATGAACGTGACCATGAAGCCGTGCAGGAAAAAGTAACCGCTGCAATTCTCTCGCATGGTTGATAAACTAGCCAAACACATCGTGTGGAGAGACGGGCTTCTTTTGACGTTTAAAACTGCTGAGTGAAAATTTCACGCACAACGCGAATACATTTCTGCATTCTGGAAGGCACGCGAGCACTAACGATTCCGCAGGAATCTTCTACGAATCATGTGTCAATAGCCGGCGCTATTTAATCACAAATAATTTGTTCGACGATCGACTCATATGCCTGGCGCTATCTTACTGTCCGAATGTAACTTGTTTTGTGGGCAATAAATAGTATTTCATGACTCACGGCTCTCGCGCCTGCGTCGATCACCCTCGCTACAACATGACATGTCGTACAGGTGATTCGTGGTGACCGAGTAAACCCTACCAGCCATGAAAATAACGTGAACGTCGTCATGGATGGGAGAGCTCACCGCAGGCTACGACTACCATGTCACTCGCAGCGTCGTGTGCTTCAAAAGCCAAAGAACCCACCGATAATTAGCAGATCTGCGTTGGGATATCTGGAAAGCTGGCCGGAAACTTGCGGAAGAACCGCTATGCTTAACAATTGAATCTGGACAAGCTGCGGTTTCGCAGTTTCTCAGTGGATTTCTGCAAACATTCACGAGCGTCGTGCGCAAGGAATGGGCCGAAGTGTAATGAGAACACCGTGATCTTCAGGGCAGAAATTCATCCATGTCTACCCGCACATGTCCGAGAGGAAAGCGTTCTTGCTCATCTGCGGTTTGAAGCAAGTGGTTTTACTGGATTCATACGTAAACCAGCGCAGACCATTAAAATATTCCCGAGAGGAGCCAGGGGCATCGGAAAGGCGTTGGAAAAGCGCACTCAGCAGCATCATCGCCTGGTATTCTCGCCGAGGTGAAAAATAAAACATTATGGGCTCCTAACAAACGAACTCCTAAAAACCACAAGAGCTTCACTCGAAGAACTCTTCGACGCAGCCTCAAGAAGCCTTAATTGCTGGCGTCATCTGAGAGGAGAACCAGAAGCCATTCGCAGTGCCTCAACTTCCGCATCTGAAGCCTGGAATGATGGCCTACGTCACTATCTTCAACCGTCTGCGTCCTCCGCGCCTGCATCTGATGACTGCTAGCTCTGCTGCCACTGAGAAGCCGGACACGTCTATTGCTTATTCCCTTACCGTGAGATGATACGATGTTTTGTGATGAAATCTTTGCATTCACAGCAAGATAAACGTCCGCGTGAAATTGCTGACTGTTAGGCTGCAATTGTATGGAGACGGCCACGACTGTGCCGATCGCCGTCGCCATGGCACTGCATCTTAGCCCAACGCCCAGAGCACACTATGCCAATAGGTGACGGATATTTGGGTCTATATCTGGTAAACTAAACACAGCAACTTATGGAGGTTCGGTTGCTGTTCGTTGAAGTGCCGAAGGTCCTCGGCCGCCAACTCAAGATGAGTCTCCACTACAAAGGAACGACATGCTGCCATTTTGACGAAGCTCCGAAAAAAAAATGCTGCCTAAAGGATACCCGACGTCGCCACGTAAAAGTGGGACAGTGCGATGCAGCCATGATCCGACACTGCGAAAAAATAAAGTCCATGAACCACCAACATCGACTATGTCGCCGCGCAATCGCCGCATTAGTGGACACAGTACCCGACTTCTCCTTTATGAAGGAATCCTGAACTGCACCGTCATTGACAGATATGACTGCATGGCAAGGACCCCAAATCCGCGCAGCTGGAGGTCCCATCACACGAACTACTGGAATGAGCACGTACATCGAACGAACACAAGAAGTGTCAGGGCACCCTTCCGTCGCCGAATCAACCTTGTTTCGCAGGGTCACAACTCGCCCGCCTACGCATCAAGCACCAGCCAATGGTGGTCAGACAACGCTACAGTCTACAGACGACGCTTCGTCGAATACTAGGTCGGCGACCATGTTTGAGTTTGCACCCCTATAAGCCGACGTGTACTGAGTGAAAATCTACGTTATTTCGAAGTCTACACGAAAATTCAGCGACTGTGCACACGGTACTTCCACTCACTGCGACGCGGCACGCAGTAAGAGCGGCACCGCCAATGCCCGTAACCAGTCCACGTTGTGCACCTTAAGCCGTTTTACCATAGCTGACCAACAATGATTTCGTTGACTTGCTAAGGTTTTTTGTTACGTGTTCTTTTGGTTTTCGCTTTCGTTTGGTGCTCGTTGCCCTGGCACGATACTGCTTTAAGTTCGGTGCATTCACACATGTGCTTTTTACCTTCTTCTGGTTAACGTGTTTCACCGCCTTATCGCTCAGGACATCACGTGCTTGCACGTATCAGAAGCTTCTTCGTCATCTTCACTAATTTTATATTATGTCTATGTTGTAGTGGAACCCTGTGTAATCAGATTACATGCTTGAGCAGAATTCTGTGAGGCGCTTGAGCTCATGCTATCAGTCTGGAATATTCCACTAAACATTCCTAAATAACCGACTGGCTTGAGCAGCAGAAGAGTTTTCCGACGGTTGAGGCATGTGGTCGCTGCTATCATTCATCCTGAGTGTAACTTGTTCTTTAGGCGCAGTATCACACAATAAAGAGTTGGTTTCGTGACTCGCTGTTCTCGCTACTTGGTTTTTCAGTCACTGCAACGTGAAAATATCGATGATTAAACCGCGTTTTGTGTAACTTTCGTCGACAGTAAAAGGAAATTGTGCGTGGCTCTGCTATCGCGAACACCAGAGACCAGGTGAGGGAAGTTTAGGCTGCAGAAAAATTCATGCCGTCTTCCTCTGTGGGAGGTTTCGGTGGGGACCTCGGGCAATTGCAGTCGCCCACCGCAGCAAAGCGATTTGTTGAGACGCCATATGCGTGGGTGTCGTCTGCCAGACGCTGCGCCGACGCGACGCGACGCGACGGAAACCGTCGCACCTTCGCTCTCATGCAAGCGTAAATCCCGTCTTCGCAGAACTTCACTTCGATAATTAACCCATTAGGGACCGGTTTCTTTTTTTCTTGCTATCTTGAAATAAATGTCATATCTTAACTTACATTTATACTAATAATTAAAATGCGAGAAATTATTACTCTTGCCTTATTAGTTTTTGAAATATAGCCCGTGACCATATGGTCACACTGGGCCCTTACGCCACAGCAAAATACGCGAAGTTAGAAACATTTATTTCAAGCCATGAAACATCACAAAAAACATATATAGCGAATAGTCGAGCACTTATTTAGTGTGATAGGGTTTAAATAATGGAATACACATGCCGACATCATACTTTGTGCATTGTGTGTGCACCGCGCTGTTGCGATTATCTCATGCACACCTCCACCTCTTGTCATTAGCTATTGGTGCAACAAAGTGGGCCACTTGGTCATACCGTGTACCAGTCAGGACATCAGCAGTCTTTGGTACTCTGCGTTGACCAGGTCCTCTAGGCTTATTGTCCCATCGCATCGGGTAGCTTTGTGCAATTTGCCTGCGGAATTCCACCTGCGTGACATTGAACCCTGTGCTAGGACTTAGCGCCCAAGCGTTGCTGATAGATACATCACAAAGTGAAGTGAAAATCCGCCACCGCCACTTTTCGCCACGGATTGCAATCCTATAGGCGCCTGTATTTGCATCCATCTGGTCCGTACCTCCTATAAATCTTGTACTCAGCAACAGTGTTTGAATGGGCCACCTTGATTCGCTTCTTCTCAACATACGAGTACCTCCCCTATCGAGTACGGCGTTGTAAAAAAGATCGAACAACTCAACAGGTGAAAAGTCCCTGTAAGCAGCGAAGTTTGGGTCGGGAAATATGCCAAGGATTGTCTGGAGATCACCCTTCGTCCACTTAGAAGCAGTGGATAATTTTGCCGGAATGGCCGCATCAACTACAAAAGAAGAAACCTCTGATATTCTGTCACCTTGCTCGCCGGGGTCGTCATCGTCCGAGTCATATCCACCAATGCGGTGTCCGTCGGAGAAAACAGTTTCAGCGCCCGCTAATAGCTACCACCTGCTTAGAATGTCAATGAGCCCACCTGAAACTTCATCGGCCGAGTTTTCATCCGAATAGGTGCTAGCCTCTGGTGGCTCGACATAAATCACTGCCACGTCGTCATGTTCCTCTACGACTGCTTCGCTATTTCTTCCAACTTCAACCTATTCATACAATAAAATAAGAAATAACCACTGCGAGAACGTCCCAGCAGCCGTGCACGAGATGAGAATGCAGTTAAAAAAATAAAAAGTTAGGTAGCCTAAAAGCCCAGCGTGACCATATGGCAACGCGCAAGATAACGCGCTCGTTCATGGATAAGTCAAACATTAATCTTTCACAAATGGTCATCGAAGGTCACATATTCAAAGAGCAATACGGAGGTAAGGATATCAGACTATTGCTTAAACAAGTAGTAAAAAATCACACACTTTACACTTGGGGCGATGCATGGCAACGATACTCGCAGAGCAACACATATTTCTGCCTTTGCGAGGGGCTCCCACAATATGACTGACAGCTGCTGCCCCTTGGTATCTATAAAGGGAACACTAATCTGTCAAATGGCACGTCAAAGGCGATTTTGGTGCTGTTTTGTTAATCTTAATTAATTGAAATCCACTGTGCAGACTAACGTGACCATATGGTCACGCTGGTCTTTAATGGGTTAAAGAAAAACTGCTTATCCGAGTGGACGGTATCTGCATTCACTCGCATTACATTACTCGCAGATGTACTATCTGTGTTAAATGAAACACGAGAAGCGGACGCTGTGACCGAAGCATTACTGAAGGTAATGTGGGCTCCTTCAGCTAGTCATCACCATTGACAGGCTCGCGCATCCACTTTTACTGCACTATGCGATGATGCTAGCCCTATGATGCGATATTTTCACACGTTTTCTTTGATTGTTTGTTTCTCTCTAATTTCAAAGGAAGAAAAGAATACAGAAGATAAAATATCGCAGTACAGGGCGAGAATCATCGACCGTTGAGGTCAAACCAGAGTTGTCTGCCTCTCAATGCTGATGGATGGCAGAAGGAAAATCTCTTGGCTGTTCGCGTCTCATTTGGCGCCGGCAGCAGAATAATTTAGCGCATGGTTACAAGCGACAGTATGGGGAAGCAAGACAACACAGGCAACGAGGTGGTTGCGTACCTTTTATACAGTTTCTTACACCCCACACTGATATGTCGAAAGCATGTTTAATCTCGTAGTAAAGCAGGAATCTAGTTTTTGCTTGCGCTTGGGAAAGGTGATGTTGCTGTTTGGAGGCGTTGACACCAAGAAAATCATTTTTCTGGCTGCCATTCGAACGGTATTTCACGTTTAAAGGCGATTTGTCTGCGCAACGTGCGCTTCCCACGTCCGCAATATTTCGATGGCCGCCAATTGTAAAGCGAAGCGTTCTGTTGCTCAAATATACAACATCATTTCACTTCCCAGGAAGAACTCCATAGGTTGGAGACAGCAACACGGAAGTGCGTCTTTCTTGCTAATAAACGTACAAAAAATAAGAGAAAAATACCATTGCTTGTCGAGTGGACCTCAATGGTGTTGGATCTTGAGGACGATCCCACCGCTGTCCCCCAGATATTGGATCTTGACGTTGAGTGCGGGAGTTGGCCGACGTTGACGAGGACTTTCAGATGAAAACTGCAAGTTTATTTACATTATTTGCATTGATAATCCAAAGAAAATAACAGTACTAAAGTCATTGAGGGCCGGCACCAACTCGGACGTTGTGGCCCGTGGCAAGTAGCACGAAAGCGATGAATGAAGGAATGCTTGCCCGCTGCTCCCGGTCTCTGGCTTTAACCCCTTCAGTGTCTCGAGGTCACGACCTGTTCGGCCAATCGTCGAGCCCGCGCAGGTGTCGCCATTTTCGGCCAATGGTAGGCGCCCGTGCGAGTGCAGTCACATTCGGCTCAGGGGATGACTCCATGGGCTTCACTGTCCGAGGGATGACTTGCCCCCGGTATTGCCCTTCTGGTCTGCAACTGCCATCACAATAGGAAGATGGGAGGTTGCTCCCAGGGCTTCACGATGTATTACAGCCGTCGTTCCTTCCGCGTTTGCAAGCGCCGTCCCAGTAGGCGGATGGGAGTTCCGAGGGCTTTACGATGACTTACAGCCGTTATCGAGCGACCTTTCAGAGCCCCAAAGCAGCTTTGCTCAAGAACTCAAGTATTCAAGAACTACAAAAAGTCTTCAATTACATTAGCATGATGTTTAATGTACCTTCTGCTGTGTATAGGCGATGGTGTAGCTTCCGCACGGTTGCCTCCACAGGTGCTCATTGGTCGGCATGTGTTTCGTGTGCCGTGACCCCAATAACTCCAGCACATGGTCGGACCCTTCGTCTTCGCATCGGACGCGGCTTAGCCGTGTTCCAAGGGAAGACGATTCGGATGGTTGATCTCATGCTGAGTGCCAGGGCCTTTTCAGACCCCCACGGAGGTACCCCACACAATTACGGAGACACCCTACGTAATTGGCTTGGATTTTGCCTGTACCCCGAGTGACCCATCCGGAAAAATTTGGCGTCCGCATTATGCTCTCTCCTTCTACAAGTTTTTTTTTTCGGACGTCCTTCCTTTCTCTCGTAATACCTCCACTCTTCATATTTGTTTCTACGGCTCGCGTATCCATTCTTACATGTTAAGTCCTACAACGTCCCATCAGTTTGGCTCCGTGCTGGGTGGCTGTCATGGCAACATAAACAAAATATATGGTTATGAGGACTTTGTCTTCTCCTTCACTACCTCATCGTAACTCTCCGAATAAGTAGACTTCAATCGAACGAAAGACTTTCTGCTGTTTCAATGTAGCAAAGGGCGAAAAAAAAATGAAAACCAAGCGAGAATACTTTCTCGTTTTGTTGCAGGCAATTCTTTGACTTTGACACCAATTCTTTGACACCCTAGGCGTTGCCGATAATTTGATAAAAATTGTCAGTGGAGACCTCCTGCTCGAGGTTTGTTACAAATAGCAATACAAAAAGCCAACTAGTCTTATGAAATTGGGCGACATTCCAATTACCGGTCGTACTCCATTGATCCATGATTAACACAGCAGGAGCAATATCTGAGGCTGATCTTGTCGACAATTACCGGAACAGAACTCTTCGAGGACTGATAAGAACAGAAGGTGACTAATACGCAGAACATCAACATCAGGTGTTGAGGCACTGTGCTAAACAGAGAACATCACACATACGGTGTCATGCTCTGGTGCAAATAAAAATAAATGCCCACTGCGCTTCTCATACTGAGCTTTACATCCAGCGTTCTGCCACACATCATAGAAGCTAGATTTTCTTGGAGCAACTACTTGCGCACCGGTGCGCCACATGTTACTTGAGAGGGGAGAGGGCACCACTGCAACGCCACGTCACCGTCCCTCTCGGGTGCCTGTGTTCTCCGCGCGTTGCTCGTCCGAGTAAGCACTCACCTGCGACTTAACTACGCCTCAGTAATCACTATAAGTAAATTAATGTATAAAAAAGAAGATAAATGAAAGGAAAAACGTTCGAGGTAGTGGGTTTCGAACCTGTGAACCCATGCTCAGAAGCTGAAGGCCCTACAAACAGGGCTAAATCAGCGCCTCGTAGATTGCAGACCTGTGCAATGACCTTTCTGACATCCGGCTAAATGTACCGGAATTTCCATTGTCCAGCGCAGCGTGACGAAAGCAGAGACGTCCGAATCACCACAGCTTGCTCGGGAGCGCCTCCATTAGATTCTATGGTACTCAAAGAGAGTAACAAGACGTCGCAGACAGAAAAGCACCTGCATTGTGGTATTTCGCAAGCGTAGGAAAAACGTTTAAACGCACTTTCTTGCCCGACAGGAGTCCATGACTGGAAGAAACACTCAAAGCCGTTCAATTGGACATTATTGCTTTTGCATTAAGAACTCTCAATAAGTATTTAGGGGTCTCAGATTTTTAAGGCATCACCATACCTAACGGGATATCATATATGCGAGCTTAGTATAGACAACGCAGTTGCGTACTTAAGCGCTTTTATTATTGTTCCAGCAAGAACTTGCGGGACGCTTAAGCTTCGCCTCTAGGAGCGGAACGCCATAGCATTCAAACATCCCTAAATACTTTTAACACTTCCCGGTAACTGCAGAATATATAACTGTAATATTTACCCAGAAACTGGTGCCGACTACTATGAGCGAAGGATAGCGTTCTGGTAGAAGCGCGGCATTTTGACTGGGCCAATCTCGGAAATAGCGAACGCCCGCACCAAAAAAAAATGTTACGGCACTATCTGGTTTCGGCTGCGGTTTCTCACTTATATTCAACTGTAAGAAGGCGGTGCCGATCGGCACCGCCTTCTTAAAAATCGGCACCGCATGCCGAAAGGCATGCGGTGCCGATCTTGGGCTGTCATTCTCAAAATTCCGGGAAAATACTTTGCGAAGAATGTAAGAGAAGGTACGATCAACTTTTGTAATAGAATGTTGCTGCAAAAGAATCCGCATATAGACCATGCCAAAGAGTGAGGCGTGGTATATACATATACATTATTATCCGCGTGGGAAATTTTGCATGAAGGGACGCTGGCGCCGGACGCCGATACCGCATTTTCTGTGACAGGGGGACCTTAATGCTATCGCATTATAAACGTTCGTTCCACAAACGAATGGGAATACATGCAGAAAACGGGTGCCGTGGTGGAATGAGGATTGCAGAAGGACGCGAAAGAAACGAAACAAAGCACCGGGCATACTCCGCCGATGCCCTAGCAGGAAAAATTTCATCAGGTAAAACAGGCAAGTCACAGAGTAGCCGACACTACGACAGGCTGGTGCGCAAACTGAGGGAAGTATCCAAAGCGAAGGTTTACAGGAATTCAATTTTTTTTTCGTTCAGTCAAGCAGGTCATCGTAATGGAAACTTTGGGTGCGGTACATTTTTTCTTGACAATTATTTTTTCACATAGATTTCTATTAAGTACCTGTGTCTAACACGCTTAGCAGGCATCAACTTTGTCCCAAACAAGTAGAAACATTCTGATCATTCATTTTCAACTAAGATATGGTATAAATAGAAGTATTCACTAGACAGTATCACGCAACGGCGAAAGTGTCGTATCAGTACAGTTACGTAATTACGTGAAGAGCGTCCAGCTATGCTTGATTTTCATGTCAATGTTTATTGACAAATTTACTTACAAAGCTTTGGATATACTAACCATGCAAATAAATGTCGTTCCGTTTTGCATTTGGAGCATATATTCCTTTACGAAGGTCACATGCTGTCACGTATGTCATCACCGACAGGTAACAAAAACCAAGAATAAAACCAGCATATGCCAGTAGAAAGAAATGAATTACTGGACTGCGCTTGTATCATCTAATGAGCATCTGTGGACCTTCCATGTGACGTCATTGAATTGCGCATGTAGACTATCGTTCTGAGAGGCGCCTTGTGGTCTTGCGCTGCAAGCAGCGTGCTGGCGAGGCTTTCCACTCTTGCTTACGCAATAAAATGCACACATAATTTACTTCAATAAATTAACATTGTCTGAGCCATTAGCGTGTTAAACCGGTCTGGAGATGATCAGAATAATGTATTTTCAACTGGCACAGCTACAGCAAGTAGAAATAGCCCACTGAAGCCTGCACGATGTAGGACAACCTCGAAAACGATAGAGGTTTTAACTTTCCTCCATTCATTCTCATTATTCAGTTGTGTTTTCCGTGGCGGAAACTTTGTACCACAACCACCCTCATGAAGCAGGGAAAGCGCAAGTAAATGGCACCTGTCCCTCTTGTAATTAAAATGATGGCGGAGCATGGGCATGAATCCACTTACGGCGAGAGTACAGGTAAACTGACTCGACGGCTGACTCGGCTTGTATTGGCTCGCGGAACCGTATTTGTTGTGGCTCCATACTCGCCACTATTATAAATGTTGCGAGCTTGCTTGTCTGCAATCCATCTTTTGGTTAAAGATTGTGCAACAGAAATATGCGAGGGGCGGATTGGGCAGTAACGTATTTTGCTGAGCGATTGCACCGCTGGTCGTGCTGGACTTGAAATGCAATTTACAACTTTGGAGCAATCACACAAATCTGTCCCCAGTGTGCGGGGTATGACTGAGCTACGGCTATACACGACGCATGAGTGTTCGTTACCGAATAAGCGAGGAGAGTGCGAAGAAGTTGCAGTTCTGTATTGCTAGGGGTTGCCGAAGACAGCACTGCAATTTGAGGGTAACCGAACAAAGGGAGAACCACTCGTCAGGTGATAAGAACTACCTGTTTCATTTCAACTGAGCCAGAGAGTGCCACAGCAGTCACAAGAATTGTAGCATCTAGTAATCATACGGTAGTTCGGGAGAACTTAGCTTCTATACCTCCTACACTTCCACTGGTGCTGACACGAGGAACAATTTCTTCCCAGCAGGATGTGCACTTCACGTTGAGAGGAGCATAAAAAAGTAGTGACATCATCTGATAAATGAATTTTTTTCGTGGTAAATGAGGGTAAGTTTATTTAGATGATTCGGCGGACAGAGAGCACGCGTATTTGCCTCTGCTAGTGTTCGAAAATTCGCACAGTCGCGTCAAGCCAGTGGCGGACTCAAACGTCTCGTTTTTTTCAGATATGCGGTGTAAGTTTAACGGAAATACGGAATTGACAAAAGTTTTATTAGTTTCCGTTCTTTCTTGGCATTATGTGCACATGCGTAGTGATTTAACAACGCGCATTCGCGAATACACTCCAGTTTCTCGGCATCGAAACATCAGGCATGGTTGAAAAAAGAAACAACGAATACACGCTTCCTCACTTTAGCATGATGCACAAGCCAAGCCCAAGTACAAGCCGTCACGGTACCGAAGGTGCTTCATCTACTTTGGGCGCCTACACGTGAGCTTCACCGGGTGTCAATTTTTTATTGAATGCCGTTACCATTAGATACGAAGCATACAATAGGCTTTAGTATCTGTTCGTTTGTTCCCACTTAAAACGTTAAGAAAGTAAAACGTTTCGTTTTGACAGCAAACTTGAGCTTTGAAATCGGCAGCTTTCTTAGATCAACACGTGTCGATGCAAGGGCGGTGCGTAAATATTGCCATGTTCACCGCAAAAACAGCTGCTTAGAGCTCAGGATAAGATTTCTCAGGACGTAATGCGAACCTCCTTAAAGAAAATATTGTTTGTTTATGTATGATAATTTCGCTGCACCCCCACCACGGGATGCTATAGTTTGAAGGCCTGGGTTCAATCTCAGGTGCGACCACTGAATTTCGATGAATGCGCACTACAAGAAGGCCGGTATTTGCATTTATGTGATTGTTACCGAAGCTATCGTGGTGAAAATTTATGTTCAGACCTCTACTGTAGCATGCCTTTTATCAGGTCGTGGCTCTTGCACGAGAAACCTTGGAAATAGTTTTAACCACAGTGAACAACTGGCGTGCTGAACCGTGTTCGCTAGACAACTCGTCAAAGGGAACAATATATTTGTCATTTGCCAATTAAAAAAATATGTGACCAATTCAGTACCGCCCGCTCAAACATTTAATTTTTAGAAACATAAGCCCTGCGCATGAAAAGCAACAAGTTAGTTTAGGACGATTGCTTTTCTGTTTCCATGTGTTGCTTGAGAGGAAGCTTTAGCTCAGCGAGGGTGGCGATATGGCGTTTTTGGTCGATCATCATTGAAAGGTATATGTATAGTCAACAAAACAAACTAACCTTGTTCATCCATCGCACGCTCGAGAGCAGCACAATCACAATGCCAAGTACCCCGTTGCGCGTTTTTTCTTTATATTTCGCCGGGTTTCTTTGGAGCAAAGAAAAAACCAGCCAGTGAGATATATCGTGTTTTTCAAAGTGCTCTACAGCTTTGCGTATCACACTTAGGGTGTGCAGCCAATACTAGAAAGTTGAATAATAAACATAACTAAACCGTTGGTTAAGCAGCTTTAGCGCGGCTGCTCCTATCTAAATATGAGAAAGTATAATTCAATTTTCTCGGCAACCACTATACCAAATTTGACAAAGCTTGTTGCATCTAAAAGAAAAAATTTAAATGCCGTGAGTGTTAGTTCCGAATTTTTTATTTAGGTCGTCATTTTGTTTTAAAAAAATTGAAAAAATCGCAAATTTTAAGAAAGTGAAGCTATCAAGTTTACAACTCTAACTAAGCAATGACAAATGATATCAGAAGTATGTC
Source organism: Dermacentor andersoni (assembly GCF_023375885.2). Taxonomy (NCBI): domain Eukaryota; kingdom Metazoa; phylum Arthropoda; class Arachnida; order Ixodida; family Ixodidae; genus Dermacentor; species Dermacentor andersoni. The sequence continues at coordinate 48,747,747 of NC_092824.1, forward strand.
AATGGCATATAAAAGTACATCTAAAGCGGAGAAAATTGATGTTACACATGAATCTCAACAAATGTATTTATATGTAAATACAGCTTTTGCTGAACGCTTGTACGCAATGTAACGAATTCACGTGAGATATAAATTGTCATATCGTATTTGTCTTTTTTGAATAATCTAATGGGTGCCGTTAACAGAACCGCGGTATTTGTGCTCGAGGCAGAGCTATTATTCCGTAAACTTCGTGTTCCTATTTTTTCGAACTTCCGAATTTTTGAAAATTCTTTTAACAAAATTGACGCTTTAAATAGAAATTCTGCTTCCAGCAGTCACTACAATTTACCTTTCGCTCTCGAATGGAACAAATTTCCTTAAAATCGGTCCAGGGTTTATCTCAGAAAAGTGTTTCTGCATTTTACATGTATTTGAATAGGCCGCGTCGGAGTTGAGCCCGAGCTAAAGCTTCTTCTTAAGGGCGACAAATTTTCATTAAAGAGAAAACAGACGTTTATGGCTTGGAGTTGTTTGACTGATGAAGGTATATTTTTCAGTTTTTATTATTTTTTTTTTGAGAGCTGGAATCTACATTACCGGCCTGTAAATTGTTTTTAAATGACCAAACTTGGGCGACTTTATGCGACAGCGATAATGAACTGGCAAGTCGTGGTATTCGACGGCTCACTTTACCATTTCTGAACAAATGCAGTGGCACATCGCATTTCAGCTACTTTCTTGCTGCGCATTGTATCTGTCTTATGGTATTTTTCATGCTGTTCTCACGATAAGCTTCATGAAATTCTTAGATAGGCTCCAGCGAGTGACATAGTGCAAACAAACTTAGCACCACCTGAACAGAAATATTTATGAACTCCATTCTAGCTCATTATTATTTCATTCAGACTCGTCATTTTGTACGTAAGTGTTCCAATTAAGACTTGGCTCAGAGACAAACATCTCTTTTGTATTCATGAGAGTAAGTCAACTGGGCCGATAATTTCAAATAATACCCAAAATACGATATATTCCTTATAGTTGCGCGATCCATGAGTCATGGTTGTTTATAGCGTGAAAACGCCACATTCGCCACGGCATTTGCCGTATCACGAAATGCGGGTAAAAATGCACAACTTCCTAATATCAGCGCAGGTTTACATCATAACTGCAGAAGCCATCTGCACATTGGCATCTTTTTGCTCCAACCTGTTTTATTGATGGAAAAAATGTGTTCCATGCGGCAAAAAATTCTATTCCGAAATTATTGTTTTGTATTCTGTCACTGTGGTAAGTGGAGCACATATTTTACATAGCAAACTGCATAGGACCCGTTGTACATGCTCCAAAAGTGAAGCTGGCAGTGTTCATGCAAGTGACGGTGCCGTTTAGTCCATGGTGCAGGAGTGCCCTGCACCGTACATTGCCCCGATTGTGCCATTCGGGCTATGCCAGCCAGCATAGTCAGTCTTTATTGAGAGCGAAACATCACAAACAGCGCGTTTACGAAACAGGGCTAATAAGACATAATTTCAACTTTTTTTGTCTCAGCTAGTAACTGTCTGACCAATACTTTATTAATTGCAGGATTTCTGACGACGCGTTGCGTTACCAAGGAAACACGCAGCACACGCCAATAACTGGCGAGACTTGCAACGTCGACGGTACGTAGGCGATGGCCATTTGCCACCGGTGCGTCTTGCGAAAACACTTCACAACAAACGTAGCAGATAGCCCCTACAGTTACCGTGGCAGCGGTGCACTTATTGCGTATAAGAATGTACTTTACTAGCATGCTTATTTGTGCTTATCTGAATGTACGCAAATTCAAACATAACCGATGCCGTAGACGCTTTTGAATGAATTTGTTCTCATATCGGCGAACTGCGAATGCACGCTCCTAGGGAGTAGCGTCAGAAACCGAGAGTGTACATTCCAATGCAGTGATTAATTCACTCGTAATTGGGATCATCGCTTGACCATTGGTCTACAATTTTGTTTGCCAAGCAGATTCTGAGTGCGTTCATCGTGCTAACATCGTTATGTTTCCGTTAAACCGATCAATGAAAGAAAGAGAAAAGCAGAAGGCAGGAAGGTTAACCAGAATAGCGTCCGGTTGGCTACCCTATACCGGGGGAATCGGAAAGCAGAAACAACGAGGACACGGAGAGAGAGGAGGGAAGGAAAAAATGAATTAGCTGCGAGTTCGCTGACGCGAGTGGTCTAGTAGAAATTGCGTTGTTACTAGCAGACGTTCACACAAGCCAGTTAAACCAATCAAGCTGGTTGACAAAGCAAGTGCTTCGGTGCGAATGCAGAGTAAGATGTGCCATTAGGGCGCCGTTTCAGATGTCTTTACGGGAGGGTCGTAGCGGTACTGCCACGTTTTAGGCAGAGTGTAAGAATTGCTCACCAATAGCATGTTACGAGGAGCCGACATGTGCCGCTGCGGCCGAATGCAGAAGTAACACTAAACAACTTAAAGCAACCTAAAACAGTTTATATTGAACCTTCATTTTTCCTGCCAAGCAAACCATGCTACAGCCGCAGCATAAGCAACCTTAAAAAAATAATGAACATGTCATGCAAGGAAACACAAAATTGGTGGCTAGTTGTTCGCGCTCTGTTGCCAGACATTTCTACCAAATATCCGAAATATGCGCTTCTGAAACGTAAATATTATTCGTATTGAATGATTAACAATCACAGTACCCAACAATTTCCAATGAGTGTGCCACTACTTCAAAATTGCAACGCTTTGTTAACGCAACGTTAATTGCAACGCTTTGCTGACACACCATCCTTCCAAACTGAATGTTCATTTTTGTAAGGTGATTAGCATTTGGATACATAAAGCATTTTTCGCTCGGCCAGTATCTGCGCAACCTCTTTCGCAGGCCTGACGAATGTTGCGACTTTGACGGCGCTTCTAATAAAGTTGAGAATAGCAGACAATGAGATATAACGGTTGCCAGCAAGTACGGACGCGAGCACCAGAAGTAGAAACGGACAGGACAACGTTGGACTTACAAATGAAGTTTATCGTGAATACATTCCGAAAATATCCGCCACACGCATGCATATACACCCATGAACAATAACAAGGTTTGTAGTCAAAAGATATACACGTACACAAAAGCCTTTCGACTACAAACCTTGTTATTGTTCATGGGTGTATACGCATGCGTGGCGGATATTTGTGGAATGTATTCACAATAAACTCCAGATTTAACTACCGCGTTGTCCTGTCCGTTTCTACTTCTTGTGCTCGCGTCCGTACTTGCTGGAAACCGTTATATGTTCACCACGCACCAACTGGCCCAGCAAACTACTCTACTAAAGCAAACAATAAAAATGAGGACCTTAAATTATGCCCGTGTAATCGTGCTGTAGTTCAATCGAAGTCAAAGATAATGAAACTTAAATCATCAGTTCTTGTGCTTGGGAATTCGCGTTTGCTTTCTGTGACGTACGAAGGCGGAGACAGAAAGACATTTGGGTGTAATAATCCCCCGCAGGGGCGTCTGCGTCAGCAGGCGTTTGGTGTGTTGCGACACCACGTACCCGAGCACACGAGGGTTGGACCCTCCCGCGTGTAGCCGTGCGCGGCTTTGCCGTGTCCGGGGAAAGGGGGATCCTGGGGGTTGAGCCGATGCCGGGTGTATGGACCTTTAAGGCCCCCCGGTGGAGGCAACACACCTCTTTGGCCTCTGCTTCACGTAGACGGCACCCCCGGACTGACCCACCCGGGGGAAATCGGCAGTCGCCTTTTCCTGTCTCTCTCTCTCTGTCCTCAAACCTTCGTCTTTATCTCTCACTTTTTGATCTTTCCTGTCTTCTTCTCTCTTCCAGTTACTTCCTTTCTTCACGGCGGCAAGGGTTAACCTTGTGTGAATAGCCAACCTAGGTTATTTCATATTTGGTTATAGTGGTAATGTACAGCTGGCGTTTGCAGGCCGTGTTTCACAGGCCCTGCAGCGTCCCCTTGTAGGACTCCACGGTGGGTGGCTGGCGTTACTGCCGAAATTACAATCTCTTATGGCTTCTCCTTTCCCCCCACTACCTGATCGCTCCCTGAAGAGGGGGCGCACCGATGATGTCTTAGAATTTTTTGCCCATCAAAAAGAAACTTTTCCTCGATTCCATGTAGTCCACTCCGAAACACCAAACAAAGCCGTTCGAACAATCTCACCATTCCTCGTGTCCAAGACTCTGACCCAAGTTTTTGGTACAGGGTACAAAGCATCCAGAATGGCAAGCGGTGATCTCCTCTTGGAGCTCCGCAACCTGAAGCAGTATGAAAAGCTACCCAATCTAGTATCTTTTGGCGACGCCAAAGTAACAGTAACATCGCATCGTACTATGAATACCAGCCATGGTGTAGTCTCCGATGATGATCTCTTGGAGCTGACTGAGGCTGAGCTCTTGGAGGGCTTCAGCGAGCAGAACGTCATCAACGTTAGGCGAATTAAGATGAGGCGTGATAATAAGGAAATTCAGACCAAACACCTGATTCTCACTTTTGGCACAAGTGTTTTGCCCGAGTCCATCGAGGCCGGCTATATCAAGCTCCGTGTTCGCCCATATGTTCCAAATCCCCTGCGTTGCTTCAAATGCCAGCGTTTCGGTCACAGTTCACAGAGCTGTCGAGGCCGCCAAACCTGCGCGAAATGCAGTGCTCATGAGCACACCTCTGAAACGTGTGAAAACTCTCTCCATTGTGTAAACTGTGAAGGGGAGCACGCTGCATACTCGCGGTCGTGCCCATCGTGGAAGAAAGAAAAGGAAATAGTTACAATTAAAGTAAAAGAAAACATAAGTTTCAAAGAGGCACGCAGGCGGGTATCCTTCCTGCCAAAGCACACCTTTGCCGATGTGGCGCGTCAGGGGGCAGCGCCACAACGGTCTCCGGCGGCTGTCCGACCCACACCCAGTGAGGCGGCAGTGACGCCATCCGCCCCCTCGGCGGCTGCAGCTAACGCTGCTACGCCACCACAGCAGACGGGGCCATCGACCCCGAAGGTGGGCACAGCCGAGGCTGCCCCAACCTCCCCGGCCCCTTCCAGCGCTGGCAACAGCCGGCGCAGCCAGATCCCTCAGGGAGCCCCATCGACCTCCGGGCTGGTGGGCGCAGAGGTCTTGCCCTCCAAGGCGGGACTCTCTCGGGAAACATCTCGCTCGCAAGAGCACGTGTCCGGCGCCTCACAAGAGGCAATGGACACTACACCTATCCTCAAGGCGCACCAAGCGCCTAAGGAGCGGCGAGGCTCCCTCGAACGCTCCAGAAAGAACAAAACCCCTATTACAGGGCCCCGAAAGGGCTCTGTAATCTAAGGCATCCCTTCCGTTTCCGTAAACACAGCACTTATTTACTTCCAATATGGACACACAAATAATCCAATGGAACGTCAGAGGTCTTCTTAGGAATCTCGATGATCTACAAGAACTCATCTACCAACACAATCCAAAAGTGCTGTGTTTACAGGAAACACACTTAAAACCAAAACACACAAACTTTCTCCGACCGTATGTCACGTTTCGCAAAGATCGCGATGATGCTGTCGTATCATCAGGCGGTGTTGCCATTTTGGTTCATAAAAATATTTCCTGTCAGCGTTTACAGCTACAAACGCCCCTTGAAGCAGTGGCGGTTCGAGCTGTTCTTCTAAGTAAACTCGTCACCATTTGCTCGCTCTATGTACCCCCACACTTCAAATTAAACAAACATGAATTTCAGTCATTTATAGACGAATTGCCAGAACCTTATCTTGTCCTCGGCGATTTCAATGCGCACAGCTCCCTGTGGGGCGACTCTCGTATAGATGCGCGAGGTCGTCTTGTTGAACAGTTCCTTTTTTCTTGTGGTGCGTGCCTTCTGAATAAGAAGGATCCCACATATTACTCTCTAGCAAACAGAACCTTTTCTTCAATCGATCTCAGCATAGTCTCTCCTTCTATTCTGCCCGAACTCGAATGGGAAGTTACAAAGAACCCTTACGGAAGCGATCACTTCCCCATACTAATACTAACACCTCAAGAAAACGAATATCCACCACAGGCACCTCGGTGGAAGATTGAGACAGCTGATTGGGACAAATTTCGAACTCTTACTGGTATCTCATGGCATGACATCTCCTCCTTAGAAATTGATGCAGCTGTGGAGTATTTTACAGCCTTTATAATAGATGCCGCATCTAAATGAATATCACAAGTAAATGGCCTCTCGTGCAAACGGCGCGTCCCGTGGTGGACCGACGATTGTAGGATCGCACGTAAAAAACAGAACAAAGCGTGGTGTTTGCTACGCGCTTCTCCCACTGCAGAAAATCTTATCCACTTTAAAAAAGTAAAATCCGAAGGCAGGCGAACCCGCCGACAGGCCAGAAGAGAAAGCTGGCAGAAGTTTTTATCGGGCATCAACTCGTACACAGATGAGGCCAAAGTCTGGAGCAGGGTTATTAGGATAATAGGGCGACAAGCACAATCACTCCCTCTGGTAAACACACGAGGCGATACCCTGCAAGCTCAGGCAGACTCACTTGGGGAGCACTTTGAGGGCGTCTCGAACTCAACCCATTATTCTCAGTCCTTTCTCAAATATAAACAGATAGAAGAATGTAAGCCAATAATTAGAAACTCCAGGCAGAATGAACCCTATAACCGGCCTTTCAGTATTGCCGAGTTGAGAGCTGCGTTGAACACATGCAAAAGCACTGCACCGGGACCTGACAGAGTCATGTATGATATGATCAGAAACTTGCATACTGACACACAAGTTACACTACTCACACTTTACAACACTATTTGGGCTGCGGGATACCTCCCATCTACATGGAAAGAGGCGATTGTCGTTCCTGTCCTGAAGCAAGGAAAAGACCCCTCCTTGACAGCAAGTTATCGTCCAATAGCTCTTACGAATTGTTTGTGTAAGCTCTTCGAAAAAATGATAAATCACAGACTCATACACTTCCTTGAATTCAACAATATACTCGATCCCTATCAGTGTGGCTTCAGACAAGGGCGGTCAACAACAGATCATCTTGTGCGCATTGAAGGATATATTCGCGATACCTTTGTACACAAACAGTATTTCCTCTCCATATTCCTCGATATGGAGAAGGCATATGATACAACATGGCGCTACGGGATCTTGCGAGATTTGTCGGGAATGGGCATCTGTGGAAATATGTTGAAAGTAATTGAAAGCTATTTGTCCAATCGTACCTTCCGTGTAAAATTCGGCAATGCACTGTCACGTCCCTTTACCCAGGAAACTGGTGTACCCCAGGGAGGCGTGCTCAGCTGCACTCTCTTTATTGTTAAGATGAACAAACTACGTGCTTCACTACCACCTGCCATTTTTTATTCCGTATACGTAGACGATATACAAATAGGCTTCAAATCCTGCAACCTCACAGTATGCGAAAGACAGGTACAGCAGGGATTAAACAAAGTGTCCAAATGGGCAGACCAAAACGGATTTAAGGTCAACCCCCACAAAAGTTCTTGTGTTCTCTTCACAAGAAAGAGAGGCCTGGTCCCCGATCCTTGTGTAGAACTGGGCGGACAACAAATTCCTGTCAACAAAGAACACAAATTCCTAGGTATTATTCTTGACTCCAGGCTCACTTTCATTCCTCACTTAAAACATCTTAAAGAAAAATGTCTTAGAACAATGAACTTACTTAAAATACTCTCCCACACAACGTGGGGTAGCGACAGACAGTGTTTATTGAATATTTACAGGAGCCTAGTTCGATCACGGTTACATTATGGTGCCGTAGTATACCACTCTGCTGCACCGAGCGCGCTTAAGATGTTAGATCCCGTACACCATCTGGGTATCCGTCTGGCCACTGGCGCATTTAGGACAAGCCCTGTTGAAAGTTTATATGTAGAGTCGGATGAGTGGCCACTCCATCTTCAGCGAACCAACATCAGCTTAACGTATTTTCTCAAGGTTCGCTCTAATAAGGAACATCCGTGTTTCACAACCATTAACGACTTCACGTGTGAAACACTTTTTAATAACAGACCCTCTATGAGACTTCCTTTCTCACTGCGTGCAAGAGAACTTAGCAAGGAAATGGATGTCCCAATTCTCGAACAACGCCTAATGCCTTCAGCTAAGCTAGTACCGCCCTGGGAGTGGCAGCTGATAGAGTGTGACACATCGTTTGTAGAGGTCACTAAACATGCGCCAGAGACACATATCAAAATGCATTTCTTGGAGCTCCAGTACAAGTACTCGTGCACAGAGTTTTACACAGACGCTTCTAAGTCGCATGCCGGGGTGTCCTACGCTGCCATTGGTCCATCCTTCTCGGAATGCGGTGTACTGCACCCTGAAACAAGTATATTTACGGCTGAGGCCCATGCACTATGGTCGACTGTGAAACATATCAGAAAATCAAATATTCAAAAAACAATTTTATTTACAGACTCCCTAAGCGTAGTGAAAGCCTTGAAGTCACACTGTAAACACAGAAACCCCGTAATTACTGAGCTCTATTCCATTCTCTGTAGAGCGTATATGTCTAACCAGCATGTCATTGTATGCTGGGTGCCTGGACATAGGGGCATCGAGGGGAACGTTCTAGCAGACCAGATGGCCACATCAATTTCATTGCATACAGTTAACCCTACCGCTTCGGTCCCTGTCACAGACGTGAAGCCTTTTTTAAGAAGGAAACTGCGAAACCACTGGCAACGTAAGTGGGACGCAGAAGTAAACAACAAACTACACGTGATAAAGCCACAATTAGGTTCTTGGCCCTCCGTAACAAAAGCACGGCGAACAGATGTCCTATTCTGTCGCCTCAGAATAGGACACACATTTGGCACACATAACTTTTTACTCACTGAAAATGATCCTCCAACCTGTGGTAGATGCGGGGAGAGGCTGACCGTCCTCCACGTCCTCCTGGAGTGCCGGCTAGCCGAATCTGAGAGAAAGAAACATTTTCCCCTAGCATACCAGCAGCAGATCCCCCTTCATCCAGTAATGTTACTCGGCCCAGAACCGCTATTTGACACCAACGCAGTCCTAAGTTATCTGAAAGATGTTGTGTTACATGTAATTAGCCCCATACGTTCATAGCGTCTCCTCTCTTCGGAGGCTGGCGCTGTGATAGTTCTTTTGTATAGCACGTGCCTCTAGGCCCTTGTGTTTCAAGGGCTCCGGTGAGGCAACAGTGCTCCAGGTATTTTTATTATCTCATATATTTTCTATTCTGTGTCACTCTTTTACGATGGATTTTATGGTTCATAGTATACGTCATTAGTCATCGCCATAATTTTATAGTAAGTAGATTTTACGCACTTTAAAGCGACTATTTTAGGCCACTTTACAGCCAAGTCACATCTTCCATAATACATCAACATCAACACTTGTCATGGCGCTCTTTGGCCAAACCTGGCCCTTGCGCCACTAAACACAACACATCATCATCATTGGGTGTAATAATGCCACAAACTTTCTTAGCTGGCTCCCCCCCCCCTTAATATTGTAAATAAAGGTGTATTCAAAGATGCGCCGTGTCCCTGCAGTTTTAACGCTAATTTCAATAGCGTCGGCGGTCATCATGAGGAGGGCTCTCCCGTATTTTTGCCGTTTATTCTATCGCGTTTTCCTTTTTTCGATTGCACGCAATTTCTGCCCAGCTATAACGAAGGTGTTCCCCTACCCAGAATACTTGCAGCGCTAGCTATATAGTTCACGCTTTGAACGTACTTTGAGTTGCATAGTTCAGTGGCGTTGTCCGATGAATCATCACTTCTGCATTACCTTAGAAGGAGATCTGCTCTCTGCAACATGAGTCTTACATATGTGCATTGAGCAATCTTTTTTAAAGTTGTCCTATAGTCTATTGATGGCCTACACAGGAACATTGGCGAGGAAAGCCGTTTTAGTGCTCGCAATGAGCTGGTAAACCTGGTGTGCTTATGGCCGGTGCTTATGAACTTCAGCTACACGAGCCACGAAAGGGGGTTCGGATAAGCACTTTCTCAAAGGCGAGTGCGTTGTTGGCCGACGCACCTATCTTTCATAGAAGGTGAATAAATTAAGGGCAGACGTCAAACAGAAATTTAAAATCCCTCCGTAGAAAAGCATCCTCTCACTTTTTCTTTGTCGTCATCTGCGTCGGCCTATGTGTGCAGCTCATAATAGAGGAACAATAAGCAAGAACTTCGTGAGGCAGCTAATGTGCTCATTACTAGGTAATGCAGCAAATATATTGGGTCAAGGGTTCCACGCACAAGAAACCGACGTGATGTCATGTGACGACTGCACAACATTGATCGCGCTCGGCTTCCCCATGGCCAAGAAGTTCTTGCATGCTTTCAAGACATAGTTGCAGAAAGAAAAAGCACCCCTTACGGAAGTACAAGAGTAACGTTTCCCTACAACAAAAACTTCTTGCGTTGCACAATGAGCATGAAATATCAATTTCCTATGAATTGCCCTTGCACTACAGCGAATAAACACCTTTACTATACTTTTACGCCGTACAGGTGTCCCTCACAGTGGCATCACAAGTTACCAGTGCCTGGGGTCCGTCGGCAGCCTCTATCACGCAAGGCCCAGCACAAGCCACGCTGGCATGGAGAAAGCTTCAGCCACTTTCGAAGACGGTGTCACGTAAGTTCCCATTTAGAAAAGTTAAATTAATAGGCAACTCGGAGACGGCAGGGATTGTTAGCCGGTATAACAATGATGCGTCTACTGGGTAATTGTTCCTTGAGAAGCCTAGCTCCGATGGCTGAAACAGGTACTGCATCAGCAGTTTTGAGCGTTCGGCCGGCGAAGCCTGCCTTGACATATTTCATGGCTGCGAAAGCCTGACCGGACACGGACAGAGTAAGAACAATGCTCGATGCCTTCGGAAGGAACGCTTTATTGTTCGAATGCGTGCCAAATGTTAAACGGCTTGATACAAAGACTGAGTGAAATTTGAACCTGGTAGTTTTTCTTCGTACACTATATATAGGCATTGAGTTATGACATATGATGTCCGCCGGAGAGTCAGTCCCCTGTAGCTGTCAGAGGTAGAGTGAATAGTATTGACTGCCTTTGAAGCGTTAAGATTACGTTACGGTTCATAACGCAGAAGGTGCCCTAAAAACCGCAGAATTGTTTTAGCTCAGGAGAAACACTCTTTTTCAAAGCCGAACGTCTCACTCGTGAGGACACATTTCAGGACTTTTGCCTGAATACTCCTTGTGAGCGTGTCGAAATTGCACAATATTTGGTGTACAGACCATGTAAGTTTCATAACTCACCATCACTTCCAGGTAGTTTACTCGCTTACACTGGTTATATATAGGATATACATGGTGTATGAAAAAATAACACTTCTGTAATACTTGCCACTAGAACGAAGATTGTTCTTGCTTTGAAGCTTATCGTGACAAACCACTAAAAGCACTAGTGTCCAATATTTGTCATTTCAGAGCCCAAATTCAGCGCTAAACATAAAAGCCGCAGGTTAGCGCTCAAACTGACCAAATCGCCTTACCATAAACGCGCGATTTAGTTTGTCAAGCTGGCAATTGGCCAAAATATGTTTTTGGCGTCCTGCTACAACACTCACCTATATTGAGCTCCTTTGCCCGTCTACTTGCAGGAATGCTGATGGAACCGGAGGAAGGGAACAGCGAGTGTCGTGCGGTGTCTGTGGCAATGTTTTCAGCAGTCGGGATGCGTTACACAAGCACGCCAATGGACACACGGGCGACACAACCTACATTTGCAGAGAGTGTGATCAATCGTCTGCGATTCAGTCGAAGTTTGCACGACCTTGCCGCAAGCGTTCTGGCGTAAACCATAAATGCGAAACATGTGGTAAATTGTTAGGCCGGGCTGATAATCTAGCTGATCATTACCGCACGCATACAGACGAGAGACCCTACAAATGCCCTATATGTGCTAAATCGTTCCGGCGTTCTCATCACCTAGATGTCCATAAGCGCACGCATACAGGTCAGAGACCCTATAGTTGCAAAACATGCGGCAAATCATTCGCGAAGATGTGGAGTCTCAGTGCACACCAGTACACTCACACAGACGAGAAACCCCACGTCTGTTATACATGTACTAAAGCATTCAAAACCAAAATAGGACTTAAGAGTCATCTCAGCTCGCATACCAACGACAGGCCTTTCGTTTGCAAAATATGCAATCTATCTTTTAAGCACCACCCCAGTCTCGCTCGTCATTGCCAAAGCGTGCACCTGATTTGAATGCGGTATCACTGCAGGAAGCGTGGATTTCGTATCGCAGAGAAACAAACCCTCGACGGACATATGTGCCAGCATAATACGTGTCAATTATGTGGAGATTCATTTAGAGATGCATTTCAACTCACGGCACATCTCGTGAAGCATAGTTATGGGCAGCCGTAACAGTGTAAATCGCCCGCGGCTTTTGCGTACTGCAGCGTGAGAGTGAAGCCATGCAGGAAAACAATGCTGACATTCTTCGATAAGAGTGAGAAACCAACTAAACGCATCGTGTGCAGAGACCGGCTTCTTTTGAAATTTAAAACGCCTTAGCGAAATACACTATGTAAATGATGCCATCTCGTTTCTAGAAATTACGAGGCAAGTGTTCGTTGCGATAAATATTTTTTGTCGTTCAATGTCGAGGTGCAGTGCAGGTTCTCGTCAGCACTCGCTGTGTGAAGAACAATGTGTTCGCCAACGTAGCTTTAGCAAGCTCATTTCGGGATAAATTCCGATGGGCGGCAAGCATGCGTTTCTTAAACTAGAAGGTTGAAATACCGGCACAAAATCTTTGACTAGTTGTTTAGTTAGGGAAACGATGTGTGCAAACGTTTTCACAATGTACTAGCAAACAACTTTTATTGAGCCATTACAATAGTCATTTTCGATTGTGAAGGGAAGGCATCATAACTCATTAGGAAGCCGCTAAAAAGATTCTGTCTGAGGAAACTATTTGAAAGAATTGTGAACTCTAGATTACAAAACTACTTAGAGGACAGTGAAATCACTCCAAACACTACGTTTGGATTCAGACTCAAGCTCTCAACTCAAGACATCCTCCTACAGTTGAAGGAAGAAGTCCTAACAAATATACCAAGATCGAGCGAACACGTTGTCATGGCCATCGACATAAAGGGCGCTTTTGATAACGTAAGCCACCAAGGAATACTCGATGGCCTGGCTGAAACAAACTGCGGAGAGCGGATATGCAACTATGTTTGCAGCTTTTTAAACCAACGAACCGCTGAGATTAAATTTGGCGCAGTAGAAATCAAGACCTTCAAGGCACCTAACAAGGGCACTCCCCAGGGCGCAGTGATCTCGCCAACGCTATTTAACGTGGTGATGATAGGCCTTGCAAGGAAACTACAAGAAATCCCGGGTATCCAGCACGCCCTATATGCGGATGATATTACAGTCTGGTGTGTCACCGGGTCGCTACGTGAAAAAGAAGAACGATTACAAGCAGCTGCTTGTGAAAACGAGCATACGTGCGAGCCAGAGGGCTGCAATGCGCGTCAGAGAAATCTGAGATTACACGAGCATGGAGAGGGAAAGGGAATCGTAACGTCCCGACGGACCCTGCCCTTAAACTGGAAATCAGACTTGGCAATGATGCAATACTTGAGAAGACCACAATCCGGGTACTGGGCATGTGGCTACAATCAAATCAACACTGCCAACACGGGCTTAACCTCATCAAGACGGCAACAAAATAAGTCTCAAGAATGATAAAGCCGGTAACCACTAAAAGGACGGGGATGAAGGAATCAGACACCCTTCACCTAATCAGAAGTCTGGTGGTTAGCCGCTTCACTTACAGCTTGCTGTATTACGAGCTAACGAAAGCAGAGAGGGATGCGATCAATTCGTGCTTACGGAAAGCATACAAGATCGCCCTACAAGTTCCGCATTGCGCCTCAACCGAAAAACTCATGTCTCTCGGAATTCATAATACATTCGAAGAACTGGCAGAAGCTCAACTGATAACTCAAAGAAACAGACTTGCACAAACGACCACGGGTAGGAAACTCCTTGGCAGACTCGGGTATCACGAGTTCCTAGAAAAACACAACCAAGCTAAACCCATCCCCACAATAATCAGAAACAGCATCAAAGTGGCGCCAATACCCAGAAATATGGACCCAACTCTACATGCAGGCAGAAGAGAAGCCAGAGCTGCATACATTAAGAAAACGCACGGCGACAAACCAAACTCCCGCTTCGTGGACGCGGCAAGATACCCATGCAGGCAGAAAAGAACGGTAGCTGCTGTCACTGACTATTTGGGCAGAGAAATCATTAACGCCTCCACTCGCAACACCACTATCGTGGAAGCAGAAGAAATCGCAATAGCCCTTGCTATCAAAGCGACGGAACCAAACCAACAACAAATAACCATCCTATCAGACTCTCAAGCGGCATGCAGAAGCTACCTCAGGGGACGAGTATGCACCGCAGCCTATAGGATTATACGAGATATAAAACCCCGAGCCAGATTTCACCTTATATGGGTATCCAGTCATGAGGGAATCAAGGGAAACGAAGAGGCTGACAGAGTAGCTCGTGCGCATGCTACACACCACGGGTGCTCACAGGATGCCTCTGAAGACCTGATTCCGATTGACCAGAACTACTCTGCAATTTTAAACTACCACAGAGGAAATAGAATGAAACTACCACCCCCAGATAAGAACCTCAGTAAGGAAGAACAGGTTATATGGAGAAAGCTGCAAACGTATACATATAACAACCTGCACATTCTCCATAAAATTCACCCTGAAAGATATGCGGACACATGCCCATGGTGCGGAGACACGCCAACCTTAAACCACATCTCATGGGCATGCACGGCATATACACAAAATACAAACACAGAAATTACGGATCATACACAATGGGAGGCGGCGCTGTCCAGCTCACAGGAAGAGGTACAAAGGGCCATCATCCGACAAGCAAGACGGCGCGCGGAAGCCAGTGGGGCCCTTGTCTAGGGGCTCCAACCATTGAGCGTTTTATTCTTCAATAAAGTTGTTCTATCTATCTGTTAACTAAAAAGTAATTTCTCCCTTTAATCGAGGTCAGAAGTCCCTGTTGCCTTCGAGATACAGGACTTGTAGATGCTTTTACAGTATATCACCATGTTTTACGCATAGGAAAATCCTTTCCATGCATTGAAATTTTGTTCAATGCATTGACTGTTTTTTTCTTTGCCTCTGGTATCCAAACCGAAGATATCCGTTCCGTGCGATAACCTACGCCGATGACAGTAATGTGACTGCATTAGCTTCAAACAGTTTGGAGTTTCACTATATGATCTGAAATCCCACCACGAAAATGTTTAGCGATTCTTGTTTTATTGTTGTGGAACATCTGTCCACTTAAAACCCAGTTTTTTAGCCATACGAAAGTCGTCCGTTTTTACGCGCACTGCTCTCTCGTTTCTGCTGCAGAATCTTTTCAGCCTTATGTGACAACGGTATCGGTGCGATCAATGACTTGAAAATTAAGGTTTGAGATGACATGTAAGATTTTTGGTATGTTGACGCGCGTACTTGTACATTCTCTTCTTGTGAACGCGTTTCACCGGATAACAAATGTTAAGTTATCGCTCAGCGCATGACGCGCCCGCATTTATCAGGACATTATCGATCATTCTAGTCGATTCCACATTTTGACTATGTCGTAGCCAAACCATTTGTATCCATATATCACGCATGACGCGAAGAAAGTTGTGCATTCGGAAAAAGGAGAGCGCCAGCAATTACGTCGGAATGTTCAACAATATAGGACGTCCGTTAGCCGCAAATCACTTGTTGGACGATCGACGCATTTTCCGGATCGATCTTTCTGCCCTAGTGTAAGTTGCACTGTGGGTTAACGTTCACCCGATAAAAAGCTTGCTGACTCATAGTTCTTGCTACGGTGTTTTTCATCGTCACCACAGCGTCACATCTCCTAAAGGTGCTTCGTTTTGACCGGATACACCCTGCAAGCCGAGAACTGCTGAACGACGATTACTACATGCAAGAATATCGGATTGAAAGGCCAAGATCTGAATGCTGTAAAATGAGACCTTTGCCTGTCGCCGACTAGAGTTACTGTGCCCTTCTTACCTTGCTTCAATACAGCTACAAGCCAACTAGCAAGCAAGCGCGAGAACACGGTACATCGACGTCCGGCACCATGCCAAAATAGAAAGGCTCCGACATATAAGCCTGACAAAGCGGAACTCTCGGTCCTCAGCCTCGGCCTAAACGTTAGCAAAGGGTCCACACGAGATAAAAAAATATTGATTCGTGCTCTTCCAGAGGCTGTACGCCAAGTCGACGCTACTGAGTTGAGTTGAGTTGAGTTGAGTTGTTGTAGGCTACTGGTGGGATTAGCCTTGCAGTTGGTGCCGGCAATTGCTCCACCGTAGCGACACTTAAAATAAGTAAATCAGATAATTAAACACAGACCACACAAAATACAAATGGTCACTCCTCAGTTCACCATGTGGAGGCCAAATCTGTGTCCTGTAGGTAATTTAAAAGAAGGCGAGAGACCTCCTTTCTACACAACCGGTTCCCGCGCGGGAAAACAATGTCTTGAAAAGAGCTGTGAGGAACTCCTGTCTTCTTGAGGGACCCGAATAACACCCTCCTTTCCGCGTTATACACAGTACAGCACAGTACGCTACTAGTCTTCATGAAGCTCGCACGCGTGTTATAAATATGCTTTCTATGCTTCAAAACTCTTCTTCAAGCACCGCCCTGTAGCTAGAGGAACATCAAGCTATCGACCGGCTTCGATGAAATCTGGACATCGTCAATCTGCCGGCTGATAAAGGAAACGCAACTGCTTTGCTTGATAGTGGTGACTGCACCAGGAAGATGCTGACACTGGTTAGTGACGCCAGCACTTCGCTTGGCGCGTCATGCCACCAGACAACTGCAAAGGGACTGCCAAAATATTCGAGCTGACGTCTTCCGTTTGGTCCCACCCCAGCACAAACATTTTATTACTGGCTACTTTGTCACAATGCGTCAGCTCCTGTACTTTGTGGCCTACCTAATATACACAAGCCAGTTGTTCCTGTGCGGCCCATTGTATACTACACTCGCTGACATCTGAACAAGCTTTCCGGTTTTCGTACAACAGATTATTTCGCCAGTCATTCGAAAAAGCAGCATCAACGTGCGCAACTCTGGCGCCTTTATTGAAAATGTAGGACACGTTGTTCCTTTCATGATGACGTCATAGTCTCATTTATATTAAGCCACTATTCACAATCTTTCCGGTAGGACTGGCTGTAAAGGTTCGCACCACTGCCCCCGAATCTGGCCGTTCGCTGTCCGACAGGTATCGCGCTTCTTCGGGAAAATGCTGGCTTCAAGCTCCGTTATTGACTCCCACTCGTTGCGCACGGGTCAAAAATTTGGCTGAGATGTTCACAATGGCGTATGCTATTCGCGGGATGTGTGTTTTTACCAATTGCGGAATCTGGTTCACATCTCCTGTAAATTTTGCAAGCGTGAGCAAGCCTTAGTTTTTTTTTAGGGACACTTGCTTACATAGTGTTTAACAGTACCAAGCTTTCTTCTTTGCTTGTTACCACAGGAAGCAATCTTATTCAACATATTTGAATGTTCGATGGGCCGTCTTATTCGCTCTGCTACTCGATGCGCTGTGGTATGATGTGCAGAGATGTAGAACTCGGGCAATTATGTTTAATAAAGCACTAAAAATGAAAAGTATAATTATTGTTGGACATGCAATAAAGGCGCAGCGCAAGACAACGCTCTTCGCCCTGTTGTCACCTCAGCTCTGTAATTTTTGCATAGGTTTTGCTATCCATTAAGTTATCTATATCCTTGGAAGACGGCCGCAGCTTTAAGACGGTACTGTCCCAATGGGAAAGCTACAGCTGCACCGGCGCCGGCATTTTTAAAGGGATAGCGCCATCTGAAGGAAGCCAGCGTGGCGGAGGCGGCCACGGCCTCGCAAAGCATGGAGCTGCCAGTCATCAGGCACGATTAGCAGTCCAGTGCGTCATTATCGCTCAGTGGGGACGAATCAACTATCGTCGACCCTGACGAGGAAGTGGCTGATTTGGCGGAAGCGGACAGCGACGGCTTCAAGGTGGTGAGTCATCGGCAGTAAATAACGGTCGGAATCGCAGTGGTAGTTTTGCCAACTTGAGAGGTGTTGATTTGAGAAAGCGGAACCCTATCACGCTCTTCGAAGAAATTAAACTTCTGCTGGGATCTGCTCCGATTCGCAGTCGCTTCACAACGCAAGGGGATCTTCACCTAGATATTGCCACGGAAGAGCAAGTTGACATTGTTCTCCGGTGCTCTCAGATTGGTGACATTAGAGTTAAAGCCCGGTTGCCCCACTCCTACATGACTAACACATGTGTTATTAGGGGAGTACCAGTCTGGTATTCGGAAAGCGACCTTCTTGACTACTTGAAACCGCAAGGTGTTCTGCACGTGAAACGTGTGATGCGCCGGTTGGAGACTGAAGAAAAAGAATGGGCAGCGAAACCTATTAACTGTGTTGTGCTAACGTTTGCTCCCAACCCCGAGCGTCCACAAAAAATTGACCTCGGTTTTACCAAGCACGCAGTCAAAGAATTCGTTGAAACTTCTCCCCGATGCTTTAAGTGCCAACGCTTTAGGCATGTAGCCAAAGTTTGCACCTACGATCAATGTTGCAAACGATGTGGTGGTGCACACGATTACAAAGCCTGCAATGCAGATTTCGCTTGCGCTATTTGTGGGGGTGACCATCCAGCGAGTTTCGGTGGCTGCCGCTTCCGCGTAAGCTCCTTACACAGTCGAGTGTCCTTCATTAGTGGTCCCAAACCAGGACCTACTGAGAAGCCGATACCTGGAAGTGGCGAGTTCCCTGCGTTAGAGTCGGAAGTTCGTGGCGTGGTAACAAGCAACGTCAGTGAGTGACCTGAGTCTAGCAAGACGGCAAAGTCATCTGTGTGTGAGTCGGTTCGATCTGCTGCAGCCAAAAGTGTCCAAGTTCCTCAGCGACCAGATCAAAGCAAGACTCGAAAACAAGGAGGACATTACCTTCGCTCAAAGGAGATGAAGAAACCAGCTGCAGGGGCCAAGAGTGCGTCCTAGTCCGCATCTTTTGTTGAAGTCGTGAGACAGTGCGTCCAGCAAAATAAGGAGCTCAAAAATCGGGATTTGTCCGACCTTCTGCGAGTTTTGTTTGAAGTCCTCCATTCATATGTTCATGCGATGCAGGCTGGCACCCTGAAGAACTTTCTACAGCCCGTTCTGTCCTTTGAGTCCATAATTACCGCCTTCGCAGCAAAGTTTACCTTATAATATGGCTAGTTTTCTTCAACCTCGTGCAACTAAAAATCACCGAAATGTGCCGTTTATTATGCAATGGAACTGCGCTGGGATTATAAGTCGATTAGCAGAATTGAAATTATTTTTGAAAGAAACTTGTGTTCCAGTATTGGCCCCCTCCGAGGCTGGCCTACCGAGCAGGAGATGTTTGACTGGATATGTCGCACACAAGAATTACAGCATAAAGTTATTTCCCGCAGGAAGTGCCGCCCTTTACATACGAAGAGAGATTCCTAATGTGGATTTGAACGTCACTGATCTTTGCACCGATAGTATTAAGGTAGTGGCTGTGAGGATACGGCTCGGCTTCCGCACTCTTTCTATTGCATCCGTATATGTCTCTGCGGAAGAAGGTAGCAATGGATTTGTTTCTCCAACAGCCTTGTGACCGTTGCCCAGCGCCCCGAATTTTCACTTCAACGCCCATCACTCTGTCTGCTACCATGGCGGTGGTAGCAGCCATGCAATTATTTTTTATTTTATTCGAATCGGTGACTACCGTTGTTTTCCTATTATAGAGGGGAGTAATACTGCATTGTTCGTAGAAGGCGCCTGCAATGATGCGGAACGCTTGCAGAGGTAAGGCATTGCAAACGCTCTAATTACCTCAAACACTTTGAAACATCCCACGCACATTACCAATGAGATCGCTACCACTTGCACGAAATGTAATCAACCTGACTTCTTCTCGAAGTAAAGCATGGGTGCCGCGCATAAGCCATGAAAATAGGCAGAAAGCAAAAGTTCGGTAACCATTTGTAAGGCTCACAATTATTTCCGAAGCGTTAGAATTCTCGTGCACGTTACACATATGTCCTCAATTTTCATCATATACCGTAGAATCTCAGTAAGACGAAATCGCTAAACAAAAAATAGCAGTTCAAATATAACAGCCATATGCTTGGTTGATATTCCATTAGGGGACTGACAAGAGAAGTTCGTTACACGGGACCACACTATTTTATTCACCTTCAGGCAAGCGGAACCCCATATGGTACCAAAAAGCAAAGATTAGCAGTGGATGCCAGCGACATCGCACGACGCATCACTGTTACTAGCTTTCCGGCCTTCTTTTTTGGGTTTTCCCGATAATTCTCCAGGTTCTCTACCAAAGTGTCAAAGCTATATTTTCTGTCATTTTCGTCGTGCGTTGTTTATATTGTGGCTTTGCAGTGTTCGAAGTTGGCACTGTGGTTTCTTTTGGCTGACAATGTAAATGAGCTTCGAGTTTGCTTAGCGAGTCCCATAGCGGCGACGAAACGCCCGCACAATGCACTTGAACCACTGCTGCAGTTATAGATGATTTCTAAAGTGGTTGTTTTAAGAAAACGGCTAATTCTTGTTTAAAAAAGTTGCTATATTTATTTCCTGTCGCCAAAAGATTTTGTGCTAACTGTTCTAGTCACCGGCTTCGTACACGTAGAAACGGCTCTGTGTGACTGAGGGCATGCGCGGGCAGTGTCGTGTCTTGGAAGGAATCTGCGGCGGTGGCATAGTTTCTGGGCGAGCCGAGATGGCGGGTCACTTTACGTGCGCCGTCGTCTTGTGTTCTAGTTAGGGAGTGTTCTAGTTATCACGTAGTATCATTGGTCGCAAAGGCCAAGCATCCAGCTTTTGATATGGAAGTTCTACATCCTTTTCTTTCATTTTATTACCTTAAACACCCCCTTGCGGTTATTTCATAAGGAGTGGTCAACATGTACATACAAGAAAAGGCAGGTGAAACGGTGAAATACACCTTTGAACAGTTTCCAGAAATTCCTAATGACCTCTGATGGCAGCGACATTGAAGGGTAGGTCGTTCCAGTGTTTGGCAGCCCGAGCAAGAAAATAATGTGGCTTGAAAAATGACAGTTCGTATTCGAGGACGTGAAACTTGCAGTTGATGGCTGGTGCACTGTGACACGCGTGAAGATGATGGCATTATGAAACGTGGGTGGCTGAGCGAGCTGTAAACAAATGTGATAAAGATAGAGCGTGGCGAATGACAGCGAAAAGCAAGAGATGTCAAGCTATAATCTGCCTTTAGGAGTGAAATGCTAATGTGATATGAAAACGAAGAGTGGACGAATCTTGTAGCCCGATTCTGCATTGATTCGAATTCATTAATTATATATGTGCGGTGAGGGTTCCAAATGGCACCGGCATATTCCAGTTGTGGTCCGAAAATTATTTGTATGCGAGTGGTTTGATGTGCTGTGGAGCATGACGAAGGTGACGTTTCATGAATCCATAGGTCTTGTTCTTTGACGAAATTACGCTTCTTGCATGCGCATTCGAGCTTAAAAAATTGGACAGAGTTATGCCCATAGAGTATCTTACAATATACTAGAGGGAATTCTGGCGCTGCAGACATTAACCCACAATGGGAATGATGGGAAGTAAATAGATTTGAAAGGTCGTGGGACAGGTTTATGCCCATAGAGTTTCCTACAGTATACTAGAGGGAACTCTGGTGGTGCAGTTATTAACCCACCTTGGGAATGATGGGAAAGAAATAGATTTGTAAGGTCGTGAGACAGGGTTATGTCCATAGAGTTTCCTACAGTATGCTAGAGAGAACTCAGGTGCTGCAGTTATTAACCCAGTTATTAACCCACCTATGCTGCTACATCCTTCCTCATCAATGATCATTTCTCTCAACATTTCTCTGAATGATCAACCTCCATCATCAGAGACTAATCGATGGCGAATTGCCTAAATCCGCCTTCTCATGTGATCTCGCCATCACATTTTGGCCATGTATTCATGATAACGAGGTTGCGTTGGTCACATAAACCTAGCATAATATTCCGCTTATTTCGATATACCCGTCTAGGTCATGCATGTGAGCATTAACGTCAACCAACAGGATAACTCTAGTATCAATCCCGTAACACTTAATATCACCGCTTAGGCATTGCACTAACTGCTGATTCTGTTCTTGGCAATTTTTACGCGACCATAAATACATCGCGGCTAGACAAGTTCTTTCGGCTGACTGCGCCTGATAACCAAATATGATCTTGATACTTTGAGTCTAGTCTTTTCCATATGGCTCCAGCATGTATGAACATTTGGGCTCCCTCTCCTATACTTTCCCAATTTGTACTTTTACAACGTGCCCAAACACGATTATCAATCATCTAATGCTCTTGCAGGTCGTCTCTAACGTGCGCTTCGGTAATCACATACACACCTATTTAGTTACTATTTGACTGCTCCTCGATCCCTAACCACTTTTGTTCAGCCGCCTTACAAGGCTTAGTAACCTGTTGCAAGTGGAGCTCTTCTCTTTCTTTTTTTCTCTTTTTCTGTTGTTGCCGGTGATGCGAGCATGAACTGCCCTTAGGGCACATTCTTTATTACTACTTACACTGGCGTCCTAGGCGCCCGTGTGCCCCCCCCCCCCCCCCCCACCCCACCCAAAAATAAAGGGAGAAAGAAAAATGCACGACCAGCAAGTCGCCTGCCCACTTATCGTCAAAGCCAGTGAGTGAAGTGCATTCCGTCTCTTTGAAAGCCGTCATACCATTTCACTTCCCTGTTGACTTCTACAACCTAGAAACCTTTCACCTACCCCACTTTCCACATCTTCTGATTAGTGGCCCAACTGCTCTTTGTACGTTAGTGTCAAGTACACGGAATTGCGGCACTTTGCCCACCACAATCTGCGGTAGAAGGTACATCGCGCTCAGGTCGCCTACACCTTTCGCCAAACGCTGTTCTAGCCCGGCAGCTTTCCTGTTTCGCACGTCATTCAGGCAGCCCGCTACTACTAGAAGGTTTTGTCCCTGAGCATTCCCACAACATTTTCCTCTAGCTAGCTCTCTCACATAACCCAATGTACGCCCTAGAAAGGTCCCTACTGCCAGTCCTTTCTCGCCTTTGACGCACTCCACAACTACCTCTGTCCACGTAGACAGAATTCAGCCACCGGCGAATAATTACCTTTTCAATCCTTCCTATTGACGAGGCCTCTTCTTGTTTCCCTTTGTCAACCGCTCCCGCGTGATCTGAATTTGACATCGGACATTGACTCTTGCGTTCCCGCTTTCCCTTTGTGGTACCTTCAAAATAGGTAACCCTCCTTCTAGCTACCCACAGCACATGTTTTTCGTTTTCCACGCACTTATTCGCCACAACCGGTGTACCATAATCACTTCCATTTTCGTTCGTGATGGCGGCCCTGTTCACTTTTTCGTCGGCTGCTTGGAATCTTTATTCTACCGTCTTCCGTGCATCACACCACGTATTGAGCTAATTTTTCAGCGCTTCGATCCGCTTCACAAGCTCATCCTGGACATCCTCCATTTTCTTTAGCCTAGCATGGAGATCACAGTGTCTGTCTATTGACTCAATTTGCTCGCCATTCTCATCGTTCCCCTCGTCCCACCTTGAGAGGCTCCCCGCAATCTTCACGCATGACCGCCATGATTGTTACACATTGAATATAGCTTTTTCTGGTGCAAACACCAAAATGTTCAAACCACCTACCTACAAACCAAGGCCGATGACTTTTCTAAAACGTTTTTTTTTTTCAACTTGCACGCGTGTTAGTAATGTACTTTCTAGGCTTCGAAATGCTTTTTCAAACTCCACGCAGTCGCTAGAGGAACCTGAGGCTATCGACCAGCTTCGAAGCAATCCAGACATGGTCATTATTCCGGCTAATAAAGGAAGCGCGACTGTTCTTGCAACATCGCAACCGGAAGCGCTTGTCTGTGGTATTTGTTTACCTGTGTCCTTGTTTTATTTGTGGTGTTTCATCTCAGTTTTTTACATGAACCGACTATCCTTCATCAAGATCTTACTGTTTTGCTTGGTTACGGCAACTGCACCAAGACGATGCGAAAACTGGTTAGTGACACCACAACCTATACTGGCCTGACGCTTTAAACCACAGGAAAACGACAACTTTGAGCTGACGCCTTCCGTTAGGTCCCGCCCCAGCCCAAACACTTTCTTACTGACGGCTTTGTCACAACGAATCAGTTCCTGCACTTTATGGCCTACCAAAAATACACAAGCCAGGTGTTACTATGTCACCTACTGTCGACTCCGCTTGCTCACTTCTGTAAATGATTTCCGGTTACGTACAGCAGATTATTTCAGCAGTCATTAAAAAAAGCGGCATCCACGGGCGCAACTCTCGTGACATTATTGAAAATGTACGACGCGTTGTTCTTATTCATGATGATGTCATGGTCTGATTTCATGTTAACTCGCAATTCACAATTTTTTCCGGTAGAACTGGCTGTGAAGGTTTCCACCACTGACCCCAAATGTGACCGTTCCCTGCCCCACAGGTCACATGCTTCTTCGAGAAAAGGGTGACTTAACGCTCCGTTAGGGGCCCGCACGCGTTGCGCACGGGTACAAAATCCGGCTAAGATGTTCACCATAGCCTATGCCATCCCCGGCGTGGTTCTTTTTACCAATGCCGGCGGCTGGTTCAGGTATCCTGTAAGTCCTGCAAGCATGAGCAAGGCTTAGTAGTTTTTACTATATATCTATCTATACAGCCCTATAGAGTACCATGATTTGTTCTTTCCTATTTACCACAGCAAACGAACTTATTCAACATATTTGAATGTTCGAAGGGTTGTCTCACTCTGCTGCTAGATGCGCTGTGCTGTGATGTGCAGCGATGTAAAAATCGGGGAAGTATGTTTAAATGATGCATCAAAAACGAAAATTATTGTTAGGCTCGGTATTAAGGCGCAGCTGCCGCCGCCTAGTAGGAACATCCCCCCTACCTGATTATACTGAAACTTCATTGCTTCGAGCGTCTTTTAAGGCTATAAATACGGGTGCGCAAGCTTTGCTGGCATTTGGAAACCCCACCTGCCTTCTCAAAGTGCCACGGAACCCTCCCCTTGGCTTCGGTATAGGCACCTTCTCCGATCGTACCTGCTCGTGCAAATGCTAGCTCTCGCGTAACATTTTCGCAAAATTTGAGCATCCCAAATATTGATGGTAGAAACTTGAAGGCCCCTTTGCAGTTCACGGTTTTTTATTGGCCCAGGATTATTATAATAGGTTTAGCGATTATATCATGATGATGTCGCCCCTTTATGCGCGACCAAGCTACGTAGTGCATACCGAAGAATATTTTCCGAATAAAAAGGAGGACACTATCATTTTTCAATGGCAAAAGAAACTGTCCATATAAACACTTACGCTGCGGATACTTTACGTAAATACTATTTGATGAACGCTTGTACATGTACAGCACTTTCTGAGAAATAAAGATAAAGTTCGTAAAGGTCCCAGGCCATAAATGGAGTTTGTGTAACGTAGCACGAGTGCGAATATCATAAGTAGCTGGCTCCATTGACAGTGGAGTCTCTTTATGGCATGGTATTACGTAGTATATAACAGATTAATGCAAATTGCGATGCAAACGCACCCCGCCAGCAGAGCTCAACGCGGCAAGCTCAGACATGGAGCACCAGCATTTATATTGGACGTGGTATTTTGCTGTGCACGGTTACATTGTCACTCGTCTAATCACGTAAATAGGAACAGAGCACAAAAAAATTCACCTCGACGTATCAAAAACGCACAACATACATTTCACTGGTTATGTAGCCATGAGGCAAATGAGCATGTGCCCCAGGGAAAACGAACATCTGCCACTTTTCAGTTAGCCTTTTTTTGTTGTAAACTTGGGTCACTGCGAGCATCACATCGCAGCTACACGGTGACATTCACGTAAAGCGATTTTTCTCGCAAATGAATGTCGGCGTCTAGGGTGATTCTTTTTCGCCTCTGAGAAAGCGCGTTTTCGCTAAATATGACTTTGAACATCGCACTTGTGCTCTTTACAGCCTTTGCGTAGGAGATATAAAGAAGCTTTCGCTGTTACCGAAGCTGTTCAAAAGACTGTTCCGATTTTCTCGATAATCACACCATAACAAAGTATTTGTCAGAAGACTACTAAGGTTACCAGAGTGGATGCATGGGTATGAGCTATAACACGTAGCATTATGCGTCTATCATTTGGCTCCAATATCAGCAGAATTCATATCCCGTACCATCGCACAGATGGTTGGTTCGAATCGCTCATGCCGCAGGCATAATAACGCAATGGTCAAACCATACGCATGCATTACTCATGCTTACGCCAACTACAGTCTAGCACATCTATAACGAACGTCTCTAGAGTAGGATGACTTATGAAACGAAGGAATATATCCTGTCCCTGTTCTTGTGTGAATTGTGCGCTGTGTGCCCTTTACAATGAAGTGAGCGGCATAACGAAGGATTTCGGAGGCCCTAAGCACTCCGTTGTAAATGCGTTCAACTGCATTACACTTCTGCCGCGACGGGCACGTATACGTGACGTCCCACATAGCACGAGCTGGTGCAGTTATGTGCGCTGTAGATTCCGTTCGGCCACTGGAATTAATTATTTTCTTCCTTGCGCGACGAGTGGGAGCTATGAGTTTACCCTATCCTCACCTTGTAGCAGCTAACGCTTTGGGACGCTGTGTTAAACTTTAACACCGCCTTCGGTGTTAGGGATGCAGCCAGCGCTTATTGCGCAGTCATTTATTTCCTCGTAGCAGAATGCGACGAAGCCGCTGCGAGTCATTGAACTGCCTTCTGGTTCGGTCCTGGTTGTACCGCTCTTCTGGGGCAAAAGATTCACCGACGATTACGGTACTCCCTAATGCAAAGTACATGCGTGTTTTCATTTCGCAGTATATTAGCTGGCGCCGACAATCTGTCTCTCGCGGGAAATTACAAACGGAGCAAAGCCTAGGAAGACTACTCGCTAATCGGGAGATTGCGAGAGAGAATGCGTGGGTGACTCTTAGGCGCCATTCACAGCAGCCGCCGCATACGGACCTCCGCTCAAGCAGCGCTTTGTTCTCATGTATGGTACCGGTGGACGCGCTCTCCGCATGTCATCGGTAAACAGACGATGGCGCGCTATTTTAGAGCCATCTCGTAGCAGTCGTCGCAAGCCCAGCCCGTCTTCCGCGGCGCTACGCTTTTTTTTTCTCACGCTTTCGCCTTACAATCCTTCTCCGCCTTCTGCTTCATGGTCCCGTTGCACTCTCCTCCTCGCGCACTCTCCACAATCACCGTCTTTCACACCCTGCTGTGCTTCGCGTTCGCTCTTGTATCCTTCCCTGTGCTCGTTTGCTCGGTAACGCCGACGATCAACGCAGGAACGGGCGCCGAAGAGCTCTGCACTAAAATTGTGGACAACGAAGCGAGAAGTACGTCTCCCTCTTTTCTTTCTTGAGCTCCTTCGCCGATCGCACGTGAGTTGGTAAGTTCTCTTTCGCTGCTGGTTGTAATTTTTCTAATCTTTGTTTCGTAATTCGTAATGTCTTCGAAACTAGCCTAGTCTTCTGTCATGAGTCATTTCCCACACCTTAGAGTGACGACAGCGGTGGCTGGCGCGATGTGGGAACACGCCACTGCGTTTGCATTCACCATCGATGCACAGCAAGGAATCATGTGCCGGACGCAACTAGAGCTCGCAAGAATGGTGAAAGAGAATATACCTTAAAAGGAAGACTGATGCACTGATAAGACGGCAAAACTGCGACTACAAATTGGAGTGGTCGGCTTCGTAGCCTAAGCTTCAGAGCCTTTACAAAGGCGAAGGCGAAGGCAGCCAATTCTGACGAGCCACGAAGCTCTTCCACATGAACGGCTCTGTTATTAATGTTAGAACTACAAGATTATAGCAAACCAGCGTCACAACTATTGAGACGAAAGCTCGGAGCGCACAGATTCCACAGTATTTTTTTTTCTGTCTTTCTTTGCGCCACAGGTGAGCTCTGTGTGATCTGCGTGGAAACAAATTACGTCACAATGCGTCACAAAGGTACTCGCTTTCATTGTATACCACGATGGATCAGCTCGGTGTCCCCAGGAGTTACAGTCAGTGCAAAAAGCGCCGGCGAAGATGCCCTGCGAGCATCGCGTTTACATTTCTAGTCACTGTGCGCACTGTTACCTACAGAAGGCGCGTATCCCGTCTTTCCTCCTATCTGGTGAGGCCGCGATGAAAAACGACGATTGAAGTAAAAGGCCTAAGCTGCTGCAGGCGTGTTTCACATCTGTTCGTGCGCCCAAAACTCAACATGCTTGATCGGATATGTTTTCACGTGGTACTTAGGCAACGCAAAACAGAAAGAAAACTACGGAAGAAATTAAATCAACATAGGTGGCGGCAACGCCTGCTGAGCCCAGCCTGGACGTCACAATGGCATTACACTCACGGCAGCGCCTCATAAAGGCGCCACCGGTCCAAACTAAACGGGCGCCCAGTGCCTATGGGATACCAGAGCGCTGCGTCACTCGAAGGTTATAATCTCGTCGAAAGTTTGGTTGGTTGAATACTTTGGGTTTAATGGCGAAAATGCAACTAAGGCCACGCTGCGCCAGTCACAAGACAAAAGGAAACGCAACGTTAAAGCAGGTAGACCTGCATTACATAATAGTTGGTGTAAATAACCAGATTTCTCTAAAAAGTCGAACAGGTAATTAAATGGCACTAGGGGGTCATCTGCTACTAAGTGGGCAGGGGGTAATGGAGTACGTAAATTATACATGCTGTGTAACAACCTCGGTGTCTGTGTGTCGATGTGTGTACATGTTAGTAGGATGTATATGGCTGTAAAATGTTCATGGCATTTTTAGCAACTTGGCGGGTTTTCTTTTCGGAGGAAGAAATTGTGCGTCAGCATATATCGCCGAAAGTGATGGTCCGAGAATACGTCCATACTACCGGAATGCCAGATGTTCCTGGTCATGCTATATGACTTGCACTAATTTCAAAAGCAAATCATTTAGTTACGGAGTTGGTGCCGAGAATCTAACCAAATATGAACAGGACGTGATCTATCAATGCCATAGTCCTTAGCCAGTGCCCAACGCGGCCTCATTTGTGCTTTTTGACTATAGAAAGAAATCCTATTAGGACACATAGCGAATTATTCATGCGAAAGCAATATACGCCTATTAACGCCAAATTCTGTCGTAGTCCGCGGCGTGACCCAACAAGCAGTGAAACACACCCAAAATCTTCGCATTGAGGTCGTTTCTCAGGGAGGTTGCTGTACACAATTAAATGAATGCCTTTGAAAAGGAAATTCAGTAAGTGTTGGTTTTGGTGATAATGAAAACCGTGCCTACGTGATGGGAGATGACCATGCTTTCCCGGCTCCATGACGGCACCACGGTTCACGGAAACTAAAGGTGTACCTAGTGCGTGTGTCATTGCAGTCGTCACGTCGCAGTCATCTGGCCGCCTAAACGTGACACTTAGTAGGTTCGTCGTTAAGCACGTGATGTCGCAGCCAATGGGCAGGAGTTGGCGCCATGCGATAAGTGTGTAAATTACAAAGCATTATCTCAGACTGAACACCGCTGAGCGGTCCTTCGAGTGATGAAGTGTTCCCACCTCGTGCGCAAACGAGCGCGTTGAGACCCTGGGCGTAATTGGTTTTGCCTCAGCGAGACGCATTGAGAACGCCGGCGAAAGCTTGCGCGGGCAAGAAACACCCGGACAAAGAAATCTGGCCAAAGGGACTATAGCTATTTTGCATTCCCACCCGTAAGCCGTGTTTAGTGTGTCTGCCAACTTTTTTTCGCGCAAGCGTAGATGCCCCATATGTCAAATCTGCTAAATAATGTTTCTCGTTGCGAGGAAAGCAAGAGGCGGAGGGGAAAGGCGCCTGGAGGTGGACAATAGAATCGCCGCGTTCGTGCCGTTTTCGTTTCTGCTTCGACGTCGCGGTGCTAGCTGTACATGTTCGCGCCGTCCTTACGCTTGCGCGTCACCCTCGTTCTGAAATTGAAACATCATTGTAACTTTTTGTATTCTGCGAAAGGCCACCCAAGAAATCTAGTCTTGTGTTGCTGTATATCCACTGTAGGCCCGCTCTCTAAAGTGGTAAGGAAATGTTCTCTCATTCTTTGCTCGTTAGAGCTGAAGATTTGAGACGCTGTCGATGAGACGCTACGCCTCTGTTCGGCGCCTTTGCGGCAGCATAAATGATGAATCCGACTTTCTTCATCATGAATATGCCGTTTCCTGCCTTCTCCTGGCGGTGTTTCTCGACACCCTCTAGACAATGGGCACTCCCTGGGCTCTGTTCGAGTTTTCTTGGAACGCCACCGACTTGCACCTACTTTCTACAGTGCCGCCAATGCCTCTGTCTCCTCAGCGCGCTCGACCTGCTGGACAGGTGACACAGATTCGGAAGTGCGGTCGACAACGTCACTCAGCAAGCTACAGCGATGAGCACAGTTAGGGTGAACACGCGAGCGCGTGGCCGACGGCACTGTTAGCGCCGCGTCACGGCAATCGCTGGAAGCATTGCACATGCGCAGTATGCGCTCTGCGAAAGAATATTTCCACCGCGCGCACCACGTCACTAGAGACGCTCGTTCGTCGTCTGCTAGCCGCATTTTTGTCTGCTGAGCTGACACTTTCAGTACTTGCCAGCCCATCTGGTAGAAAATGTGGCGCGTGAATGAATAAATCAGCATAAGACACTTTGTGTTTCAACTGTTTATTGAACTAAACTGCAAGCTCGCAGTGTAAGTGGAACAGACGTACTACAGGGAAATAAAATATTAGAATTTCTAGTACCGAGTCATGTCACCACTGACAGCAACGACTGCCGCTGTCCTGGACGGTAGTGACTCATAAAGTGCCTGCACATATTCGTGATTGGCCTTTAGGCTTTCCCATTCGTGGCTGACTGCGGCCCACAACTGGTCGGAAGTCGCGGAATAAAGGGGCTTTCTTGCCAAGGCAGCTTTCAGGCGGCCCCACACGTTTTCAATAATATTAAGGTCCGCTCCTTTCGATGGCCATTCGAGTATGGGTATGTGCTGCTCTGCCTGGAAGTCCTTCCCGACCCTGGCCGTGTGGATCGGCGACCGGTCTTGCTGGAAAAGATAGTTGCCGTCGGGGAATAGACTGCTCGCACATGGCAACAGCACATCGTTCAAAATACTGCGGTAATGCTGAGACGATAAGTGCCCACGTATGCGGTGTAATGGTCCTAAACCATATTGCGAAACCGCACCCCACACGCTCACACTTGCTCTCCCGCTGCCAGAGACACGTTGCACGTTGTCTGGATCGTTCCTGCATGGCGTTGTTAAATAAAGTAAGAAACCCACTCTTCAACGAAAAAGTTTACGTTACCGTGTTCCTGGCTGTCTCCACACAAGCACTCTTTGGTCTTGTCGCGTCGAAAACGCGGACTCATCCGAAAAGATGACACGCCCCCAGTCGTCGGTTGTCCACGACACGTGGTGCTCAGCGAACCGCCGTCGTGCTTCCCTGTTGGCAGTCGTAAGCAGCGCCTTCTGTGCTGCGACGTAACTGCGAAGGCCTGAACTGCGCAGGCGACGTCGAACAGTAGTGTCCGAAACGTCTAAATCCAACTCCTCGCGAACTGCTGCGGCAGGCAAAAAAGGGTTCTCGACAACAGCTGCAATTATGCATGCATCTTCGTCATCTGTGGTAGCCCTAGGACGAGGTGCGCGTGGCGCATCCCGAATGCGACCTTCGTTCTTATATGCCTGAATTATTCGGTTCACAGTCTTGAGAGGCCTATCTACTAAAGAGCCGATGTATCCCTGGGAATAACCTTTTAGTGAAAGGTCAACAATAGAACGTCTTTGTTGATCGGGAACTCTAGCCATAATAGCATGTGGCGACAGACTGAACGTCTGCGGTAGGTGCTCGGTGTTTTATATGCTGCATTTTCATGCGGAACAACTCTGAAGATATTAGTCACGCCCCACATAGCTGTGTGCGTTTTTTTCAGTTTTGTTTTCTCGAAGTACTTGAAATGCCGAAAGTATCAGCTCACAAGGCAGAAGCTCGGCTAGCAGACGATGGACGGGCCTCTCTAGTGACGTGATGCGCGCGGTAGAAAGACAGCCTCGCTAAACGTGTACTGCGCATGTGCAGTGCTTCCAGTGATTGTCGTGACGCGGCGCCAACAGTGTCGTCGGCCACGCGCTCGCGTGTTCACCCTAACTGTGCTCATCGCTGTACCTAGAAACGGACGGCAATCACCTTCCGCGATCTGCTGGCTCGGCACCTGTGCCATGGTACAGTGATCAAATCTGGCTTTCTTCACCGTGCCGGTTAGATAAGCGCACAGATTTTTTGCTAAAAGTGCTGCAATATTTTCCTGATACAGCTGCAGAGCACCTAATGTTTTATTGTTGCTGCTACCGAATGCTCACACAGTGTACAGTATTGTTACTGCTCGCTCGTGGCATTAAAACAAACCCTGAACCTGACAAGTTCGATACTACTCTAGATGAATGGAAAAAGATGCCTGCTGGCCAAACAACACAAATCCATGGATTGCAAGAAATCAAAGCAAGCATTCTTTCCGCAGACAGAGCAATATCTTACTTTAACACTCGCCTCACCGATATTGAAGAACATTGCCACTGTCTGCCCGAAATGAAGACACAGCTTGAGAAACTTCGGTCTACCGCTAAACAGACAGCGCGTTTGGCTTATGACCTGGGGCTTCGTCTTCACATGTCTTCGCAATGCTGTCTTCATAATACCAAATTTTTCATGGCATCCTTCATAAATCCCTCCTGAAGCATTTGCCGAATCCGAAAAGCTTATGATCAATAATTGTCTTCAGCACATCGAAGTAACTTTGGATTCTAAAGATATTGAGCGCACTGACCAACACCGTCGTCACATCCCGGATGACCTACGCCCTGTCTTCGTCAAATTCACAGCATTCAAGACCACGGAAGCTATTCTTTCCAACGGACCGGAATTAAAAAAAAGAAACCGATTTCAGTGTTGCCGAAGGTAATTCACGCCGTGTTCAATAACATCCCTGAGCAATTCGTTGTCTTTGCAAACGAAAACTAAGAGTTTCGCCCTCGCATACCGTGCTGCATATTGGTCCCAAGCACTATTTTATTGACGAGACGTCTGAATAAGTTAAGGAAATCACATAGCACACATCAGTTTCTCGTCAGTCTACGCAGTACCCATATCCCACTTGTTGTCCTAGAACCAACCTCCTAACAAGTCTTGGGTTTCGGTAATTTTCACAAACACACGCAGCTTCCTTCGAAAAGGAGAGCTTACATCTAACCTTGTACCATCTTCTGGCACTAGCATACTCGTACTAGATGAAACGTGGCTCATCGTTAACATATGTGTTGCGAAGTTTTACGCGATTTGCCAAATTTTTACCTCTTCCACACTGACTGTGGCGGTTCAGGCGGGGGAGGTATTTTAATTGCAGCTGATGAGGATGAACCATTCTACCTTTTAAATCTCTCATCGGACCTTGAGATTTTGTGGTTCTTATGCCGCACTGCGCCAATACCAATACTAACTGGGGCCTGCTAGCGGCCACTCCCCATAATAGTCCCGACTTCCCCCGCAAGCGGAACAATGTTTTGTTACAAAAGACGGTCAAGTATCTGAATGCGCGAAAGATTTTTTTTTTTTTGACTGACTACTCCTCTATTCACTGGCGACACTTACCTCATATTTTGCTGCCTCAGGAGCTTCGCGAATTTGTCAACCTGGGTCTCAATTTTAATCATTACATAATAATAGCTAATAGCTAATAACTTCGATTACCCACCTTAGAGAAATCAAAGACCATAATGGAATGCGCGAAAGATTTTTTTTTTTTTGACTGACTACTCCTCTATTCACTGGCGACACTTACCTCATATTTTGCTGCCTCAGGAGCTTCGCGAATTTGTCAACCTGGGTCTCAATTTTAATCATTACATAATAATAGCTAATAGCTAATAACTTCGATTACCCACCTTAGAGAAATCAAAGACCATAATGGAATTCACGCCAGAATCATTATTTATCGTGAATGAAAGAACATGTCCACAAATAAAACTATACGATAAGCCTGACTACATAACAACAAATGATGAGGTAAATTACTTTCCCAGATTTCAAACATCGCCACCGTTAGAACACAATTCACGATAATTGTTCAACTTTCAAGCTTCCAGTTAGTGATCTAACGAAGAGATAAATCCCAAAATGCACTATCAACGCTGATGGCGAGATTCCTTGGTTTACCAATGCACTTAAAATATTGAAAAAAATAAGAAACCATCGCTTTACCGCGCTCCGAACCTTTTACCAAGTTCTGTTGCGTGGGAAACATACTTGTCTGCAGTCCATTGCTCGAAACGTTCCTTTCTTCGCCTAGACTTACCCGAGTTAGTGAGAATATCGCCTAAGTCCTGCTCATCAGGCGCGCTCCTAGATCTACGAATCTGTGCTTTGGTGTGCCGTAATCAGTTATGTTTTAATTCCGAAATTTCGAAACACTTGCGTGATACAACCATTAACTAACCTTGTTCTGTGATTACATATCTATTTATACACCCATGAATTCTGTACTGCGCTATTTTTGTTCTTCTTATTTCTTATTTGCATTGAATTTCGTCACCGGTCCTCTAGGGAGGTTAATGGGAAGTGCTGCGCAAGAAATAAGTTTCACTAGATCTTCGCGCATGTACACAAGTTTCTTTAAAGTCAACCTCGTGAAAGTGGATGTCTAGAATAGCTGTTGCGAACGTTAAACAAGCATAAGGGAAGTTAGAGGACGGTCCACAAGCACCACCACCACAA
Organism: Dermacentor andersoni; assembly: GCF_023375885.2. Taxonomy (NCBI): domain Eukaryota; kingdom Metazoa; phylum Arthropoda; class Arachnida; order Ixodida; family Ixodidae; genus Dermacentor; species Dermacentor andersoni. The sequence continues at coordinate 48,782,724 of NC_092824.1, forward strand.
GCGACTATGACACGCGAGCAAACAGACCTGGGGAAATGCCGCATAAATGCTCACTCTTCCAGGTAATGCTGGAAGACTGATGCCGTCTCGTCACGCTTCTCTCCGTTTGGAACGTGCGGCAGGAAACAATTTGTCCGCGCAAGCCAATATATCGCAAAGTAAATGCACCCATGGGCCAGCGCTTAAACTTCGCGTTTGCGGTGTATCGTAATTGTAGTCGAATATTTTCGAAAGTGTTTGTCATAAGCTCAATTGCGGTCGGAGGACACACTGTGCTAGCAATTAAATGGGCAGAGCTACCACACATGCAGGGCATTATATAGAAAATCTTTATTTCAACCAGAGACGATACGAATAATGAGTCGAAATCACGGCACGGTTACACCAGGATGGTAACATATACAAAGCACGAAGCATTGTGCACACGACTCGTTATCAAAGAAGTGTCCGAGTTTTCTTTCACTGACTACTAACTACATAGACGGAAGGAAATGCCCACTTACACCAGAACAACTTCCTAAATTATATAAGATAATGTTTTATATATACAGTGCACGCAACGGTTATGCACAATGATGACGTGCCAGAGACACTATACATAATTTTGTAGTGATGTAATGAGATGCGTGTATACAAACGTGATTATGTTTACGAGATCATGCACACACATGTCGCGGGAACCTGCGTTCGATGTAGATTTAAGGAATACTTTTGAGGATCTGGCTAAAAGAACTAGCCTAGCGCAAGATTAAGTCGTACGCGTCCATCAGTCACCGACAAGAAACGGCATGATCCCTGTCGAAAGAACTCCACTTCCTCAAGGAAGACTAACTCCTCTTACACTAACAACAGTAACTCAAAATAGAGTTTCTCCAGAAGTTGAAACAGAGCGCGGAGACGATGTCCTTCGGCAATTGCCTCGCACCGGTTATCCTGTACATATAAGGCCCCTACAGCAATTATGCGAAGCGTGGTGCCTCCAGTTGAGCAGCGACCGCATGGAATAAATTGGTTAACTGCAAGGCCATAAAAGCCAGCTCATGGCTGCGCGACTGATGAAATCGGCAGACCACCCACATGTTAAGGACAGATACATCGCGCGTACACATTCGCCACGCGCGCACGCAGGTATGCTTAATTGCGGCATATATCCTCAACGTTGCAGGCCTTCCGCACAGCTCAAGTGCGATAGCGAACTGTATTTCTCACAATAAACTAGGTCAGAAAGTTCGTAAAGTACGACCTAAATATAACCTGTAGACAAGGTAGCATCAAGCTGCATTTCGAATATACGAGAATACCTAATGTTGTTACGCGGAAACTGCATACGCAAAGCCCTGAACCTGCCATTTGTTTTCGGCTGAGCACAGACCGAAAAATCACGACCAACTGGAGGCTACCAACATCACAGTAAAAGTCCGCTCCAATCTACGCTATGAAGACGGTTTCCTAGCCAAGCTGTCGTACCACCTGACTCGTTTGAGAAATGTGACGTAGCTCTAAACTGGGTCCTGCCGAGCCAGAGCAGTAGGCCGTTGTGCATACTGACTTTGCTGTTCCCGTTGCCACTCATCTCGTTCACGCTGCTCTTCGGGAGTCCTAAATATGCCGTTTCTTTCCACAGCGATATCACAACATAAATGCAATCAGTTGCTAGGCGGGTTCTGGCTTTACACATGAAAGAGTAGTTACGTCCCTCCCGACTTCGTATTGGACAGTTTTCGTTCCCGGCATCTGGAGCTTATGCAACCGAAATATTTACCGGCAAACGCTTGCGGCATACGCTGTACGCGAAGGCTACCTTAGTTCTTTTCTTAAACCGATAGCCATTACATGGACACCCCCACATGGGCGTCTGCGTCAGCAGGCGTTTGTTGTGTTGCGACACCACGGACCCGAGCACACGAGGGTTGGACCCTCCCGCGTGTAGTCGTGCGCGGCTTAGCCGTGTCCGGGGAAAGGGGGATCCTGGAGGTTGAGCCGATGCTGGGTGTCTGGACCTTAAGGCCCCCCGGCGGAGGCAACACACCTCTTTGGCCTCTACTTCACGTAGACGGCACCTCCGGACTGACCCACCCGGGGGAAATCGGTAGTCGCCTCTTCCTATCTCTCTCTCCCCAAACCTTCGTCTTTGTCTCTCACTTTTTTACCTTTCCTGTCTTCTTCTCTCTTCCATTTACTTCCTTTCTCCACGGCGGCAAGGGTTAACCTTGTGTGGATATCCTACCTTGGGTACACCATATTTGGTTATTGTGACGGCGTACGGCTGGCGTCGTGCAGGCTTGGACACAAGCCCTGCCGCGTCCCCTCGTTGGGCTCCGTGGTGGGCGGTCCGCGCTGTTGCCGAACACACGCACTTTCCTATGGCAGCTCAAATCTCTGTTGTCCATGATCGGCGTCTCAAAAGATGCCGCACCGAAGTACCATTTCAATTCTCCTTTCGAAGCAACGCTCCATCTTTCCCCAAATACTATGTAGTCCACAGTGAAAGTAACACGCCTATTAGAAAGCTTTCTCCATTCCTGGTCGCCAAATGCCTGAAAGATAAAATCGGACAGACATAGAAAGCCTCTAAAATGTCTAGCGGGGACCTCCTCCTAGAACTGAATAGTAAAGATCAAGCAGATAAGCTGTCTGAACTTACGAGTATTGGCGAGGCGACAGTAACTGTTTCAGCCCAGAGAACACTCAATGCAAGCAGGGTAGTAATATCTGAAGAAGATTTCATTGGATTAAGCGACGAGGAACTGCTGGAAGGTTTCCAGGAACAAAATGTCACCAAAGTACAAAGAATAGTAATCCGCAGAAACGACCAAGAAATCCCCGCTAAACATGTTATACTCACCTTCGGAACAAGCGTAATGCCTATTTCACTCGATGCAGGTTATGTCAAAGTCAATGTGAGACCATGTATTCCAAATCCCAGACGATGTTTCAAGTGCCAAAGATTTGGACATGCTTCACATGCATGCTGAGGACAAACAACTTGTGCTAAATGCAGCTCTAACGACCACCAATCAGAGAATTGCACCTCTTCGCCACATTGTGTCAACTGCAAGGGAGGTCACCCAGCTTATTCGCGGTCCTGCCCTTGCTGGAAAAAAGCAAAAGAAGTCATTGCCCTAACTGTAAAAGAAAAAATTTCGTTCTTTGAAGCCCGAAAGCGGCTATCGTATCTTTCGCGAAGAAGTTATGCCGATGTGGCGCAGGCGGGGGCAGCGCCACAGAGGCCTCCGGAGTCCTCCGAGCCCACGCGCAGTGGTGCCGCAGTGACTCCTCCCGCCCCCGTGGTGGAAGCAGTCAGTACTGCTCCACCCTCTTCGACGGCCCTGCAGACACCAGACCCGCAGGGCCCTAAGATCAAGCGAACCCCAAGGCCCGAGACACGTGTCTCGGCGCCTAACTCTCGATCCTCCAGCGCCTCAGAGAGAGCGATGGAGGTCGACGCAAAAACCCCGGTGTCATTGACACCGAAGGACAAGCGCCCTCTTGAGCGCGGTAAGAGGGACAAAATCCCAATAACCACTCAGAATAAGAAAGCGATAACATAAAGGTTATCGCTCATTTGTATAAGCCTTTTAAAATCCATGTCACCTAACATCTCACCTCTTATTCTTTCCGTAGTGCCATTTCTTACCTTTCAATTCAAAAATGGCTTTTATTATCCATTGGAATTGTAGAGGTCTCATACACAATCTAGGTGACATTAAAGACATCATCAACAGCTTTTCACCGGTTGCAGTATGTCTCCAGGAAACTAACCTCGGTCCAAAAAATAATCAAATTCTCAAAGGTTTCACCGTTGTCCGAAGGGACCGCGAATGTTCCAGCCGATTGTCCGGTGGAGTGGCTATAGTCGTGCAGGGCGGCACTCCTACCCGAAATGTCCAATTGAAAACATCCTTAGAGGCCGTAGCTGTTACAATTCTATCTTTCAAAACCATCACCATTTGTTCACTGTATATTCCACCTCACACACATTTTACTACTAAATACTTAGAAAATCTAACAGATCAGTTACCGGAGCCATTTGCCTTAGTAGGTTATTTTAATGCTCATTGTACTCTATGGGGCAGTGTCAAAACTGACCAAAGGGGGCAACTCGTTGAAGATTTTATCCTGTCAAATAATATTTGTCTTTTAAACTCAGGTGCGCCAACTTACTTCTCACCGACTTCCCGCACATTTAGTTGTTTAGATTTAGCTTTTTGTTCACCCTCTCTTTTTACTGATTTTAAATGGGTAGCTCTCGACACCTCATATGGTAGCGATCACTTACCCGCACTCATCAAACTCCTACCATCACCAGAAACCTTAGTAACTAGACCACGGCGATGGAAAATACAGCTCGCTGACTGGCAGGTTTTTATGGAAAACGCGAAAGTCAGAACTCAGTATTGATTAACTTAATAAGAAAATCACTGAAGTCATAATCACAGCGGCAGAAAAGGCGATACCGCAGTCATCCGGTATTGTGCGCAAAAAACTAAATCCTTGGTGGACAAACGAATGTACTGAAGCCAAGAAAGAACCAAATAAGGCCTGGGGAATCCTACGGAGGTACCCCACTTATAACAATCTTCTAAATTTCAAACAGGCCAAAGCGAAAGCACGATTTAGTCGAAGAAATGCAGAGAAATTATGATGGCAAAAATACATATCTTCCATCAATAGTACAGTCACATCAAAACGAATGTGGGACCAGGTGAGGAAATTTAGAGGAGAATACTCATCATACACAATACCGCTGCTTACATGTCCAGACACACAAACAACACTACAGGATAAGGCCAACTTATTAGGTGAACACTTTTATAACATATCCAGCTCAGCAAACTATTCAAATTCATTTTTAAAGTATAAAGAATCGGCTGAGAAAGAGAGATTGCCTACCTCTGGGGCTTCAGTTGAAATGTACAATAACCCCCTCACAATACATGAATTGAACAGAGTTCTCTCTGCCGGTAAAAAAACGGCAACAGGTCTTGACCGTGTGCAATACACAATGCTGGCATACCTATCCCAAGCATCTGTAGGGGTACTTCTTAAATTTTTCAATAAGGTATGGGAGTCTGGGGTAATGCCCACAGATTGGAAAAAAGCGGTAGTAGTGCCTTTCCTAAAACCTAATAAACCCGCAACATCCCCTAGCAACTATAGACCCATTGAACTAACAAGTTGTCTAGCAAAGTCCTATGAGAGCATTATCAACATAAGACTCACATTCATCCTTGAAACAAGAAGCCTAATAGACAAACACCAGTGCGGATACAAAAAGGGCTGCTCCACCACTGACCATCTCGTGCGACTAGAGCATGAAATACGTGATGCGTTTCTTCACAAGCAATACTACCTTGCTGTTTTCTTTGATTTTGAAAAGGCGTATGATACCACATGGCGATATGGAATTTTGAGAGACCTGGCTGACATGGGAATTCGCGGAAGAATGCTAAATTGTCTATGCGATTTCATGTCAAATCGAACAATTCAAGTACGTCTTGGCACAATACTCTCGCGCACATTCACACAAGAAAATGGCGTTCCACAAGGTTGCATTCTTAGCACGACGCTCTTCATAGTCAAAATGAACTCTGTAAATAAGGTCATCCCACCATCAGTTATGCACTCAATATATGTCGACGATTTGCAAATAGCTTGCCGCGCCTCAAACCTACCCACCTGCGAACGACAACTACAAATAACAATAAATAATCTTACACAATGGGCTGATAAAAATGGTTTCCGGTTCTCAACACACAAAACTGTTACAGTTCTCTTTTCGCAGAAGCGAGGGTTACACTGCACTCCAGGTCTCACTTTACATGGTACAACGCTGCCAGTCAAAGAACACTATAAATTTCTAGGCGTAACGTTTGACACTAAACTGAACTTCCTGTCCCATATTAACGCAACCAAAATTAAAGGAAATAAAGCGCTAAATATCCTCAAGGTTTTATCACGTAAGTACTGGGGATCTGACCGAACATGTCTACTACGTATATATCGGTCCCTTGTACGTAGCATCCTCGACTACGGCAGTGTAGTTTATGGGGCAGCTAGGCAGTCCTACATTAGGCGACTTGATCCAGTTCATAATCTCGGCCTACGACTGGCAAGTGGTGCTTACAGGACATCGCCTGTACAAAGTTTATACGTTGACTCTAATGAGCCGTCATTACAGCACCGCAGAGCACAACTTACACTTCGCTATGTATTAAGAATTCGGTCATCACCACAACATATATGCTATAGCATCGTAACACAGTGCCAATCACGAATACACTACAGAAATAAACCAAACATGATTCGGCCACTCATCTTAAGACACGAACAATATTGTCAGACCTATGATGTTCCTCCCGAAGCTCTGCAGGTTGCCGAAAGGCCACCAAGATTGCCCCCGTGGTGCAATTTTACACAGCTGTGTGACTGGACGTTAACACATATAAAGAAAAAAGACATTCCACAAGAACATATAATACAAGAGTTCCGAGCAATCCAAGAAAAATATAAAAATTACACAGAATATTACACTGACGGCTCTAAAACACAAGAATACGTAGGTGTCGTGATCGTAACAAAAAATTGGGAAAACAGCATTCGCATAAATAATTTTTCTTCAGTTTTTACCGCCGAAGTTTATGCGATATGGATGGCAGTTAAGAAAATTACTTCCGACAAGCAGAAGAATGCTATTATTTGTACCGACTCGTTAAGTGCCCTAAGAGCCCTTAACTTAAACTGCGCGTCTGAACCCCTGCTTGGCGATATATTAAACATAGTATTTAACAAGAAATACGAAGGAACCGTACGATTCTGCTGGGTCCCAAGCCATATAGGGATAGCAGGGAATGAAGCTGCCGATAGAAGCGCATCCATGGCAGCGCACAAAAGCATAAGACACATAACACTTCCACACAGAGACAGTATCAGAGCGGTTCGTAAGGCCCTAGCAACAAAATGGCAACAAGAATGGAACTCATGCGTAAATAACAAGTTACATATAACTAAACCCCTGCTTCGCGAGTGGAAATCATGCACTCACCAAGAACGGTTCTATGAGGTAATGTTATGTCGACTTCGAATTGGACACACGCATATAACACACAATTTTTTACTTCGAAACGAAAGTCCACCAACATGCGAGAAATGTCACGAAACGCTCACAGTAACCCACATCATTATATCATGCCCACACACTGAAACACAGAGGCAGAAACATTTCAAAAACTTGTATCACTTACATATACCTCTGCACCCTGCCTTAATATTGGGCGATGACCCACTAGTGCCATTCACTAACCTGTTCCAGTTTTTAGGTGAAACCGATTATCTACATCGACTTTAAGGTAACACAGCTGTAACTACCTTAACATTGGATCTTATACTGTCCTGTGACTGGCGCAGCATAGCCTTAGTCGCTTTTGCGCCATTAAACCCGAATTAACTAACATTACATGGACACTCCAGCAGCATTCCTGCCATTGCCATTGGCCTGGCCGTGATGTTCAGTATGAAGTCCGAGGGTATAACATCTTCGCCACGCGCCCTCTGCTGTATCTGCGAGTGAAAGAGTGCGAGCGTGAGCCGACAATGGCGGCTCAATATGGGGCGTACAAGTCAGGAAAGCGGGGTGCAAGCGCCTAATTTCCGTTGCGTGCAAGAAACCGGGGGGAAAGCAAGGAGGCGGGTGCGTTCTATACAAGCGACCGTTGCATTCGCCGCGGCTGCGTGTTTCGCTTTGCTTCGAGTCGCAGTGTTCGAACTAGTGGCAGCACGAAGCTCTCTGGGGGCAACTGCAGGTCTTTCCTTTTAGCGCGCAATGCCGGAACCCCCACTGACGCGGAACGGTAGATGGATGGATACAGTGAGCGTCCCCTTTGAAGCTGGCTGTTTATTTGCGCCTCCAAACACTTGTTCTCGTTTCGACTAATCTACGACCTATATTTTTGAGAAAATACGAAAACCCAAATAATCGAAAGGTTCAAGCTTTCTTAACTATTGTTCGGAACCTAGTTTTTTTTTTCGATCCTTAATTTGTGGTCTAATCATGTTCTTGCAATTAAACGCCGATTACCTTTTACAGATCTACATTGCTGATATGTTTACTTTCCCCCCTGCCAGCCCCGAATCCAAAAGCTTGAAGGCGGTCAGCAGAGCCTAGACCGACTGCTGGTTAGGTTCTTCGTATTCCATACCTGGCGACAACTTTATGGGGCAGCACAGAGAAGGCTACGTGGGTGGAGCCTAAGCACTTGCATTACTACGCCAAGTAGTCCGAATGATTCGCTCGAGCTGTCTATTTTCGGTTGAGGTTTTTGGTTGCACCAGCACTTCCCGCAAATGGGGCGTTTTGGATGCCTACATTCGTGCATGCATGTGGTAGGTATCTATCAGCCGTGTTAAGGCAATTTAAAGATCATTAATACGCATATCGGATCATATGTATGGAAAGCTTGTACATAAATTTTATATATGATTACTGTAAAATTGATTCTGTCGCAAGCTACCATAAACATTAAGAAATGGCCGTTGTAACTGCGTACGAGCTCAATTTAAGTTAAGCTTTTACGCAAAACAAGTTATTTCTATAACTTTCGGAAAATGCCTCCAACTATGCGCTTTGCCGCGCATTCTATATCTGCAACGCGGGGCATGGCGCGCTGCGACACCCCACATGATGTGTTTGATCGCAAGGAGCAAAGTCAGCATGCCTATTTCGACACACTTCCTGCTCAGATGATCGCGGCATTCCATAACTGTCCAGAACTATTCTCACAACCATTATGTCTGCCATCAAAATCCACAACTGCTTAGCAGCTATGCGATGGTAAGCGCAAGCTTGCTGGTTCGATCACGACGGCCAAATTTCCATTTGGGCAAAACATAACAGCGCCCGTACATTAAGTTTTGGGGCATGTCAAAGAACGCATTTGCTCACGTATTTTCCACGCCTGCTTGGTTAAGCCAAAGGGGAAGCTTTCAAAATTAAAAGAAAAATAAAATAAAATTGTACACAATGTTCTAGGGGGATCTGTACGCTGTTCCTTCGGGACATACTGTGATTTTGGATCGTAAAACTTTACGGTCACTTATTTCATATGCCGCGTGATTAATAAAGCTTCCACAAAAGACGCTCAAGCACAATAAACAATGTTGCGGAGGCTTCTGTGACCGAGCCTGCATTCATAGCGGCTCTGCCATTCCGCTCCTCTTACTCTCCCTCGCATTAATCTCTCTGCTCCTATCTGATACGAGTGAAATTTCAAGCCTTTGGAAGCTTGCGTCAATGATGCCGTGACACTGCCAGAATTCCTCATGGATGCTCTGAATATGAGAGCACGCCCTAAGCCTAAGCTACTTGTCCGCCGTTACAGAATTGACGTTTCGCTGTAGCAACATTCCGACAGCTGCAAGAGTGATTCCGGTGTTGTTAGCCGCTGCATAACCTTTAACCTGGCTCCAAATTAGTTCGATCGGATTCAAATCGCAGTGGTATGGAGGAAGCGTCACGACGTCGTGACCGGCAGCCTTAGCAACCATATCCAAGCGATAGGCCGAAAACATCTTTTGTGTTCGTTGACGAGATCCAGCAAATCTGGCTTTAATTCACCCTGTGAAAATGCGACGCCTTTCTCGGTTAGCCAAGACGCAATGTTAACCTTTCGTTTTGATTCTGTCAGTACATTCGCGAGGTGAACACTGTGGCAGGGCGCATCGCCCATTACTATAACGCTGAGTGGTTTGATGTCTGTTAGAAGCTGCTCAGAGAACCACTTCTCAAACAGTGGCCCGTCCATTTCTTGGTGGTAGTCACCAGCCCATTTCTCGGCCCGCAAAACGATGCAAGCACCATGTACGAAGCCATCTTCGTTAGCGGCGTGCAATAGGATCAGCCTGCGAACTTTGCAGCTGGGTGTGCGAAGGCCTGTTGTCAGAATTTTCCGGAAAAGATCCACAGGTGAAACGACGTTCACGTCCTCACAGACATTTTCCTTGGTATGTCCATCATTGGCCCAAGTTTCATCAAGGTACTATATGTGCCTAAAAACAAACTGGCTTCGAAAACTAAGGAGATTTCCTTTCAGTTATCATTAATTCTTTCTTTCGTGATATTGATTTTTGCTTTGGGTTAGTTACTCATAGAAGGTTTCTTACCATTGCGCCATCCATGAGATTGTGAAGGCCTCTCTCACATTGCTCATGACGTTCTTTCTTTCCTATGTTACGGGCGATACCACTCGAATACTTGCAGGTAAGCTTTCAAGTTGTTTTACGCCCCTGTGGCTCAATGTCATTCCTGTGCAAGTATCTCAACACTCTCGCAACGCTTTTCCATTTTTCGAAAATCTTTTTTCCTCACTGAAGAATATCGGCGCGTATCAACCTCCACACCTGCATTAGTAGTATTCCCGTTAGCGCCCAATTCTGATGTAGTTCTGATGTACCCTGGACATTATGTAAATAGCCGCATTTCCATATGTAAGTCCTCGAATCATTACACCTTTCCACACATGCAGGAGCATCTCGTACCTATTTTATCGCCATAGCGCTCTGTGTTTCATTATGACCTTATTTCTCCACCCCTTTGCCATTATTGTTTCTTTTTCCGGTCTCCAGAGATCTATCACCTTCGTTTATCGATACACCCAGGAATTCGTATTCCTTTGCCTGAGGTATTTCCTGGCCCGGTATTAACATTTTTCGTTCACCGTTTTAATTTATTATCATAAAAGCGACTTCTTGATCCCAAAATTTTAATCCGAAATTCTCACCTTCTCTACAGATATCAGCCAGACGTTGCATATCTCCTTGCTTCTTAACAAGCAACACAATTTTTTCCACGTCGAATAAACATGGAAACTGCTCCTCAACTATTGTTCCCCCTTGTTTGCATCAGAAGTAAACCCGATAGTCATCCCTTCTAGCGTCCTTTCCATTCCTACCATGTACATATTGACGAACAGTGGTGATAGAGGGCGCCCCTGTCTCAGTACCTGGGTGACATTCCCCAACACCCTCTTCCCTCCTCGTATCTTTCTATTCAACCCAAACGGTATCTTCTCGGTAAACCTCTAGGAAAAGCTGAATACAGCCGTCGCCTACACCTTGTCCTTCCAGAATATAGCATAAGTGTTGCGGTCTACGCTGTCATGCGCTCCAGTGTCAAAAAAAGACTACACGTAATGTCTTCTTTCGACCATGTATATTTCAATACACTCAGGGAGAATAATGTTATTACTCCGAACACCTACCACTTTTTAAGCCTTCCTGTAGTTCTCCCAATATGTTTCTTGTTCTGTTCATTTTTGCGATTCTTATTGAATCGCGTTCATTGTAACCGTGGTATGTTACCGATTTAATGTTCACCGTTCTGTAGGAGTGAATTGTTTTTCATTTTCACGTTTAAAAAGCAAATTGAATCTACTCCGGTGTAAACTGTCTGGTATGCGCCTATCAAGTAAGCTGTTTTTCTACCGCTTGCAACAGAGCTCCCTTATATGTTGCTCCTATAGCTCATTATAAAGCCTGACAGGAACCTAGCCTAAACCTGTGGCTTTGCGTTTAGCAGTTTTCTCTTCACCTTCCTTCCAGTTGAAATTTGTCAGCACCAGCACTTTTACCGTCTCGTAGTCGTTCGTGATCTCTCCTCAAAAACCACCTCACCATGTCCTTGAAATAATTGGGCTGTTATTTTTCAAACCTAGTTCAATGTATACAATGTGTTGGCATCTTCGTGTAGAATCTCTTGTTGTACTGTACCTGACGCTCTCGCTAATAACTTAAATGTTTACAAAATATTGCATGTGCAGTGTCCTATATCTTGCTCTTTTCCCGTAACCAACTTTCACATTAACCTTTATTTTTGCTTGATCCACTGTTTAAGCCAGACGTGTTTTCTCCCGACACATTTCTCATTTACTCTCTGTTTCATCTTGCGGGAACTGTGTGGTTTTTGCCTCCCTACGCTCTCGTGATGCTTTCCATTGTTCATCCATCGCTGCCCTTATCTGCCTGTTCCGCCCGCTTTTCGGTTACGTTTTTCCTTTCCAACAATCATGTTGCGTCTGTGTCCTAATTTCTCTCGTCCGTACACTTATATTGTTACTATTCCTACTCATTGCTGGGCCACTCTGAAAGTTTACCTACTCTCTCGTTACTGTATTTGTTAGGTCACCGTTCAAATTTCAACTGGCATTCTTCGTTCCTTTCTCTCTTGCCCTCTTACATATGCCATATTGAAAATCATGCGCTCATAGTGACTCCTTAAGCTACTACAGCATTCCTCCTTAACGACAATTTCTCTCATCATGAATTACTTTTGGGGATCAGACAGTAATCGGTGGCTGCATGCCCATTTCCGCCGTATCACGTGATCTAGCCGTCACATTTAGGTCGAGTATTCTTGATAACGAGGTTACGTTACACACAAAAACCTAGCATTACCTTCCCGTTGTTGTCCGAATAACCGTGTACATCCTGTCACTAAACAGCATGATTTCGGTATCATTCCCGCAAATCCTAATATCCCCGTTTAAGCATCCCACTAACAATTTTTACGCGTCCATAAAGGCGTCACGCTCGGCCAACTTTTTTTCCGCTGACTGCGCCTGATAATCAGAGATGCTATTGACACTTTGAATTTACTCTTCCCACTTGAATTGAGGATGTATAAGCATTCCGACTACCCTCTCTTTCTTTCCAATTTTGTTTTGTTACACCCGTCCAAAACACTATTACCAATAATTTGTGGCTCTCGTCAGTTTCTACGGTGCATTTCTATAGTCGCATACACGACTATTTATTCTCTGATTAAATGCTTCCCAATATCTAACCACTATTCATTCGGTCTGCCGCCTTGCAAGTCTATCATATAGGAGGGCGTGCTCTTTCATCATTCTTTCTCCTTCTTCTGATGTGGCCTGTCATACTCTTCTAAGGCTCCCCGTGGGCGCTTTCTTCATTGCTACTTACACAGGTGTCCTGTACGCCCATGGGGCCTAAATAGAAGCAATTTCATGATCAGTAATTAGCCAGCTTACTTTTTGTCGAAGGCTGTAAATGAAGTGAATTCCGTCGCCAAAAACCACCATTAGGTTTCACTTTCCTGCTGACTTCCCCTATTCTCAAAACCTTTCGCTCGGCTGAATTTCCAAATCTCCTTCCTAGTTTCCGTATATGCTCTTTGTAAGTTAGTGTCACGTGCAGGTACCTCCGGCACCTTGGATACCACAATGTGCACCCGACGGGAAATCTCGGGAAAGTCGCCTACACCCTTCGATAACAGTTGGGCTGGTTCCGCCTCTATCCCGCTTATCACATCATGTTGACTGCCCGCAGCAACTACACCGTTTCGTGCCCGATCATTATCCGCGAGCATTTCTCTAGGTCGCCCTGTGACATATAGGACAACGTACGCGCTAGAAACGTCCCTATTTAAACCACCAGTCCTTTGTCAAGTATCACCCGATTCACAAACGCGTCTGAGCACCTAGGCAAACTTGAGCTACCGGCGATTATCACCTTTTCACTCCCTCCTATTGAGCACGTCTTGGTGGACGAGTTGGTTATACATGTTTACAACGACGGAGCGAAATAAAACGACAGTCGACGGAAGACGACACGTGACAACCAAGCAGGCACTCACGTGCTTGCGCCCGCGGGGTTGTCCGGTGTCGTCTTATTTCGTCTGTTGTCTTATTTGCGTTTTCGTTGTAATCCCTCCTACTTGCGTGGGCTCTCTCTTGTTCCCTTCCTCAACCTTTTCTGCGTGATGCTGAATTGATACGGTGCATGGACCTCTGCGTTGCTGCTTTCCCTTTGTGGTAGTTCGAAGGTAGGTGACCATCCTCCCAGCTGCCCAAGGCGCATGTTCCGCTCATTTCATGCGCTTTGACAGCACTCTCGGTCCTGTCATTTCGGAAACCGGCTTTCCATCGTCACTACCCCTTTCACTCACGGTGGCGGCCCTGTTCAAATGCTTCTCGGCTGCTTGGAGTCTTTCTTCTGCCGCCTTCCATGCATCACACTATATGTCCAGCTAATTTTTCAGCCCTTCATTCCATTTCACAAGCTCATCCTGGACATCCTCCATTTTCCTTCGTCTAGCGTCTACATCGCAGGGTCTGCCGATTGACTCGATTTCCTCTCCTTTCTCATCGTTCCCCTCGTCTACCTCGAGGGACTCCCCGCATGCTGCCAGTTTTGCCGCTCTTCTTGACATGTGTAAAACTTGAATTTTTCCTCATGCAGACACCGAAACTTTCAGAGCACGTGCTTGCAAGCGAAGGCGTATGAATTTGGCAACAACGATTTTCGCAACAGTACCTACACCACGCCAGTCACCATGCCAATGCATTCATCAAGATATTTTTTTTTAATTATGTACCGTCGACAAAGCCCTAAGCTTCTACCTATATGGATACCCAGTTGCGTCACATCTGCAGCTATAATAAAGTAATGGGGATTAGCTTATTGATTCATTCGTGCACATTGGGCAGCAGTCCAAAAAGCAGAGTATCTGCTAAGGTTTCTGCGTTATCTCTGTCCGCGCCGAAGAGCGCAACGTTAAGAAGCCCTGCAGGAGGTTCATATTTCTTTACGAGTAGTCACATATAAAGCCCTCATTTATGCAATACTTGGTTCTGTGGAAATTTAGGTGCTTTTTCTTTCTTTCTTCAACGGAGGGCACTTTAAAAACCTATCACTTTGCACCTTCATTCCCTGCTCTGCTTTGCACGTATGGTAAAATATGATGGCTATCTTTAAATACAATATTGATGATTTAAGAGTACTTAATCATGAATATAAAACAAAGCCACAGTTAGGGCGCCCTACGAAAATCCCAGGGCTTAGGTACTATGTCAAACACACTTCACCAATCCTTCGGATGTATTCTAATGCCCTGAATGAGAATGTATTTAATCTTGATGTTTCATCTTTGATCTCTCTAATAGTACTTTCCAACAATTTCCGTCTCTTTTCACGTTCTACAGCGCCATATTCTACAAAGCTTGCCCACTTTGCGAAGCCACCCGTGTCACATACTTCAGAAGCTAGCTTTCGGAAATGCATAACGGGTGACAGCTGAAGTGGTCGTCGCAAGTGTCCAAGCTGCCTAGCCATTACTTTCTTACGAGAAATCATGTCAAATTAGATATCTGGTCGACCTGGTTGCGCTGCCGCCAGTTGGGCGTCTTCATTCCTCTAGCCACACCCTTGAATTGCCCTGAGAAATGTATAAAATGGTAAACCGGATATGCAACCTTTTCAAAGAAATAGCGACGGAAGGACAAGTCATGGAGTTTATAAAAAGAGGTGAACCAAGACGTGGCACACACATTTTGCCCACAAGTATTGTTACCGCTACTTATAATCAGCGACGGTGACATTGTACCGTTTCACGACAACGCTACACGCACACACACCCACCCACATGCGGACGCATGCGGACGCATGCGCACATAGCAAAATGGGGCGACTTGGCGATTTCCCCTTGGTTTCGCGCACGTTTACTCGAACGCGCTTAACGGAAAGCTCCATACATCGTCATATCCCAGTGCGCGGTTAAGCTACGTAGTGGACAGAGAAATATACGAAGGAAAAGGATATGCGCAGCATTCTTTAATACCAAATCATACCATTCCCATATAAGACTAACGCTGCGGATATCTAGCGTAAACATTATGGGATCGTTGTATGTATTTGAAGGGTGCCCTTTGGAAAATAAAGAGAAAGTTACGTAAAGGGCCCATGGCAATGATGGCGTTTTTGTAGAATAGGAAAGGTGCGCTTTTCGTTAAGCTTTCGGCTCCATAAGTGCGCCACTGCATAGCCTCTCTAGATTTTTGTCCAACCCTCACTTGGAAATGCATATGAAAGTTCATCAAACAAGAAACATTTTCTGATACCGTCGCTTTCAGCAATCGGAGAGTCATTGCGAGCTCATTGGTCGGACGAGCGAAACTTATGAACTGCTTGCCTGGTTGAGCACTGCGTCCAGCTAAGGCGATAAAATCACCGAAAGTGATCGTCCAAGAACACGTCATAAGTACGGAAAGCCAGATGCTTCAGCTTATACTCCGACTTGCACTCTTTACGTAAGCAAATCATTCAATTGGAATTCGTGCCGCAAGGCTATCCGTAAATCAACAGGACGTGAAGTATCTATGCTGCATGTGTCTCAGAGCAGCGAACGCGGCCTGATCGGCGGTTTGTTTCTTTAGAAGGAAAAAGTGTAAGGACGCACAGCAGATTATTAGTGGCAAAGCAACATATGCGTCACTACGAGAAAATCCATCATAATTGTCGGCGTGACCAAATGATGGTACCAAACGTGGCGGAGGGCCCAAAGAATGATACACAGAATAAATGCTTGGACTTACATCAAATTTTATGGGAGGATCCTGTAAACTAAGTAAAGTAATGCCTTTTAAAAGAAAATGAGGATACCTGTTACGGATGTGAATCGAACCCGGCCCTCCGTGATGTGAGACGAGCACGCATCACCGACACCACAGCGGCTCTACAGTTCTGTTTCAATAATGGTACTCCTCTCATAAAACTTTACAGCAGTCGAAGCATTTCTACTGTGTTTCATTCTTTGCACCCGCCGCCATGTTTGGGACCATCATTAGGTCACTCCGCCAATTAAGACCAATTTTCGCGTAGTAAGACATGTTATACTTTCGCACTAATAATCTGTTGTGCGTCCTTACACATTTTCCTTCTAGAAAACCTTTAAGTTTCAAGACGAATCTGTTCCAACTAGGCCGACGCGCAGTTATTCTTCCTTCTAAAGAATCGTTTAAGTGTGAAAAATTGTTTGTCTCAGCGAGGAAAGGGAGCGCCGGATGAGGCAGACGCCTGGGAGTGGCGAAAAGATGCTTCGCTTTCGCGCCCTTTGCTTTTCTGCTTCGACGACACGGAGCTCGCTAAGCATGTTCACGGCATCCATACATTTGCAAATAGCCCGCTTTCAGGAAGTGAAAGGTCACTCTTTTTTTTTTGCCTGGTTGGCGTTTCAATGAATACAGCTTCGTCTAGTGTTGCAATATATCCGCCATCGGCCATCACACACTATTACTTCTATTTGGACATTATTTATTGTCTTGACCAGCACTGGCCGGCGTTACTGTGTATGGCCTGCCCTGCGTGTGTTCTCCTTAATCATTAAAGATTTCTCATCTGGCTCCTTCTTTTCCCTTCACTCCTCTCATTCGTCTGTTCCATTTCCATGTTTCTGTCTCCGCCTTTCTGAAAAGTTGGCAGGCGTTGTGCCCCTTCCGGTGGCAGTTGCCAGCCCGACCGTGGCATCCTCTTTCATGTCTAGCGTTACCGACTGCACGAGAGACTACTGGTCCTATTTCTTACATAGAAGGATTTAGTGGCCACAAACCCCTCTATTTCCAAATTATTCTACGTAAAACCTTTACAGGTTCAGCGACTATAAGTATTCGGGATTTTAAGCGCCGTAATTACGATAGATTCAACAGCGAACTAAAAGCTCTTTATAATGAATCTTTTCTGCCGTCATTTCTCTCGCGGACTGTGAATGATAACTGGGTTCTTTTTAAACAAAAACACAAGAATGTGCTGCTAATCTCTATAGCCAACGATAAAACTAACTATTGGTTTACTAAACAACTTAGAAGCTTACGAAATAAAAAGAAACGTTTCTACAACACTGCGAAACGTTAGAATGCTGCGTCCTTCTGGGATAAGTAGAAGGATTCCTTACAAGTTTGTTGTAAAGCATTAGGCGCAGCCAAGAAGAATAATTATACGCAGGACTTGCCCTCACTTATTAGAAATATATCTAAAAAATTGTGGCAAACAATTTCTCCCTATAAGTCTGCTAATCGCATTACAATAGAGGATTGAAAACAATATGCGCTTTCTGATGAAAATTCTGCGGTTAGTTTCAATGCATAATTCGTGTCTATTCTTACACGAGAAAATTGTTCCAATGTGCCATTTGCTCCTGAACTGCCCTTCCCTTTCACAGCTCCAATCACCATCACTGCCTAAGGTATCGCGAACCTCATCACGAATCTTAAAGTTTCCACTTCAAGTGGCATTGATCACGTCATCTCTAATACACTGAAGAATACTACTGATATATCCAGTCGCTTTCTGTGTCTCCTCTTTCCCTAGCCTCTATCAGCAGGTGAGCTGCCTAAGGACTGGAAGATTGGTAAGGTAGTTCCCCATTTAAATCAGGTGACAATCCCTCGCCCTAAAATTATCAAAAAATTAAATTATGGAGTTTTACGTGCCAAAACCACTTTCTGATTATGAGGCACGCCGTAGTGGAGGACTCCGGAAATTTGGACCACCTGGGGTTCTTTAACGTGCACCTAAATCTAAGTACACGGGTGTTTTCGCATTTCGCCCCCATCGAAATGCGGCCGCCGTGGCCGGGATTCGATCCCGCGACCACGTGCTCAGCAGCCCAACACCATAGCCACTGAGCAACCACGGCGGGCCTGTAATTATCAACCCATTTCACTAACACGCATATGCTGCAAATTACTTGAGCATATTGTTACGGTGGAAAAAGAGGGCACGGTTGTCGATGGTGAAGACGACGAATAGGCAACAGCCTCTCGTGATTCTCGGCTGCTGTTTATATACGCATCGTGTAAATACATCGCGTAAATAGTTTTATACCAGTGACATTTTGGTGGAGGTGCTGGGTATAAAACTATTCACATGATGTATTTACATGATGCTTATACAAACAGCAGCCGAGAATCACGAGAGGCTGTTGCCACTTCGTCGTCTTCACCGTCGACAACCGCGCCCTCTTTTTTCCACCGTAACAATATGTTCAAGTAATTTGCAGCATATGCACGTTAGTGAAATGGGTCGATAAATAGAAGGCGAGTGCTTGTCGCCGGATTTAAATAGATATATATATATATATATATATGTAAATATATATATATATATATATATATATATATATATATATATAGCTTCTCATAGCTACGGTCACCTTGAATCAAATAACTTTTTTCTCTAATCAGCATAGCTTCAGGAAAGACTTCTCATGTGACACTCAGTTATTTGAATTCACGACTGACTTTCCCTTTAACATGAACTCTAACGGTCAAACCGACGGCATCTTTCTTGATTTTGCGAAGGCATTCGATACTGTACCTCATTGCTGTTTTATTTCCGAATTATTTGTCCTCTCTATTGATTCATGAACATTCTCTCGGCTACGTCCCTTCGTGTCTTGGCGTCACCAATTGTCAGTGGTCAACAACATTTCGTCTAACCTTTGCGACGTCACGTCCGGTGTTCCCCAAGGCAGTGTGTAGGTCTGTTACTCTATTTAATATATATCAACGACTTGCCCACTAATCTTTCATACTCAGTTAGGTTGTTCGCTTATGAGTGCGTCATCTACCACAATATTAGATGTTTTGATGAACATCTTACTCTCCAAGATAACTTTGAACCAACCTATAAATGGTGCGTAACTTGGTAGATGTCTCTTAACGCCTCTAAATGCAAGGTAATCTCGCTTAGTCGAAAGCGCACCAGCTCAATGTACCACAATTCGATTACTAATACCGTAGTTTCGGCAGCTGCATCACACAAATATATCGGTGTTTATCTTTCATCGGAGATATCCTGGGCCGAGCATGCAGCAAATGTCTTATCCAAAGCTTCTCAATCTCTCCACTGCCTCCGTAGATAATTGCGTAACGCACCTTCTCATGCACGAGAACTAGCATATCTTACATAAGTTCGCCCCGACTAGTATACGCTTCATCTACATGGTCACCATATCAAGATAATCTAATCCACATGTTGAAAGCCGTTCAGAATAGGACAGCCAGATTCATCTCTGCCAACTACGACTATTATTCGAGCATTACCAGAGTAAAACAAGACCTTGCATTTCAGTCCTTAGAAGGTCGCCGCGTCATTGCTCTTTTATGTCTATTTCGGAGGTACATTTACAGTAATAACTTTCACCATTTGCCGCTTCTTCCTCCTGTGCGCACTTCTCGTCGAATTCACAACGCATTTAGTTTCTTGCGCATTCGTGGTCAAACGCAGGCATTTAACTCATCATCACTACCAAGAACCATTGCAGATTGGAGCAGTCTCCCGGCTCACATTGCATCCATCTACAATCCAGAAACATCCAGTGATAACCTGAATTCGTTGTTTATTAATATTATATAGCGATGTTGCATTTTGCTATCTTTTGTGATGTAATTACGGTTGCCCCGCCCCCCGTCCCCCTTTACTCAATGCCCTTCAATGAGCCTGTAAGGTAATGGGAATAAATAAATAAATAAATAAATAAATAAATAAATAAATAGCCTACAAAGAAATATTAAATGGCGTTGGGAGAACGGTGCTGTCGCAAATAATAAGTTGAATGCAGAAAAAATTATCAAATCAATCTTTATTTTTGTCATCTGTACACGTCTTCTAACATCCCAGGTTTGCCTACTGCCGCACACATTTTGAACATATTCTGCACATCACAGACACCATTACTTTCCCATATATCCCATGTATAAACAAGGCGACTTATTCACCGAGGACATCACGTAGTCGCCTCGTATAGCCCATGAATGTACGAAAGGTTCTAGGGTGCTGTAATTATTTGCAACCGGAATATTTAGCCGCAAACATACATCTGTCCCAACAGATTACTCAAAACTATGCTGCTACTTTTCGTATAATGTGGAATTTGTGTCGTACATAGTTCTTATATATCAGCAGAAGCCAACAAACAGACAGGAAGAAAAGCATAGGGGAAATTACTTGTACTTACCAAGTGAAATAAACAAACGATAAATAACTGGCAATGAAAGTGGAAGAAAAAAAAACTTGCCCCAGGTGGCGAACAATCCCACGTCTTCAAATTACGCGTCTGATGCTCTATCCAATGGAGCTACCGCAGCGCGGTTTCCCTATCCACTTTCTTGGGTATTTACGTGCTGCTACTGGAACTAACCTTGGGAGTGTTAGCCAGTGCCACCACTCACAAACCGCGGGGACGGATGTGGAACGTCCTTTCTGCCGTAGGCGTCCCGAGTACGTGCTCTTTCTGGGTGAAGGCAACAGGGCAATGAACCCGCCCATGCTACCTGAATGCATCAACGTTGCAGTATTCGAGACCCTCGATATGTAAGAACGAGAAGAAAGCGTTAAGCAAGGCGCCCGGTTATTATAATCATATCATGAAAAGCCAACAAACAAAGAACTTGCTAAGTACAAGTAATATCCCCTATATTTTTCTTATTGTGTTTATTTGTTGGCTTCGCATGATATGAAAAGTTCTTTTAATCTATTAAATCATGGTGTTTTACTGACCAAAACCACTTTCTGGTAATGATGCAAGCAACACCAAGTGTTTACGCATTTCGCCCCCATCGAAATGCCGCCGCCGTGGCCGCGCTTTCACCCCGCTACCTCGTGCCATTGATAGTTCCTTTAGTGACGCTGGGGAACACTGAAGGTAACACCAGTAAAACGTTTTAAAGCACTTGTTATTTACCTTAAAGGGCGTAGTTTCTACAAACGCAGAAAACTTCAGTTGCACAATAGGGCCTATAATAGACTTATTTTCATAATGTTCGATCTCAATGACTGCCGTAGTTATCTCATTATAGAGGGGATAAATTCTGCATTGTTCGTAGAAGCCACTTGCAATGATTCAGAACGCTTGCAGACCTAATACATTGCAAATGCTCTAATTACGTCAAATGCTCGGAACTTTGCCGCACACGGAAGAACCCCATGTGGTCTAAATTTCCGACGTCCCTCAATACGGTCTCCCTCATAATCAGAAAGTGGTTCTGGCACGTAAAACCGCACAAATTTTCTAATACCTGCTACTTCCACGATATATAATCAACCGAACTTATTCACGTAGTAAAGCAAGGGCGCCTTGTCTAACGCCTAAAAATAGGAGGCAATAGGAGGAAATTTGCAAAGCTGAGAAGTATTTCAGAAGCGTTGAAATTCTCGTACATGTTACACAAAGCATGTCCTCAATTTTTTACCAAATACATTCGAATCTCAGTCAATAGAAATCGTGTAAACAAAAATGAGCACTGAAACGGAACAACAGCATCAGAGTTGGTTGATTTGCCATTAGGGAACCAATAAAACTAGTTTCTAACACTGAACGTCATTTTCTTCCATTTCCCGGTAAGCGGAAGTACACATGCAACCGCCAACGACGCTGAACCGCAATCCTGAGTGGCATAAAAACACGCTCTACTGCTTGTCGCTTGCCCGACATATATTTCCGGGTTTTTCTCGATAGTTCTCCACAATCTCGCCAATTGTGTCAAAGGTACATTTCGTCCCTCTTTCGTGGTGCCATGTTAATTTTGTGAGTTTACTGTAGATAGTACCCTTAAAGCACGGTTGAACTTATCGAGGATTCCGAAAGTGGTTGCTTTAAGAAAACGCCTAATTTTTTTTGGAAGAATTGTTCGTTTCATTTCATTATAAGATTCAGTGCCAACTGTTCTACTAACGGCTTTGTGTACTTAAAAACTTTCGAGGAAGGTATGCATATTGGTGTTTGTTGGCCCTGAAGCATCCGTCCCTCATAAAGCAGCAACTTGTGCAGTTATGAGCTGAACATCTTGCAAAATGAAACTCTTGATGAAGGGGACTCATGACCGTGATTCCTATAGTTTCCGTTAAACGTGAGTATAGCGTGACATAACGTGACGTAACGCGCTCTCGAGAATATAGGAAACAGTGGATATCGGTTGTGCACTACTGTCGTAAGCTAGCTGGAATAATGTTTAACATAGCGATACCATTAACATGGACACAGTGGGTGAATTTTCGCCGTCAGCGACGAAGTGAGGTTCCACATAATGAACAAGTGTAAAAAAGTCACGGTTCGAACTGCGTGCACTGTGGGTCTGAAGGAAAGCTTGCCAGGGTTAGCGGATAACTACAGTGGCTTAATGTACGCCGTCCTCCCGCTTTTTCAACGCTGGAGGACTCATGGTTCAAGGCACCCTAAAGCGGGGGAGGTGGGAACGGGTTGGAGAGGGTGGCTTTCGTAGCTGCCTATAGTTATCCGTGCGCTTGACGGCACACGCTGGCCGCGCTGTATCTTGGAGGCAACCTGCGGCGAGGGCACAGTTTACAGTTGAGCCGTGATGGCGATTCGCTTCACTTGCGGTGCTGTTTGACGGGTCTAGTCATGGAGATCGCGTAATCTCCTTTATCGCAAAGGGTGCAAACGAGAGTGAGCCTCAAGCGTTCGCCTGGCATGCACAAAAGCTGTTGTATTTCCTCTCCCTCCAGCAAAATTTATTTCAGTGCCTATAATAGTTGTGCCAGGACAGGGTGCTAAATTCCGCAGCCTCCGTTCTTGAAACACGCTTCTAAACGCACATGCGCCATTTAAGTACATAATTTATTTCAAAGGCTGCAGTTAACAGAGACGGTTGGACTTCTTTTGAGCATATATGTCCCTTCCTTTCAAGCGATGTAACCAAAGTGCCATCAGCATTTACCATCAGCATTTTAGCCCTATGGGTCTCACACAGCTTCCCACGTGCTAGATTTGCCTTTGTAGGGTGTATTCTATTTGGCCATCGCTCCCTTCTCTGTCATCCCAAAGGGTGAGGTCATCCGCATGGAGAGTGTGGTACAGGCCCTCTAGCTTTCTGAGTCTTTCTGGCATCCCGATCATTGCAAGGTTAAAAGGGGTAGGGGATAGCATCAATCCCTGCAGTGTTCCCTTGTTGCCTAGCTTAATGTTTTGGCCTATTGTGCCCCCGATTTCTATGTTCACCGTTCGGTCCGTGAAGAAGCTTTTGATATAGGTGCATACCTTGCTTCCTACATTTAGGCAATTGAGGTGTGACAGGATCGCTTGGTGTCTGATGTCAAATGCTTTGCTGATGTCCAGTAGCACTATGACTCTCGAGTCGCTAGTCATTTCCAATACTTGTTCTTTGAGTTGTAGTATGACGTCGTTTGTGGATAGTTCTTGTCTGAATGCAACCATGCTGCCTGGGTAGAGTTCCTTTCTTTCTAAGTATATGTTGAGCCTGTTTTGTATGACGCGCTCCATGAGCTTGCCTACACAGGCGGTTAACGATATTTTATTTTATTTAAAGATACCTTACAGGCCTCAAGTGAAGCATTGAGTAAGGGGGCAGTACATAGAAAATACATAGAATACAAGACATCTATAAACCGTATCTGTTTACAACATGAACTACCACAACTGTGAAGAATGAATGAATGAATGAATGAATGAATGAATGTGTGTGGTTTAGGGGCGCAAGGGCCAGATATGGCCAAAGAGCGCCAAGACAGTGTTAGTGATTTAGCAGTGGAATGATGAGTTCTGTGAAGAAAGATGTGACTTGGCTGTAAAGGGGCCTAAAAATAGTCGCTGTAAGGTGCGTAAAATCTACGTGCTATAAAATTATGGCAATGACTAATGACGAATACTATGAACATTAAAATCCATCGTGGGAAAATGATGCAAAATAAAAAGATATAGGATGGTAAAATTACTTGGAGCACTGCTACCTCGTCAGAGCCCTTGAAACACAAGGGCCTAGAGGCATGTGCTATACTAAAGAGCTATCGCAGCGGCATCCTCTGAAGAGAGGACCCGCTACGAACATGTGGGGTTAAAAACATGCAAGACAACATCTCTCAGAAAACTTAGGACTGCGTTGGCGTCAAATAAAGGTTCTGGGCCGAGTAGCATTACGGGATGTAGGGGGATGTGCTGCCGGTATGCTAGGGAAAAATGTTTCCTTCTTTCAGATTCGGCTGCCCGACACTCCTGGAGAACGTGGAGGACGGTCAGCCTCTCACCGCATCTACCACAGGTTGGAGGATCATTTCCAGTGAGTAGAAAGTTATGCGTGCCAAACGTGTGTCCTATTCTGAGGCGACAGAATAGGACATCTGTTCGCCGTGATTTTGTTACGGAGGGCCAAGAACCTAACTGTGGCTTTATTACGTGTAGTTTATTATTTACTTCTGCGTCCCACATACGTTGCCAGTGGTTTCGCAGTTTTCTTCTTAAGAAAGGCTTCAGGTCTGCGACAGGGACCGAAGCAGTAGGACTAACTGCATGCAATGAAATGGATGTGGCCATCTGGTCCGCTAGTACGTTTCCCTCAATGCCCCTATGTCCAGGCACCCAGCATATAATCACATGTTGGTTAGATATATATGCTTTACACAGTACGGAGTAGAGTTCATTAATTACCCGATTTTTGTGGCTACAGAAAGACATCAAGGCCTTCACAACACTAAGGGAGTCCGTATATATAACTGATTTCTGGAGTTTTGATTTATTTATATGCTTTGCGACCGTCAGCAGTGCGTAAGCCTCAGCCGTAAAGATACTAGTTTCCGGATGCAGTACGTCGGATTCCGAGAAGGATGGACCGACGGCTGCATAGGACACCCCGTCGTGTGACTTTGATGCGTCTGTGTAGAACTCCGTGCAGGAGTATTTGTGCTGGAGTTCCCGGAAATGCATTTGGATTTCAATCTCTGGAGCGTGTTTTGTAACTTGCATGAAGGATATATCGCATTGTATCAGCTGCCACTCCCAAGGAGGTAGCAGCTTGGCTGGATGCATTGGGCGAAGCTCGAGGATTGGGACACGCATTTCGTCACTAAGCTCCCTCACACGCAGCGAGAAAGGCTGTCTTACGGTGGGACGATTATGAAAGAGTGTAGCATATGTCGTATCGTTAATGGTATTAAAACATGGATACTGAGGATTAGAGTGGACTTTCAAAAAATATGTTTGGCTGATGTATGTTCTCTGCACATGAAGTGACCACTCATTTGATTCTGCATATAAGCTTTCAATAGGACTTGTTCTGAAAGCTGCAGTGGCCAGTCAGATTCCTAGATGGCGGACCGGATCTAGCATCTTTAGCGCGCTCGGGGCTGCAGAATGATAGATCATGGCACCGTAGTCCAACCGTGATCGGATGAGGCTCTTGTAAAGATTCATTAAACATTTCCTGTCGCTGCCCCATGTTGTGTGGGATAACACTTTGAGTAAGTTCATTGTTTTTAAGCATTTGACCTTGAGGTAGTTTATGTGTGGAATAAAAGTTAATTTCGAATCAAGTATGATGCCTAAGCACTTGTGTTCTTTGTTGACAGGAATTCGCTGACCATACTTTTCGATACTGGGTTCTACAATGAGCCCTCTCTTTCTTGTGAAAAGCACACAAGAACTTTTGTAGGGGTTAACTTTAAATCCGTTTTCTTCTGCCCATTTGGACACTTTGTTCAAGCCCTGTTGAACTTGCCTCTCACATACAGTAAGGTTGCACGATTTGAACCCTATCTGTATGTCGTCTACGTAAACAGAATAAAAAATGGCTGGCGGTAATGAAGCACGAAGGGTGTTCATTTTCACAATGAAGAGCGGGCAGCTAAGTACACCTCCTTGAGGTACGCCAGTTTCCTGTATAAAAGGTCGCGACAATACATTGCCGATTTTCACGCGGAATGTACGGTTGGACAAATAGCTTTCTATTAGGACGAGCATATTGCCACAGATGGCAATTCCCGACAAGTCTCTCAAGATTCCATAGCGCCACGTAGTGTCGTACGCCTTCTCCATATCGAGGAATACGGATAGGAAATATTGTTTATGTAGAAAGGCGTCGCGAATGTTTCCCTCAATGCGCACAAGGTGATCGGTTGTGGACCGCCCTTCTCTGAAGCCACACTGAAAGGGATCGAGGATATTGTTGAGTTCAAGGAAATGCACAAGTCTGCGGTTAATCATTTTTTCAAAAAGCTTACAAAGACAATTTGTAAGAGCTATCGGACGGTAACTTGCCGCCAAGGAAGGGTCTTTACCCTGCTTAAGAACAGGGACCACAATCGCATCTTTCCATGTGGATGGGAGGTATCCCGTAGCCCAAATAGCGTTGAAAAGCGTGAGTAGTGTAAGTTTGGTGTCAGTGTGTAAGTTTCTGATCATTTCGTACATGACTCTATCAGGTCCAGGTGCAGAGCTTTTGCATGTGGTCAAGGCAGCTCTCGACTCAGCAATACTGAACGGCCGGTTATAAGGTTCATTCTGTCTGGATTTTCGTGTTATTGGCTTACATTCTTCTATTTGTTTGTATTTCAAAAACGATTGCGAATAATGGTTTGAACTCGACACGCTCTCAAAGTGTTCTCCAAGTGAGTCTGCCTGATCTTTCAGTGTTTCACCTTGTGTGTTCACCAAAGGAAGTGAATATGTTTGTAGCCCTTTTATCCTATTAACCCTGTTCCTGACTTTTGCCTCATCTGTATAGGAGTTGATACCAGATAAAAACTTCTGCCAACTCTCTCTTCTGGCCTGTCGGCGGGTTCGCCTGCCTTGGGATTTTACTTTTTTAAAATTGATAAGATTCTCCGCAGTGGGGGAGGCGCGTAGCGACCCCCACGCTTTGTTTTGTTTCTTACGAGCGATCCTACAATCGTCGTTCCCCCACGGGACACGCCGTTTGCATGCCAATCCATTTACTTGTGATATACATTTAGTTGCGGCATCTATTATGAAGGCTGTAAAATATTCCACGGCAGCATCAATTCCTAACGAGGACATGTCATCCCATGATATACTAGATAAGTTTCGGAATTTCTCCCAGTCTGCTGTCTCAATCTTCCAAACTAGGAGCCTGTGGTGGATATTCGTCTTCTTTAAGTGTTCTTAATAGTATGGGGAAATGGTCGCTTTCGTAAGGATTATTCGTAACTTCCCATTCAAGTTCAGGCAGTATGGACGGGGAAACTAAGCTCAGATCAATTGAAGAAAAGGAGTTGTTCGCAAGACAGTAATATGTGGGTTTCTTCTTATTCAGAAGGCACACACCAGAAGAAAAAAGAAACTGTTCAATAAGACGACCTCGCGCATCTATACGAGAGTCTCCCCACAGGGAGCTGTGCGCATTGAAATCGCCGAGAACAACATAAGGTTTGGCAATTGATCTATAAAGGATTGGAATTCATGTTTCGTTAATTTGTAATGTGGGGGTATGTAAAGAGAGCTAATGGTGATGAGTTTGTTTAGGAGAACAGCTCGAACCGCCACTGCTTCAAGGGGCGTTTGTGGCTGTAAAGGCTGACAGGAGATACTTTTATGAATAAAAATGGCAACACCGCCTGATGATACGACAGCATCATCGCGATCTTTGCGGAACTTGACATACGGTCGGAGAAAGTTTGTGTGTTTTGGTTTTAAGTGTGTTTCCTGTAAACACAGCACTTTTGAATTGTGTTTATGGATGAGTTCTTGCACATCATCAAGATTCCTGAGAAGACCTCTGACATTCCATTGGATGATTTGTGTATCCATATTTATAGAAACATTTGTGCTGTGTTTACGGAAATGGAGGTGATGCCTTAGGTTACAGAGCTCTTTCGAGGCCCTGTAACGGGAGTTCTGCCCTTTCTGGAGCGTTCGAGGGAGCCTCGCCGCTTCTTAGGCGTTTGTTGCGCCTTGAGGACATGTGTAGTGTCCATTGCCTCTTGTGAGGCGCCGGACACATGCTCTTGCGAGCGAGAAGTTACCAGGGAAGGTCCCGCCTTGGAGGGCAAGACCCCTGCGCCCACCAGCCCGGAGGTCGATGGGGCACCCTGCGGGATTTGGCTGCGCCGGCTGTTGCCAGCGCTGGAAGGGGCCGGGGATGTTGGGGCAGCCTCGGCTGCGCCCACCGTCGGGGTCGATGGTCCCCTCTGCTGTGTTGACGGAGCAGCGCTAGCTGCAACCGCCGCGGGGGCAGATGGCGTAACTGCCGACTCACTGCCTGTGGGTCGGACAGCCGCCGGAGCCCGTTGTGACGCTGCCCCCTTACGCGCCACATCGGCAAAGCTGCGCTTAGACAGGTATGACACCCGCCTACGTGCCTCTTTGAAAGATATGTTTTCTTTGACTTTGATTGTCACAATCTCTTTTTCTCTTTTCCAGGACGGGCAGGACCGCGAGTATGCGGCATGCTCGCCCTCACAGTTCACACAATGTGGAGTGTTCTGGCACGTTTCAAAAGAATGTTCTTTATCACTGCACTTGGCACATGTCAACCGGCCTCGACAGTTCTGTGAACTGTGGCCGAACCTTTGGCACTTAAAGCATCTAAGAGGATTGGGCACGTATGGCCTAACACGGAGTTTGATATAACCGGCCTCGATGGACTCGGGGAGGACACTAGAACCGAAAGTGAGTATCAGGTGTTTCGTCTTGATCTCTTTACCATCTCGCCTCATCTTAATTCGCTTAACATTTATGACATTCTGTTCGCTGAAGCCCTCCAAGAGTTCAGCTTCAGTGAGCTCTAGCATGTCATCGTCCGAGACAACGCCGCGGGTAGTGTTCATGGTACGGTGCGGGGTTACTGTTACTTGGGTCTCCCCAAATGAGACAAGTTTCGGCAGTTTCTCGTACTGCTTCTGATCGTGGAGCTCCAAGAGAAGATCACCACTTGTCATTCTCGACGCCTTATATCCTGTTCCAAAAACTTCAGTTAAAGACTTCGAAACAAGGAACTGTGAAATGTTGCGCACAAGTTTGTCTGGGTTTTCCGAGTGAATCACATGGTATCTAGGAAAGTTCTGGACTTGTCCGAAAAACTGAAAGAGGTCTTCGGTGCGCCCTCGTTTGTGAGGGCGATCAGGGAGTTTAGGAAAAGCGTTTTCCATAAGTACAGTAGGGTTTTCGGCCGCGATGCCGACCACCCACCATGGAGCCCAACAGGGGGACGTGACCGGAGTTCCTGCTAGAGAAACCCTGCCAACGCCAGCCGTACATCGCTGCTATAACCAAATACAGCATAACCAAGGCTGGCTAGCTACACAAGGTTAACCCTTGCCGCCGGGAAACTAGGAAGTGAGGAGAAGTGATGAGAAGACAGGAAAGATGAAAAAGGCGAGAGAGAAAGACGAAGACTAGAGAGGAGGACAGGAAAAGGCGACTGCCGATTTCCCCCGGGTGGGTCAGTCCGGGGGTGCCGTCTACGTGAAGCAGAGGCGAAAGAGGTGTGTTGCCTCCGCCGGGAGGCCTTAAAGGTCCGAACACCCGGCATCGGCTCAACCTCCAGGATCCCCCTTTCCCCGGACACGGCTAAGCCGCGCACGGCTACACGCGGGAGGGTCCAACCCTCGTGTGCTCGGGTACGAGGTGTCTCAACACACCAAACGCCTGCTGACGCAGACGCCCCTGCGGGGTACAACTGTGAAGACTGTCTTGGTATTGCCGAGAGCGACTACGCAGATCATATCATGTGGTCAACAAATGCGGAAGTAAACACTATATGTATACTAAAGTCTGCAAATACGCTCTACAGCAATCTCAGTTGTTTACAACTTCAGTGGATTATATAAAACGCAGCTCCGTATTATCCACAGGTACCTGCAGACGCTTCGTTACAGCGTACACGGGTTGGGCCCAGATTAACGATGTTTGTCTATTGTCAATCTATAGACGCCTTGTAAACCTGAGGCAATAAGAATTTCACAGTATCGGCTGTTTTATGCTTCATCTTACGCCTTACCACAATCGGTATACGGGCTGTTCGCGCTAGTTAACATCACCATTGGTGACGTCCCACCCTATGGCCTTCACTGGCAATAATATAGGAAACCGTGGAAAATAATTCGAATTGCAAAGAAGTATACGGGGTGTTTCACCTAATTTGAGCCAGGTTTCAAGATATGCAAATGCTACGTAGCTGGAGAGAACCAAGGCAATGTTGTTTACCATTGCTTGGAGGCACTGACATTAATTTTTTGCATTCCCCGGATTAGGTAATTAGCGTTAATTAATTTCTCAATTATTTTAATTATATAAAAATTCTCAATGGTAAAATTGTAAAGCCACATGAGAAACTCCCGATACAGTTTTCTCTTCAACGCGTGCTCCATAGAAGTGTTTTTCCGAGCGCGCAGGAGTCCGCGATTACACGCAATGTGACTCGAGTGGCCGGTCGCGCAGCTATATATATATATCATCATCATCATCATCAGCCTGGTTACGCCCACTGCAGCGCAAAGGCCTCTCCCATACTTCTCCAACTGCCCCGGTCATGTACTAATTCTGGCCATGTTGATCCTCCAAGCTTCCTAATCTCATCTGCCCACCTAACTTTCTGTCGCCCCCTGCTACGCTTCCCTTCCCTCGGACTCCAGTCCGTAACCCTTAATGACCATCGGTTATCTTCCCTCCTCATTACATGTCCTGCCCATGCCCATTTCTTTTTCTTGATTTCAACTAAGATGTCATTAACGCGCGTTTGTTCCCTCACCCAATCTGCTCTTTTCTTATCCCTTAATGTTACATCTATCATTCTTCTTTCCATAGCTCGTTGCGTCGTCCTCAATTTAAGTAGAACCCTTTTCGTAAGCCTCCAGGTTTCTGCCCCGTACGTGAGTACTGGTAACACACAGCAGTTATATACTTTTCTCTTGAGGGATAATGGCAACCTGCTGTTCATGATCTGCGAATGCCTGCCAAACGCACCCCAGCCCATTCTTATTCTTCTGATTATTTCACTCTCATGATCCGGATCAGCACTCACTACCTGTCCTAAGTAGATGTATTCCCTTACCACTTCCAGTGCATCACTACCTATCGTAAAGTGCTGTTCCCTTCCGAGACTGTTAAACATTACTTTAGTTTTCTGCAGATTAATTTTCAGTCCCACCCTTCTGCTCTGCCTCTCCAGGTCAGTGAGCATGCATTGCAGTTCGTCCCCTGAGTTACTAAGCAAGGCAATATCATCAGCGAAGCGCAAGTTACTAACGTATTCTCCATTTACTCTTATCCCCAATTCTTCCCAATCCAGGTCTCTGAATACCTCCTGTAAACATGCTGTGAATAGCATTGGAGAGATCGTATCTCCCTGCCTGACGCCTTTCTTTATAGGGATTTTGTTGCTTTCTTTATGGAGGACTACGGTGGCTGTGGAGCCGCTATAGATAACTTTCAGTATTTTTACGTATGGCTCGTCTACACCCTGATTCCGCAATGCCTCCATGACTGCTGAGGTTTCGACTGAATCAAACGCTTTCTCATAATCAACGAAAGCTATATATAATGGTTGGTTATATTCCGCACATTTCTCTATCACCTGATTGATAGTGTGAATATCATCTATTGTTGAGTAGCCTTTACGGAATCCTGCCTGGTCCTTTGGTTGACGGAAGTCTAAGGTGTTCCTGATTCTATTTGCGATTACCTTAGTAAATACTTTGTAGGCAACGGACAGTAAGCTGATCGGTCTATAATTTTTCAAGTCTTTGGCGCCCCCTTTCCTATGAATTAGGATTATGTTAGCGTTCTTCCAAGATTCCGATACGCTCGAGGTCATGAGGCATTCTGTATACAGGGTGGCCAGTTTTTCTAGAACAATCTGCCCACCGTCCTTCAACAAATCTGCTGTTACCTGATCCTCCCCAGCTGCATTCCCCCTTTGCATAGCTCCCAAGGCTTTCCTTACTTCTTCCGGCGTTACTTGTGGGATTTCGAATTCCTCTAGACTATTCTCTCTTCCATTATCATCGTGGGTTCCACTCGTACTGTATAAATCTCTATAGAACTCCTCAGCCACTTGAACTATCTCATCCATATTAGTAACGATATTGCCGGCTTTGTCTCTTAACGCATACATTTGATTCTTGCCAATTCCTAGTTTCTTCTTCTCTGATTTTAGGCTTCCTGCGTTCCTGAGAGCTTGTTCAATTCTATCCATATTATACTGATTTATGTCAGCTGTCTTACGCTTGTTGATTAACTTCGAAAGTTCTGCCAGTTCTATTCTAGCTGTAGGGTTAGAGGCTTTCATACATTGGCGTTTCTTGATCAGATCGTTCGTCTCCAGCGATAGCTTACTGGTATCCTGTCTAAGAGACAGGATATATATATATATATATATTTATATATATATATATATATATATATACAGATGTGTGTGTGTGTGACTGTATGCATGTGCGTGTTTGAAAAAGTACGTAGAGTGGGAATAGACAAGAAGAAATATACACCTTATCGAGTCTCGTCTATAGACAGTCTAACGACGATGAATGAACAATAATAAAGAGAGACTGTATCGACTTTTTTCTATAGACTGTCTATAGACAGCGAATAGTCAAAAAGAAATAGAATTCTTATCGACTTTCATCTATAGAAAGTCTATAGACAAATAACAGAGGAACATAAATAGAGGCTGTATGGACTTTCGTCTATACGTAGTGTATAGAGAGGAGGTAGACATAAAAGAAACAAACACCGTATCAACTTTTCTCTACAGACTGGCTGTAGGCTGCGAATAGACAAAAAGCAATACAAATCTTATCGACTTTTGTCTACAGAAAGTCTATAGACAAATGATAGAGAAAAATAATTAGAGGCAGTACCGACTTTTGTCTATAGGTGTCTGTTGTGGGAAAGTAGACAAAAAAGAAACGAACACCATATCGACTTTTTTCTATAGACTGTCTATAGACTGTGAATAGACAAAAAGCGATAGAAACTTTATCGACTTTTGTCTATAGACAGTCTATAGACTTTGTATCAACAAAAGTCCAAATCTATAGAAAGGCAAGGTCGTCTATAAAAATCTCTAGACTTTCTACAGACAGTCTAAAGTCATTTTTGTAACGGAAAGCACGTTCATGTGAATCTCAGCGCACTGTTAACGGTTCTCCCAGTTTTCAGAAAACGCATTACAGGGCGAGGCGCCCACATAAATCAAGGGGCCGAGGCCTAGTATTTGGCCTTGATAAAGATGACGGAATCGTCACCAGCGTATTAGAATGAAACGAGCAACCGCATGTCCAAGAAATTAGTTCTTTCAAAAGCGTCTGGAGAAAGGGAATTTGGAGGGATATTCCGGTCAAGGTGCTTAAGTTTTTGTGGTAATAAAATCACTCCACCCACGTTTATTCAATCATTATAAATTTATTAACTTACAATCTGAAGGTAAACTCCAGATTCCAGCTTGCCTCATTCATTGATAGGCAGATATAAAAGTAGATGAAAACCCTTACAGACATTGCAAGTTAATATACCGTTTATCCCTCAGCTGCCCATACCCCATACAAATACAGATCGCTTGTGTGGCTAACTTGCACAATATTAGCTTATGGAATTGCCCTCAACAGTGATAGTGACAACTGATTAGAAGTTCTCGGAGTTTTATGTCGCAGTTTTAGTTCTGGGAGCTTTATGTATTTTAGGGAAACCTTGCGACTTCAGATACCGCGACATCCACTGCCACGGCATTCTAATAACAGAAGACGAAAAGTTAACCATACCGCAATGGTGCACTGAACTCCCACACACATCATGCTTAAATCGATACCCATTTCAAGAAACAGTGTCGACACACATTCTACTGATACTTCTGAGAGAGAGCGAGAGAAATAAAATAGGTTGTTAAACGCTAGCGGGGGATTTTTCAGCGTAAGCCACTTGGGGAGCTGTGCTGCAGAGCCACAAAATATACAAAAAATTTGCAAATGTGCGTTCTATTTGAATTCTGTATACAATACATCAATTTTGTACACTTTAGACTTATTATCATCTGAAATTTGCAGAAATACGCACTCGTTTTTATATTTGCCTTACAGGGAAATGAATTAGGTCGGAGTTTTTTCACTTTTAGCGGTTTTCAATAATATTTCTGCAAACAATTCACCATCTAAATAAAACGTCGACTTCTACAGTAACTACGTTTTAACGTTCTCTAAGGCAACAAGCCTCATCGGAATAGGCGCAGTCGTTGCTCAGAGCCAAATCATTTTGTTCTTGCGTGTCTTTTTCTCAACAGAGACGTTTGTCGTTTGCGCGGCACCAAACCCTTAACACCTTTTCCCAGCCCAAGTCTCTCCTGCCCATATTAATACCACGCACGTTGTTCTGCCGAGATTCGACTCTGCAGCCGGAACCAAAGTGACACCGTGTCGAACAGCCTCCACTATTACCAACTACCTCCCGGGCTAGTTCGCCATGTGGCTAATTACGCGCTTCGCGAAGAGACGCGAAGTACAGCTGCACGCAATCGCGGTTTCACCGGTAGTGGGTTCACAATATACACCGCAACGTGTTTGAACCCGCCGTTGCTCAGAAAAACGATTTTTTCCCACAATTCTTTAACTATTCAATCTCCCGAGCGACTTCTTCCTCCTAATTATGTCCTTCCTGTCGTACATCTGTCTGCATGCAATTCTTCCAGCCATTCCTGCCTCTACAGTGTGCCTTCGCATGAACTGCTGTTTGAATTTCGTCATAGCTTGTGAATGTTGTCGTTCATAAGCATAACCAACATACGACATTATAGTCGTGACCTGTGCGGAGCTTAAATATCAATATATCATGAAATTGCACATTCCGTAGGATTAAAATGAATGAAGTGTAAGCGCGCAATTCAGTTTCATAAAATTTCTTTAACCGTGCCACCAAAACTTCCGGTTGATCCAACGTACACAGTGTACATGCAGAATCTTCACTGCAAAACAGACGCGAGGCTTACGTACCACGAAACGCCTGATATGATGCCAAGAATACTTTGCCGTTACATTCAAGACACATTAAAAACACGGTACCATTTCAGTTTTACATTTACAATCGCCCATGTTACCTTAGAGAACGCATGGGTAAACACGTTGTTTACGACCTCGGCAGCACCACTGATTAGACAATTGTTACTGTACCGCATTCGCGAACATCATTCAAGGCATTATATTCTTTCATTTTCGGAAATTTCACAGCAATCTGTACTCTTCGAAGTGCAGTGGACGCTGCGTCTAAGCAAGCGCCTCAAGACGCTGGCATGTCCGCGATAAAGTCAAAAGGACGTTTCACGTCACTTGTCTATGCATGCGTCCGTGCCTTAATAGCTTCAATGTCAGGCCTGTGTGCCATGTGTTCGAATCCTGCCGTCGGGCAATTTCTTTAATTATTTATTATGCAGCACATTGTGTAAAATGACGGGTTTACAAAGTCGCAAAGCCATCTCAAGACAGAAGGAAGAACTTTAGACAAATCCATGTGCTTCGAACGATTCACACGCTGGTAAACCGTTGCATTGCAGCTGTCATAGACACAAACGCATTAGTTCCCTCCCGTAATTATTGTATGAGACTCTACGTTATGCGTAATCACCTATAGGACAGAACTGATTCTACTAGGACTCTTGCGATTGTCTAAGTAGAGCAATAACGATTACGATGGCGAGAAATGGAAATAAATTTGCGGTTTTTAAGGTTTAAGGCCATTTGCCAACGGTTGCATGCCTTTTGCAAGTTAATAAAATAATTTTGAAGATATTCTTGGTCAGAATGTCAATCGTAGCACGATAAACCGCATAATCGTCGGCGAACTTGCGAATAGGACAAGGTAGATGCAGCGTAAGGTCGCAAATGTATGTTACGAAATGAAGCGGTCCCAAGACTTAGCCTCGAGGAAAGTCTGAAGTGATAAGCAAGGATTTGGAAGTGAAGTTATTGAAAACGACGAACGGGAAATGATTAGTAAGGAATTCCTTTCACCGTTGTAGTACGCGTAGATCTAAATTCAATTTCAATAATTTTATTCGTAAGCGGTTCCGAGGCAATGTGTGAGAAGGTTTACAGTAGTCTAAATAGAAGGCATCGGCTCAAACGTTGTTATCAAGATTAACCAGTATATCATCAAGGACGGAAGCTAGTTGTGTTTCCCATGAAAGCCATTTATGAAAACCGCGTTGAGAAGCTCGAAAGAAGTTTACCGAGTCTAAAAAGTTTATGACATGCGAGTATATGACATCTTCAGTTATTGTGAAAGGGACACTAGTTAATGAAATGGGGTGGCAGTTTAAGGGATAGTCTTTCTTACCTGCTTTGAATACAGGAACGACTTTGTTCATATCGTGAGACACCTGCATAATATGACTGTGAGAACAACAGAAGGAGAAATTTGGCGCCATCGTCTATGGGAGTTTCCTAAAGGGCGCAGTGCCGTCATGAAAATGACGGTATATGTGTCTGCAAGGCTTGTGTTGGCTGGTGTTGTGAGAGGCCTCGTCTAAAATGTGGATATGGCTACCCAAACAGCGCATTCTTAAAGTGAGATCTTCATAAAATGTTTACATTCACGCATGTTACATCTTTCAGCGAAGTTTACTCCCCTATATTGCATAACGAAGCGAAGAAAATCAAGAATAGACGACAAACTGTTATAAAGTGGGTGCGAGTCATGCCATCTGTCCTCCAACTTTAGCGGTCCGCTGATACTTTTGACGTTTCATATAATTGTACATGTAATAACAAGTTGGTAAACAAAACATGATTTTGTGTAATAATAAAGCTAAAACCGCTTTTTACGTGCAGTTTTAGCAGAAAATTAATCTTTGTGAAAGACGGAACGGTGCTTGCCAGGCGCATCTTCAAGATGTCCTGGCTTTCCGAGAACGATGCCAACCGAAGTCACAATATACCGACATTTCCGTGCATGCCAGAGTGAGAATGTTTAATACGTTTAACAGTAAAATCATTACATTGACATACCTTAGTGTACGATTAAGCTACGTAGTGGATAGCGAAACATATTTTGCAAAGAAAAACGATATGAGTAACATTCTTCCATAGAAAATATAAAATTTCCATATAAAGACTAATGCTGCAGATATTTTACTTAAATACTAATTAATCGACATTCGTATCTGCGCAGCCCTCTTGGCGATATGAAGATATATTTTTGTGAAAGGCCCAGGACAAGAAGGGAGTTCGTGTAATGTAGGAAGAGTGCGCTTTTCGCTAGGCTTTCGGCTCCATGAGGAATGTCGCATCGATTTACGTTCCGTAATGCATTTATCTCCGCACAAGATTCGTATTGTGAGATGATCGCTGGCTCGACGAGCAAAACTGATTGGCTGGTTCAGCACTGCGTCACGCGAAGTAGCAAGAGTGCGTTTTTCTTAGGCTTTCGGCGCCGTTAGGAACCGTTTCAGTGTTGCGGTTCCATATCACATCGGTCTCAGTGGAAAATATATATC
Source organism: Dermacentor andersoni (assembly GCF_023375885.2). Classification (NCBI taxonomy): domain Eukaryota; kingdom Metazoa; phylum Arthropoda; class Arachnida; order Ixodida; family Ixodidae; genus Dermacentor; species Dermacentor andersoni. The sequence continues at coordinate 48,820,757 of NC_092824.1, forward strand.
CTGAAACTATCGCCTTCGGCAATACAACACTCTCTGCGAGCTCATTGGCTCAACCAGCCAATCAGTTTTTCAAAATACATATTCTGAGACGATCGCTTTCGGCAATACAAAATTCCCTGCGACCTCATTGGCTGGACGAGCGAAACTGTTGAACTGATTGAACACGTCCCCAGTACAGGAAGCCAGTGCTTGAGGTTATACTGGGATTCAACTAAAATGCGTGCCACAAAGCTATTAATAAATGAACAGGACGTGACCTATTTATGCGGTCTCGGAGCACCGAACACGGACTGATCTGTGGTGTGCTTCTTTAGAAGGAAAAAGTATTGTGGCTCACAGCGGATTATTAATGCGAAATCATCATATGCCTCATTACGGGAAAAATCCGTCGTAATCAGTGGCAAGACAAAACATGGCGGAGGGCGCAAAGAGTAAAACACATAAGAAATGCTTGAACTGACGTCAGGTTTTATGGGATAATCCTGTAAAATAACTAAATTAATGCCTGTGATATGTAAATAAGGTTAACTGTTATGCATGTAAATCGAACCCAGCCCTCCGTAATGTGAGGCGAGCACACTTCACCTTCGCCACGGCAGCTCTATGGTTTCGTTTGACTAATGGTGTGCCTAGCGCGGGCGCCATTGCATACGTCATGTCGAAGGCATCTGGCTGACTATACGTGTGGCGTAGTGCGTCCTTCGTTGGGCACGTTCGGGCGCAGCCAATGGGGAGGAGGTGGCGCCACGTCATGAGTGCGCAAAATAAATGCACAATATGCAAATAATTAATGTACAACTGAACGCGCAGAACGGTCCTTCAAGGTAGGGTCTGCTCGTGGGCAAACCAGCGCGTTGGGACGCTTGGCGGGTTTCGATTTCGTATTTCAAAGGCGCAATTAGAACTTAGGCGACAGTTTACTCGGACCAGGAACGCGCGAAAAAAAAGAAACATTTCGCCAAACGGACTGCAGTGCTTCTGCGTTCCCTCCCGCAGGCAGTCCTAAATGTCTCCAGCGAATTATTTTATGCTCAAGTGTAGATGCGCCGTCTCTCAAATCGGTAAAATTATGTTAGTCTCAGCGAGGAAAGGGAGCGCCGGAGGAGGCAGGTGCCTGGAAGTGGAGAAGAGATCCGTCGCTTTCGCGCCCTTTGATTTTGTGCTTCGACGCTGCGGAGCGTGCTGCGCATGTTCGTGACATCCGAACGTTTGCGAATATCCCGCGTTCAGGAAGTGAAAGATCACTAACTTTCTTGCTTGATTGGCCTTTCACTAAATACAGCTTCGTCTAGTTTCGCAATTTATCCGCCATTGGCCATCAGATATTATTACTTCTATTTCGACCTTTATTGGCTCTACCTGCACTCAACGGCACTTCTGTGTGTGGCCTGCCCTGTGTTTGTTCTGCTTAATCATTAAAAATTTTTCATCTGGCTCTTTTCTTTCCTTCCCTCTTCTACTTCCTGTTTCATTTCCATGTTTCTGTCTCCTCCTCTCTGAAGAGTCGGCAGGCGTTGTGCTCCTTCCGGTGGAAGTTGCCAGCCCGATCGTCACTTTGTCTTTCACGTCTAGTGTGTATATCTTTTCAAAAGAAGTAACAATAATACAAATGGTAAGAAAATGTTCCCACATTGTTCCCATGACAACTAGAGGTTTGAGTTGCTGTAGACGAGACGCTGCGCCTCTGGTCCATGATGCAGACAATGTCTTTTAGGATGCTCCGGCCCACTTCGAATGACTTTATTTGATTCATGCATTCCAATCTGACCAAACTCGTCCAGAAAGATATTGTCATTTATCGAAGTTAACTAGAGGTTCAATCGCTTTCTAACGTCTTGCTTGGGGAGCTTACCATACGCGGAAAACTTGAGCGCAATATAAAAAAATTTCTGATACAATCGTTAGGCAGCTACAGAATATTTAATTCGAACAACAGCTACATCTTGTAGAAAAGCGAACAGCGCGAAAGATAAGGTACAGTGGATAACAACTGAATACTGGTAAGCGCAATTCCAAGACGGGACAGCAGATAGACTCACAAGAACAGGACATTTTGTTAACGTACAGTGGATGGTACCATAAACAAAGGCGCGCTCGCTTTGAGATTTGATTTCGGCAGAATTGCGGCTGCATTATAAAGGAAATGAAGCATGCTTCCTGTGAGCGGCAGATATGGCATCAGAAAAATTTCTCCTACATTCCACCCTGTGAAAGTGGATGTATAGCGGGGCTGTTGCCGATGTTAGACAAGCACAACCGAAGTTAGGCGACGCTAGGCGACGTGACACAAGCACTACCAGCACACGCGACGTACGTCACTCGCGCACACAGGCATGCGTTTGTGCAGCATACACGTTCATTAGTGCAGGCCTTCCACCATGTTAATGTTTATTTGACTAGTAAATTAGCAGAAAAACAAGTAAAAAGTAAATTGCAGCAGAAAAATACCGTAATTTACGAATGATCAAGCTGCAGACATGATAGCGTCGGATAGTTATTCTAATGTACGATAAAGTGTGTCACGCGGAAACTGAAAGCCAAGACCCTCTTCCAGCCGCTGTTTTAGGCCCGTCTTAGCGCACGAGGCCACTAGGTAGTGGTGCCGTTTTAGAGTTTTAGGGAGCTTTTTTAGAGCTTGGTGGCGCAACAAACTACCCCGTTCCAAAGGGGACGCTCATAACATCCATCCATCTATCCATCCATTTAGGGAGCCTGCTTCCAAGCTCTGTTTGAAATACAGAACTTGCATGTAGGCTCCCTAAGAGCGCTTCTCTTAGGCGCCCGTTTCTGTGGCTAGTGTCGGCATCATCCCTCGTAATCATCAAACGAGAGCAGCCAACAATGACACCGCACGCGGACAACATCGCATGATGTAAGTCGGCGATAACGAAAAGAGCCCAGGGAGTGAAGTGAAGGAGGAGGTGCAGCGGAACCTTGAAGCGGGAGAGGAGAGTATGGCGAAAGCGTCGGAAGCAAAGCGTAGTGCATGCCCAACACGGGCGTTTCGGCGATGATGGCAATGGCGAAAAATGGGTTTGAACATACACAAAAGTCCAGGTATTCAAAGCCCCCTAGTGCAAGTTGATAACTGACAAAGCAAGCATCAAGTATCCCAAAATTTGTACAAGAGCTTTTATGACATAATAATGCTAATTACATTTTCGTAATAGTCAAAGGCTCATGTTTTCCTTTTTGTTCTAGAATAACCAGACAGCTTAGAATAGTAAATGACACAAATCCGATATTTTTTTCAGAATGTCAGTTTTTGAAGCTGCTGACATAGCTTAACTAAAGTTCTTCAGCGTTCATCTGTTCACTTATCATTGAAGTATCTAGGAACATAAAATATTGAAGATATATTTAGAGTCCTCTCTGACCTTGACGCCGTAACTAGTTTGTGTTACCAATGGCTCAGGCAAATAAAGGCTAACCAAAGTAAATTGATGTGGGTGTCACGGATAAGTCGAACTTTATTTTGAATTCATATATAAGGTGAAGTACGATTAGGGCATAATAGCACGGGGCGGCAGAAGACACCAAGATTGCAGCGTCAAGACATCAAGACACTTGCTCTTGGAAAAAAAAAACAATTGAAGATTTACATCTGAACTCATGGTGATTGCCGATAGTAATGCGATTAAAATGTAGCGTTTAGCAACACATCGTATTTTTGAATTTAAGCTTGTTTGGCATGTGTAGTAGTCATTGTTATAGTTCTATTTGTTTGGCCTTTGGCTTGATCTGGTATTCTCCCATGTTGCTGTGCCAGTCACTTGCCATAGTGACGCTTGAGCATTGCGGTATGAAGACGACTGTATGAATTCGACGCACTGACCACTATGGAATAAGAGAAGGAATTACATCGATGAAATGACAAAGGCGGCATGACGACAATGCGATGATGACAGTCATATGACCTTTCTCAAATGTTTACGTTATAGAAAGTCAAAATCTTCTATGAAGACGTGGAATCCGCGATCAGTAAAGTCAATACAAAATATACTATACTCGTGGGGGGACTTCAATGCCAGCGTAGGCAAGGAGCAGGTTGGAGACATGTCAGGGGGGGGGGGGGGGGGGAATATGGCATAAATTCTAGGAATAGCAGGGGACAGTTATTAGTAGGGGTTGCAGAACGGAATAATATGCAGATAACGAATACCTTCTTCCGCAAGCGGGATAGCCGAAAGTGGACTTGGAGGAGCCCGAATGGCGAGACTAGAAATGAAATAGGCTTCATACTCTGCGCTAACCCGGGCATCATACAAAATGTGGACGTGCTAGGCAAGGTGTGCTGCACTGACCATAGGATGGTAAAAACTCGAATTAGCCTAGACTTGAGGAGAGAACGTAAAAAAATGGTACATAAGAAGCCGATCAATGAGTTAGCGGTAAGAGGGAAAATAGAGCAATTGCAGATCAAGCTACAGAACAGATATCGGGCTTTAACTCAGGAAGAGGGCTTTAGTGTTAAAGCAATGAACGACAACCTCATGGGCATCATTAAGGAGTGTACAACAGAAGTCGGTGGTAACTTCATTAGACAGGATGCCAGTAAGCTATCGCAGCAGACGAAAGATGTGATCAAAAAACGCCAATGTATGAAATCCTCTAACCCTACAGCTAACATAGAACTGGCAGAACATTTCAAGTTAATCAAGAAGCGTGAGACAGGTGACAAAAGGAGGTATAATATGGATAAATTTGAACATGCTCTCAGAAACCGAGAAAACCTAAAAGCAGTGATGAAGAAACTAGGAATAAACAAGAATGACATGTATGCGTTAAGAGACAAAGCCGGCAATATCATTACTAATATGGATGAGATAGTTCAAGTGGCTGGGGAGTTCTATAGAAATTTATACAGTACCATTGGCACCCACGACGATACTGGAAGAGGGAATAGTGTAGAGGCATTCGACATCGCACAAGTAATGCCAGATGAAGTAAAGAAACCTTGGGAGCTATGCAAAGAGCGATTAAACCACAGCGACTATAAACCATTCGGTAGAAGGAAGGGGTTTGGTCGCGTAAATACCCATTATTTTAATGTCGCAAGTTAGAGAAACAAAGAAATCTGCATTATAATATTGAAACTAATCTATAGAGATATCAATGGCTGCGAATAGACCTCCATGTATAGCACTTGGACATATGCAGGGAGCTTACGACAACGTAGACAGGGAATTGCTGTGGGATAGCCTAAAGCCCAAGGCCAAAGAAGACGATTTCGCGGAGCTGTTGAGGGAGATCTAATGAAAAACATTGTACAAATTAAATGGCAAAGCCGGAAATCCAAAGAACTAGTGGAAACATACACAGGGATGAATAAAGGATAACTTATGTCTCCATTGTTATTTACGTATTACGTTAAGGGCATAGAAAGACTATGGGAAAGCGTTGAATTAGGCGCCGATTGATATTGCATCCGTAATGAAACAAACGTACAACAGAGGGCCTCTCGGCTGATGTTTGCGGATGACATGCTACTCGCGAGTGGTGTAAGAAATTTAGAGATTGACGAATATAGGTTATAATGCAACGGGTCTTCTAGACCTTAATATTATTACAGAGAAATGGGGAATTTTACTCTTTATTCATGATGTCAGTAATTTCGTGGTATCAATTCAAGAGGAAGTTGTACCCTCAGCCAAGGAATATTAAAGAACATCTGAGGACACCTGAACACTTATGAGTTGTGAATACGAAAGCATCATCATCATCATCATCAGTCTGGTTACGCCCACTGCAGGGCAAAGGCCTCTCCCATACTTCTCCAACAACCCCGGTCATGTACTAATTGCGGCCATGCCGTCCCTGCAAACTTCTTAATCTCATCCGCCCACCTAACTTTCTGCCGCCCCCTGCTACGCTTCCCTTCCCTTGGGATCCAGTCCGTAACCCTTAATGACCATCGGTTATCTTCCCTCCTCATTACATGTCCTGCCCATGCCCATTTCTTTTTCTTGATTTCAACTAAGATGTCATTAACTCGCGTTTGTTCCCTCACCCAATCTGCTCTTTTCTTATCCCTTAACGTTACACCTATCATTCTTCTTTCCATAGCTCGTTGCGTCGTCCTCAATTTGAGTAGAACCCTTTTCGTAAGCCTCCAGGTTTCTGCCCCGTAGGTGAGTACTGGTAAGACACAGCTATTATACACTTTTCTCTTGAGGGATAATGGCAACCTGCTGTTCATGATCTCAGAATGCCTGCCAAACGCACCCCAGCCCATTCTTATTCTTCTGATTATTTCCGTCTCATGATCCGGATCCGCCGTCACTACCTGCCCTAAGTAGATGTATTCCCTTACGACTTCCAGTGCCTCGCTGCCTATTGTAAATTGCTGTTCTCTTCCGAGACTGTTAAACATTACTTTAGTTTTCTGCAGATTAATTTTTAGACCCACTCTTCTGCTTTGCCTCTCCAGGTCAGTGAGCATGCATTGCAATTGGTCTCCTGAGTTACTAAGCAAGGCAATATCATCGGCGAATCGCAAGTTGCTAAGGTATTCTCCACCAACTTTTATACCCAATTCTTGCCACTCCAGATCTCTCAATACCTCCTGTAAACACGCTGTGAATAGCATTGGAGAGATCGTATCTCCCTGCCTGACGCCTTTCTTTATTGGGATTTTGTTGCTTTCTTTATGGAGGACTACGGTGGCTGTGGAGCCGCTATAGATATTTTTCAGTATTTTTACATACGGCTCGTCTACACCCTGATTCCTTAATGCCTCCATGACTGCTGAGGTTTCGACAGAATCAAACGCTTTCTCATAATCAATGAAAGCTATATATAAGGGTTGGTTATATTCCGCACATTTCTCTATCACCTGATTGATAGTGTGAATATGATCTATTGTTGAGTAGCCTTTACGGAATCCTGCCTGGTCCTTTGCTTGACAGAAGTCTAAGGTGTTCCTGATTCTATTTGCAATTACCTTAGTAAATATTTTGTAGGCAACGGACAGTAAGCTGATCGGTCTATAATTTTTCAAGTCTTTGGCGTCCCCTTTCTTATGGATTAGGATTATGTTAGCCTTCTTCCAAGATTCCGGTACGCTCGACGTCATGAGGCATTGCGTATACAGGGTGGCCAGTTTCTCTAGAACAATCTGCCCACCATCCTTCAACAAATCTGCTGTTACCTGATCCTCCCCAGCTGCCTTCCCCCTTTGCATTTCTCCCAAGGCTTTCTTTACTTCTTCCGGCGTTACCTTTGGGACTTCGAATTCCTCTAGACTATTTTCTCTTCCATTATCGTCGTGGGTGCCACTGGTACTGTATAAATCTCTATAGAACTCCTCAGCCACTTGAACGATCTCATCCATATTAGTAATGATATTGCCGGCTTTGTCTCTTAACGCATACATCTGATTCTTGCCAATTCCTAGTTTCTTCTTCACTGTTTTTAGGCTTCCGCCGTTCCTGAGAGCATGTTAAATTCTATCCATATTATACTTCCTTATGTCAGCTGTCTTACGCTTGTTTATTAACTTCGAAAGTTCTGCCAGTTCTATTCTAGCTGTAGGGTTAGAGGCTTTCATACATTGGCGTTTCTTGATCAGATCTTTCGTCGCCTGCGATAGTTTACTGGTATCCTGCCTAATCGAGTTACCACCGACTTCCATTGCACACTTCTTAATGATGCCCACAAGATTGTCGTTCATTGCTTCAACACTAAGGTCCTCTTCCTGAGTTAAAGCCGAATACCTGTTCTGTAGCTTGATCTGGAATTCCTCTATTTTCCCTCTTACCGCTAACTCATTGATCGGCTTCTTATGTACCAGTTTCTTCCGTTCCCTCCTCAGGTCTAGGCTAATTCGAGTTCTTACCATCCTGTGGTCACTGCAGCGCACCTTGCCGAGCACGTCCACATCTTGTATGATGCCAGGGTTAGCGCAGAGTATGAGGTCTATTTCATTTCTAGTCTCGCCGTTCGGGCTCCTCCACGTCCACTTTCGGCTATCCCGCTTGCGGAAGAAAGTATTCATTATCCTCATATTATTCTGTTCCGCAAACTCGACTAATAACTCCCCCCTGCTATTCCTAGTGCCTATGCCATATTCCCCCACTGCCTTGTCTCCAGCCTGCTTCTTGCCTACCTTGGCATTAAAGTCGCCCATTAGTATAGTGTATTTGGTTTTCACTCTACCCATCGCCGATTCCACGTCTTCATAGAAGCATTCGACTTCCTGGTCATCATGACTGGATGTAGGGGCGTAGACCTGTACAATCTTCATTTTGTACCTCTTATTAAGTTTAACAACAAGACCTGCCACCCTCTCGTTAATGCTATAGAATTCCTGTATGTTACCAGCTATATTCTTATTAATCAGGAATCCGACTCCTAGTTCTCTTCTTTCCTCTAGGCCGCGGTAGCACAGGACGTGCCCGCTTTTTAGCACTGTATATGCTTCTTTTGGCCTCCTAACTTCACTGAGCCCTATTATATCCCATTTACTGCCCTCTAATTCCTCCAATAGCACTGCTAGACTCGCCTCACTAGATAACGTTCTAGCGTTAAACGTTGCCAGGTTCATATTCCAATGGCGGCCTGTCCGGAGCCAGTGATTCTTAGCACCCTCTGCAGCGTCGCACGTCTGACCGCCGCCGTGGTCAGTAGCTTCGCAGCTGCTGGGGACTGAGGGCCGGGGTTTGATTGTTGTGTTCATATAGGAGGTTCAATTGAACACCGCTCAGTGGCCCTTCAATTTATGAACTCCTCAAGGGAAGCCAGCCTCCTGAGCCGCTCTGCCTGTTCTGATTTGGCCTTACCGAGGCGCAGTCAGAAGACAGGCGACATTTCACCCTAAGCCGACGGGTAGCCAGAAATATTTAGACTGCAACTGTCATCACCCGCGACAATGGAAGTAAGCAAATTTTGTCAAACAAGGAAAAGGAATAAGAATAATCTCCAACGAAGACAACCAATATATCCCCCACCTAAATGACGTTAAAGCTACGCTAGCGGAAACAAACAATTCACAAGTTCTACTCAACACAGCTCATGATATCGTGTGAACATTGGCGAGCCAGTCGGAATTCGATAACAAACCACCTGAACCAGAATCTGGCAGAACGCCAGTCTTTGTACCAATATATTCTAATGCCCTACGAGACATAAACAACACCCTACGGAGATACCACCTAATATTATCACGTAAGGAACGTCTAAGGGAAGCGTTCCCAGTGGAACTATGGCTGACCAATGGCCGCAACAATAGAAAACTTAAGGACAGATTAGTGCACGCAAAAGTCATTCAACATCATTTCCCCGTAATAAAAGCATGTTGCCCCATGCGGAAGACCAGCAGGCACCTTCAACGTGACATTAAAATCAAAACCACCGCAAATAGTTATACACACTAAGTGAAAACTAGCTTTACTTGTACTAGTTCCGACGTGATTTATAGGCTTCAGTGTTCCTTCCGTAAGAAAAAAAATATATTGGTGAAACGCGAGAACCAATGAACGTCAGATTAAACGTACATCACGTGAATAAAGCTAAAAAACTCCGAAGCGCAACTCCCTAGAAAGCTTCTGCGGTGGCTATCACACTAGGCAGTCTGAAACGTTTATTTAATATAATCAAGTTTAGAGGAAAACTCCCTGATTGGACGCCCATGCATTGAAATCGATAATTGCAAGGGCGCCGCCATGTTGCTACTCTGCACAGACGCACTCGCGCAGACGATGAGATGTGATTCAAAGGAGATGCGCAATCAACGCCCTACCGAGCCTCCCCCGGCATGGCGGCGCCAAATTGTCTTGGCGTCTGCAAACGCATCCTTTAACGTACCGTAATCGAATCGAGGCTGAAGAGCACGTGGAATGGCACACTATCAATTCTAAGACGTTTAGCCACCGAGTTAATATAATCAAGTCTAGAGGAAAAGCTCCTCATGGACGCCCATGCATTGAAATCGATAATTGCAAGGGCGCCGCCATGTTGCTACTCTGCAGAGGCGCACTCGCGCAGCCGATGAGATGTGATTCAAAGGAGATAGCGAGCCTCCCTCAGTATGGCGGCACCGAATTGTACAGGCGTCTGTAAACGTATGACGACGCATCGTTAAGGAATCGAGGCTGAATAGTACGTGGAACGGGCAGCGACTGTTATCTAGATTGCATAGTACGAACCTGCATCTGCCAGAGCTGAACAACCTCCTTCGGCCCTCACACGTAAAAAGGGTTACGGAACCGAGACCAATCCCCACGAACACCAAAGGCGAAGGCAGTTTATACAGAGGACAGAAAGCATTATAGAGGCGAGGAAATCTCCAATAAAAGAAACTGTACACTGACGCTGCCTTACAATACGATGCAGGTTCCGGTAAAATGTATGCCGCTACCGGTTATTGCACAGAAAACTGGCAAGCACACGCTGTGAGCCACAGCGGCTCTTTTTGATTGGTTAATAAAAGATTACATTTCGGAATAAAGAGATGAGTCGCGGATATTTTACACCTGTTCTTTTGATCTCCATTATAATATTCTCCGCAGCCTTTTAAAAATAAAGAAAAATTTACGTGAGGATGCCAGCGTACCTTCGGGGGTCTTTTGGCGTGGCAAGAGTGCAGTTTTCATTATTACTTCGGCTCCATTGGCAGCAACGAGTGGCCATCTGTGGTAGATAACCTCTTTATTTCACGTGAAGACATCTACATAAATTTACGAAACAGTGCACTGCTTACAAAAAGCAAAGTATTCCATTACGGGTGGGTGCTGCAAATGTAAAGGACGTCAACCATCTATGCTTTGGTTGTCCCCTAGCACCTTTCCCGGGCTTAATTCTTGCTTGCTTCGTATAAAGGAAAACCGTTAGGGCCCTCAGTACAATTTCGGGAAGCACATGTATGTTTGTGCAGCCGCTAAAATTTACTTATGCCCGTATTGACAAACGGACCTTTTCTTAAAGCTGAAAGGCGCCCTTTTATAACGATAAGGAAAGTATAAGGTTGAGAAAAAGGCAAGGCATGATGCAGAAACGTGCTTTTTTGAATAAAAAGACGTATCATGATAATGATACGTCTTTACGTATCATGATAATGCCGCCTTCCCTTACGGGAAGGCGGCATTATCATGATACGAAAAGAGCGTAGGAGCGAAGCCAGAAACTTTTCATAGCCTTAAATTGGTCATTTATAAAAAAAAGAGAATCACATTTTGTTGCTCAAACAATAAGCATATAAAAACGAATGTGCATTCTTACACGTCGTAAGAAATGCAGTCTAAAAACTGCGAGTTGTAGCTGTCGTGCATCTTTCATCTGGCAACATGTGTCACCGGGTTTCGTTTTTTTTTTTCGTTTTCTTTTTTGGCTGATGCGACGTGGTTTGTTCGCTTTTTCTGTAGCGTGATTCATGGAATTTTACATATTGTAATGTTGTTCGTGGCAAATATGGCGCCTATTTATTTATTTATTTATTTATTTATTTATTTATTTATTTATTGAACTGTTCGGGGGGATCACATGACCACTTTCAGAGACATCACGCAACACTACAGATTGAACAGATGTAAATACCCACCACCACACGCCTAACTAAACAAGAAACAGGCGGTTGCCTGGAGACAATTGCAGACACACACATATACGAACCCGGCGACCCTTCACCTCTGCTACCCCGACACTTATTCGTCCGACGATTGTAAAGCGTGCGGAGCCAGAGCTACGCTGCAGCGCATGCTGTGGGCATGCACCGGTATAGCGAGCAGCAGGAGTCCCCGACGAACGGTGTAGACATGGCAATCTCGAACCGAGGCGCGCTTTGGGAGGTGGCCCTGCAAAGCCACGACCTGGCTGATCAACTGTGGGCTTTCCGACACGCCGAGGATTCCGCCCGAGTCCAAGGACTCGGGGCCGTCACCGAGGCTGGGGTGCTTAGGGCCCCACCCCGCCCAAATCGTCGTGCATTTACAATAAAGTTTTCACTCACTCAACCGTTCGCTTACTTATCCGAACATTTTTTTATGGGTATGTTTCAGGAAACAATAATCAACTTTACCGAGGAGCAGCGGTGAATTCCCATTCACTTCATGACGAGTCATATCAACTTGCTAGAAAACAAGAGTATCGATGTGGCGTCCCTAAGAGAGAAGGAAGAGAAATGGAAGCAAACAAGAGAGCAGCAGCTAAGAGTAGAAGCTACGAAAGTCTTCACACAACTTAAAAAGAGAAGTGGGGGAGAGCCATGGACACATTGGAGCTGATCTGAACCACTGAGTTGCAATCGTTCACATCCCTCGCTTCTCAAAAAAAAAAGTTAGATAGGAAAGGCCCCGCCGGGCATGGTCGCATAATCTGTGAGTGCCGCTTGTATTGAGCCCAAATGGCTCGCAAAACCAACGCACCCAGCGTTCCAACGTGTTTGCGGTATTGCCCGTCTCTGGGTGGCACGGCCTCGCGGGAATGATGGCACTGTTGTCTCGACTCAGCACGACCAAGGCTGCCGAAGACTTATCGGGAAGGAGAATGAAAAGTCAGAGTGTCGCCTGCTTTCCTCACACTTTTTATACTGGAGGCTATATATTTTCATTTCATTTCACTTACTCTCGGGACCGTACAGGCATTGCAGAGAGGAGTGGCAGTAATAAATGAGAGGGCGAATGAGGAAGAACATGGTCACAGAAAGCTGACTTGAACACGTGGTCATCAGTGATGGTGACAGAGGAAATTGGAACGCGATTCTTCGCTTGCTTTTTCCAAGTATGCGTTGCCATTGCTGTCAGGTATACCGAAACTTACATACGATGAACAAGCAAGGATGACAAATGGGTTGGAGGAGAAGTATCATTATTCAGGTCATTATTCGAGAAATATATTTAATGAAACAGGCATACGTGGGAAACACAGCGTCAGGTAGAAAAAAGCTCTACGACAAGCATTTGCGTCGATAGTAGTTCAATAAGATAAATCTAGATGAGATGTTCTGAACTCTTTCTTGAAAGATTGTGTTACACTTTCATCGGCGTTGTAATCCGATCTGCATTTCTTTGACTTATATGCTTTTCAAAGGGGCGGCAAAGCAGCCGATTCGGGGCTCACGGAAGAGCTGCAGTGAGTCGGCACCATGTCGTCGCATATGTCAATATGAATTGACAACCCTTTTGACAGTGAACGTGCGCGACATAACGTCGCTACCAGCACGGCCACGGCAGGTGTTGCTACGCTGTCGTCATCCGTACAACCAGTGGCGACCTTTGAAGGCGGCGCTAAATAATAAGCGTTTTGTCTTGACACGTGAGCTACATGTTTTTCCGTTGTACTCTGCCTATAGCTTCAATTAATGACGTCTTGTGTGCAAAATGCTTTGTCTTTGTGATAACGTGATTACCGAAGATACACGAATCATATTCTGGATTTGTCACAGCCAGCGTGTTAGTCATGTTAGCTAGTCAGTAGAATTCCTAAATCTGAAGAACGTTACGTATCTTCTGTTATGTGAGGTGCCTTTATGGCGGTGCCGATGCAAACTAGATTTGCATATCACTCAGAGCGAAGTGTTTGTTTTTTCAGCTACCAACTTTCTGGAAACGCACCGTGAAGACTGCAAAGGATGCGAGTTGCTGCTCATCAGCCTGCAAGCATCTAGTATTATACTGGTCGATAATTTTAATGACAAGAGGTGGTCACGCTTGGGCACCAGCCTGCGCTGCATGATATTGATGGGGTTTAGGACAGATTTGGCAATCAAATTACGTAATGGGAAAGAAAGTGGAAGGTTTCTCGGTATGTGAGCATAACGTGATCTTATCGTTCGCACTCTACGCAAATACTCAATTTGACAGGCTGTACTTGAAAAATTATCCAGTAATGGCATGGACAGAATGCATGCTTTATACGTGGCAATAGTATGTTGCTTTGCAGCTACTGATATTGAACATATTGCCATGCAGGATGACCCTATCTGGGAACACGGGATACCGCGCGGCAAGCTGCTTCACTGGATTAGGCTCGGGAATGCAACAGGCCTCGCACCGTCGTGATCAATGCAGCAACCGCGTTGTCTTGTCCGCTTGTGCTTGGACGCTGCGCATGTTCACGGCGTCTCTTTGCTTGTCTAGC